>NC_047088.1:89874021-90177051 GCF_902459505.1 Geotrypetes seraphini | reverse complement strand
ACGGAGCCTCCAGTGAAACCGCCCCCCTCCCATCCGGGCGTGTGAGCCAGCTCCGCCCCCCTTCGGCGAATACCTTTCTTGCCTGCGAGAACGGTGAGCCCAGAGTTGAGCCTGCAATCGGCAGAGCGTGCCTCAGCTTATTTTCGGGCCGTTTTTGCCACAGACCCTCGTCGGACACCCTCAGCTGCAATCGGCAGCACATTTTCATCTCGGGGCCGGCTCCTCCACGGAGCCTCCAGTGAAACCGCCCCCCTCCCATCCGGGCGTGTGAGCCAGCTCCGCCCCCCTTCGGCGAATACCTTTCTTGCCTGCGAGAACGGTGAGCCCAGAGTTGAGCCTGCAATCGGCAGAGCGTGCCTCAGCTTATTTTCGGGCCGTTTTTGCCACAGACCCTCGTCGGACACCCTCAGCTGCAATCGGCAGCACATTTTCATCTCGGGGCCGGCTCCTCCACGGAGCCTCCAGTGAAACCGCCCCCCTCCCATCCGGGCGTGTGAGCCAGCTCCGCCCCCACTCGGCGAATACCTTTTCTTGCCTGCGAGAACGGCGCGCAGCCGTTCGGCGCGCCGGCTAAGGCGCACGGCAAAGGCGCGTGCACCTTAGCACGCACCTTTGCGAAGCGCCTGAGCGAAAAGCACCACTCCAGAACAAGGATAAGTACACATTAAAACTAGAATCTGCATGCTTACACTGCATGTACAATTGTATACTGCATGTTTATTACTGGACCAGTACGAGTAGTCAACATGCACAGACTGATACTGCATGTTCAATAGGCATAACAGTATGTAATCGTATGCACAACTGCTTGCTTAATAAACATAATATTATTATTTAACCGCACGTATAACCAACTAATGCATGAACAGCCTACAACCATATGTACAACCTGTTAGTGCATGACCCGTCCAATTAATGCATGAATAATTACTATATGTTACTGCATGACCGGTACTACAGGCACAACCAGCCACAACTGTCTTCCCCACAGACTCTACTGTATGATTATCCTTCTATTCATAGTTAAGATCTCGCTACCCCTCACCGTAAGTTCCTCCCATACCCAACCCGCTCTCACAATTCAACTCAGTCCCCTCACCCAACTTACTCGTCTACAAAACCAGTTTCACCCCACCACTACCTCTCTAGTATCTGCTGACCCAGCCAGGCAATAGTCCTCACTTATCACAACCCGAACCACTCACCTTACCACACAACATGGCAAGCTGCAACAAACAACAACTACTCTTAGGGATTCTATACCTATGCCTATTAAGCTCTAAATGCTGGGGCAATGAAGACAACCTCCCCCAACCTATGCACACCTACCCCATCTCCTGGCTCAGACCAATCGAACTAACTAAGCCCTCCAACCCTCTCCAACTCCTACAAAACCAGCCAAAACAAGACCTTCATCAAATCACAGTACTAAACACCGCCCGCAAACACCGCAAACCACACAAGAACAAGCTCTGCAACAGAAACATTAAAAAGATAACATTTTCGGAAATCCCCACAGCTAACAGTTACGAAAACATTAAGGGATATTACCTAAACACCCGTTCCGTGAGAAACAAAGCCCACATAATAAATGATTGGATACTACAAACAAAACCCGATCTCCTGTTCCTGACAGAAACATGGATGATCTCTGACACCGACACTATCATGAAAGAATTTCTACCTCAGGGATATAAAATTATCCCACTATCAAGAAACTGGAAAAAAGGAGGAGGACTAGCGATCATCCTAAAAGATCACTACAATTACACCATGACCGACTCCAAATCTTCAGATAACCTCGAAATACTAACTTGCATAATCACTAACGCACAGTTAGAAGAATCATTAACCACAACTCTATTCTACATCCCACCCAAAAAATGGTCAAGCGCAAAAGAGGAATTCGCCGAATTCCTTACCTTATCTAACCTAAAAGGCTCATACAACCTGCTTCTGGGTGACATAAACACTCACCTAGAACAAAAGACAAAACCAGAAACAACTGAAATCGCCAACCTCCTTATGTCACTGGACTTTCCATACCCAGACACAGAAATAACCCACGAAAAAGGACACAAACTAGACCTAATCACCTTCTCCCACAAAGAAATACTAACCCCCAAAATACAATACCACTCAGGTCCCTGGGAAAAATGTATCTGGTCAGACCATTTCATTGGCAAGTTCAATCTACATTGGCAGAAACAGAATACACATCAAAAACACAAAAACGCAAATTTGAACACAGTAACCACCCGTGGCATCATTAACCCAACCGAATTCTGGACCCATTACGAGTTACAACCCATAAACAATGAAATTCAAGACTTCCCCGCATCATGGGAAATCTACAGCAAAGAACTCTTAGACCTAATAGCACCATATAAAACATACAAAAAGAAAAATAGACCACCAAACGAATGGTTTGACTGTGAACTTCTAACCACCAAACAGGAACTAAGAAAATTGGAGAGAATCTGGCAAAAAACAAACAATGACTCAGACAAGACAAACTGGAAACAAAAAATGAAAATATACAAAAATCTGATCAAAGAAAAACGCACTAAGCATTATGCAAATAAAATCGGTACATCAAAAATAAACAGCAAAGAATTATTCAAACTAGTAAAAACTATAACCGATACAACACAAATACTGAAAAAGGACACTGAGCAAACTCCATCAGCACAAACCCTAGCCAACTTCTTTCAAAACAAAATCACCGAATTAAGAGCAACTCTACCCACATCCACACCAAATGCTCTCCAATTCCTGGATCCCCATGACCAAGACACCAGAGTAGACATGTTATGGGACCACCTCGAATACCCAAACTGGCAGCAATTCCTAAATTTATTTAACAAGTACACCAAATCTAACTGCCTACTTGATACATGTCCCTCTAAACTCATGACAACTGCCCCCCTAGAATTTAAAAAGGAACTTTTTGCATGGCTAACATCCGCCCTTGCAAACGGAACACTAAACAAAAAAATGGGACATATACTAATCACTCCAATCCCCAAAGATCAGAAAGCCTCCCCAGCACTGACACCCAATTTCAGACCCATAGCAAGCATTCCCCTCTTCACAAAGATACAGGAAGGATTGGTCAACCTTCAACTAGTCAACTACCTAGACAAATTTAACCTCCTTAACGACCACCAATCAGGATTCAGAAAAGGATACAACACTGAAACTGTCCTAGCCTCCTTGCTGAACCACCTTTATGATCTCTTTAGCAAGGGCAAAAGCGCACTGATCCTACAACTAGACCTTAGCAGCGCATTCGACCTGGTAGACCACGAAATCATGCTACTGTGCCTTGAAGCAATGGGAATCTCGGGAAAGGCAAAGAAATGGTTCCAAGAGTTCCTAACAAATAGATCCTACCGAGTAATCAGCAATGGAAACTACTCTAAACCATGGAAAAACCCTTCAGGCGTACCTCAAGGTTCCCCCCTATCCCCCACACTTTTCAATATCTATATCGCCTCCTTAGGTCACCTACTACAAAAACTAAATTTAATATACTACATTTATGCGGATGACATATCCATCCTCATACCCTTAAACGACATCACAAAAGAAATTGTAGATAATCTCTCAAACACAATGACCGAAATCGATAAATGGACCACTAATTTCAAACTAAAACTAAACACAGAAAAAACAAAAGTCTTTCTGGCTAGTCCCAATGACAAAATTACGAGAACATCGATAAAAATAAATAATCACGAATACGCAATTTCCAAAAACATAAAAATACTGGGCATCACTCTTGACACTCACCTAACTATGACCGACCACACAAACTCACTAGTGAAAAAATGCTTTTACACGCTATGGAAACTAAGAACCATTAAAAAATACTTTGACCCTTCTTCATTCAGGTTGCTGGTACAGGCACTGATCCTATCCCTCCTCGACTACTGCAACATCATCTACCTAGGCATCCCACAAAAAACAATAATAAAACTGCGACTAATACAAAACACCGCCGTTCGCCTAATTTTTGGACTAAGAAAAAACGATCACATCAGCCCCTACTACAAAAAATTACACTGGCTTCCAATAGAAGCGCGAATTCTATTCAAATTCGCTTGCACCTGTTTCAAACAAGCCTGGGGACTAGCACCTTCATACCTACAAACTCACTTCACCCTATACAACCCCACAAGAATGACCAGAAACAAAAACATATTTGCATACCCAAAGATTACAGGCTGCAGATACAAATCCTTCTTGGACAGAACCTTCCAGTTCCAAGCGAACAGACAGCAAACCTGGCTGAAAAACCACATAAACGAACCAAACATGACTTATAATACTTTCCGCAAATCGATCAAAACCACCCTATTCGCTAAATTCATTGGCTAAAACGGTCCCCTCCCCACTAAGACCCCTCTCACGGATGTTCTAAATCTTTCAGACACTCATTACCCTTAGATCTCCAATTAATATGTAAGTTACCATTTAGACTATTGTACTGCATCTAGACTCTTTATTCGGTACTGTATTTAAACTTATTGTATGTTTTGAATTTGGACTCACTCTACTGTATTATATGTGGATTTATTGTATTGTATTAGTATTGTACTGTACTTGTTATTCGCTGAATGTCCAGCCTTCTTACAATGTAAACCGCCTAGAAGTCGCCTGACTATGGCGGTATAGAAAAATAAAGTTATTATTATTATTATTATTATTATTCTGCGACTTCTTTCACCTCCTTCACCGCTCCCTTCCTGTCTCCTTCGTCCAGTGGTCCCACCTCCTCCCTAGCTGGCTGTTTCCCTTTAACATATCTGAAGAACGGTTTGAAATTTCGTGCCTCCCTGGCTAGCCTCTCTTCATACTCTCTTTTGGCTTTTCGAACCACACGGTGACATTCTTTTTGATACTTCCTGTGCTCCTTCTGGTTCCCTTCAGTTTTGTCCCTTTTCCATTTCCTAAATGAATTTTTCTTATTGCCTATCGCTTCCTTCACTATTTTAGTCATCCATACTGGGTCTTTTGTTCGACCCTTTTTGCACCCCTTTCTAAATCTGGGGATGTGCAGATTTTGTGCCTCGCTCACCGTGTCTTTGAAAAAAGACCAGGCATGTTCTACTGTTTGCCATTTTTTGGAAGTGTTCCTAAGTTTCTTCCTTACCATTTCCCTCATTGCTTCATAGTTTCCTTTCCTGAAGTTGAAAGTTGTCGCTATGGTTCTCTTTCCATTCGGTATTCCTACTTCAACCTTGAACTTGATCATATTATGATCGCTGTTTCCCAACGGTCCCACTACTTCCACTTCCTTTGCAGGTCCCTTTAGTCCATTTAGGATTAGATCCAGAGTGGCATTTCCTCTCGTCAGTTCTCTAACAAGCTGCTCCATGAAGCAATCTTGTATAGCCTCCAGGAATTCTGTCTCCCTAGCGCATCTTGAGCTTCCAAGACTCCAGTCTATCCCAGGGTAGTTGAAGTCTCCCATAACAACTGTGTAACCGCTTTTGCATTCTTGCTTCATCTCGGCATCCATTTCTTTATCGCTATCTCCGGTTTGCCCGGGTGGACGATAGTATAGGCCCATTTTAAAAGTTTGTATCCTAAAGCACTCTTTGCCTTTAAAAATAATTATGTATTTTTTATATTTTACAATTTGATGTACAGTATTTCTATTATGAATTGTATTTTTCGCTACATGTGCAGTTCTATTTGTTGTGAACCGCCTAGAACCATTTCTGGTCTGGCGGTATATAAGAATAAAATTATTATTATTATTATTATATATATATGTGAGTTATTGACATTGACTTGTAAAAAAAAATTTTTTATGTCATTTACTTTCATTTTCCACTAAGACCCCCTTTTTTGATACAATATAATTAATCAAAATCCGGCAGATTGGACAACCAGAGCTGTGCCAGCATCCCAGCTAATAGAAACTACTTGGCTAACAGGGCCAGAATTTCTTCTACAATGGTTATCCACTGTCAAATGAAGAGAACCCTTTGGAGCTCATAGACCAAGAGTCTGATGCAGAAATCCATCCGGAAATGACTGTTCTTGCCACATAGATTACAATTGGCTGTAAATTAGGAGCTTACCGATTGTCTCATTTCTCAAGTTGGACATCACTTAGAAGGGCCTCATCCACACATCAGAGATGTCATGACAAGCCAGCAGTCATCAAGTCAAGCTTCTGGACTTTAACTGGACTATATGGTATTATTAAGTTTAAATAGTATTAGTAGTATCTACATATACCAGGCATGGAGTATTCTATCCCCATTTTATGTGGGCATTTTCTCACTTTCTTGCAGAAAACAAGTGTATGAGTGTTTGTTCTTAAATGTGTAAACAAAGTGTGCTCTGTGGACTGAATTTCCCAGAATGCTTAGCTACTCCCAGAGGGTATGACTGTAGATAACTGGTGCTCACCTTCTTCTTCAGTTTGGTAGAGAACAGCATGCCTTTTGTGAGACCACATGGCTGCATGAGAGCTTGGGTCTAGCACTGTCCTCTTACCAGTTTGTTTGTTTTTTTAAAAAATATATTATTTATTGAAAAATTTAAACATACAAATATAAACCAGTACAAACCAACTGTTGTTACAAGACTCTTTGAAACAAGGCCAACAAATTGCAAGAAAAAAAAAGAGTACTAGAAGCTCCCCCACACCACCACCCCTAACCCCCCCAGGTCCTGGATGCAAAGCAAAAAATATGTGCAAAGAAAAATACAATCAACACCCCCCTTCGGGCAGTCCAGTCAATATACAGCTTCCACCGCAGCAAAAACGGGCCTAATCTATGATGCTTCAAGGCGGTCAATTTGGACATATGAAAAACATAGTCCATTTTATTGACCACTTGTGCTTTGTGCTTGCGATGGAATCATATCCTGACGCCATGCAGCCTCCAATACCAGACGTGCCGCTTTGACTGCTGTCACAATAATAAGAGAGAACTTGGAAGGGATTCCAGTTGGAATCAAATTCAAAAGGGCACATCCTAACTCTTTAACCAGGATCACCCCACATATATCTGATAAGAGTGCACACCATATCCCAAAAGGGACCCACCTTTGGGCAAGACCACCAGATATGTTAAAATGTGCCCCGAGCCCCACACCTTCTCCAACACTCATCAGGGATATTAGGATTAATCCTATGTAATCTGTCAGGTGTATAATACCAGCGGTATAAGTCCTTGTACCCATTTTCCACCAGATTACTGGCCGTAAAGGTTTGACACATTAAGGTCTCCCAATAGGCAAAGTATTGCACCGATGGAACTTCATGCAAGATGAGCAACCCATAAAGTCTGGAAATACACCCCCGCCCACTGGAAGCCTCTCACACCTTATCCCAGGCCGTATTATCCATAGGTCGCATAGGTCGCATCGACGCCCGGGCTCCCCTTTAAGAAGAAGGGAGCCAACGGCGCCCAGCCGTTCAGCGCGCGGCGAAGGTGCGCGGCAAAGGTGCTCGCCTTAGCGAGAGCGCCTTTGCGAAGGAGCCTTGCGAGGGAGCCAGAAACGCCAAGTAATTCACTTTCTTTTCTCTTTTCTCTCTCTCTTAACCACAGCAGGAGCACACCAGCACTTCACGAGAGCGATGGAGGACCCAGGATCCCAGAGGTACTTTCCGTTATACTGCACAGAGTGTAATATGTACGACTACCTCCCCTTGGGAAGGCGGGAGTACATATGCAGTCGGTGTCAGGAACTGGAAAGCCTGAGGATGGAGGTCGGCAGATTGAGGGTCAGGGTCCAGGAACTGGAGGGACTGTGCAACACAGAGGAGACGAGCTGGTCAACCAAGGACACAGACGGAGCAGGCCCCATTGTGGACCATGTGAGGGACCTTGAGAGATTCATCAAGGAGGCCTATAGGAGGAAGGTGGAGGAACAGGACCAGCAGCTGCACAGACGGATGTCGGCAGACGAGACCCAGGATCCACAAGGCGACACCGGGGAAGGACCTAGCGGAGGAACCACGCAAGAGGAGGAGACCATGACTCACCGGGACCCCGAGGGAGAGACACCGCACTACACCGAGGACATGGACCTGAGACAGAGGAGGTTGCTGAGGAAAGTTAAGTCTGCTATTGTGGTGATCTTGAGAGAGGTAGATAGTCACGTAGGTGGAGGAAGGGAGGACCGGCTAGGGACTTGTCTCCCAGGGGCCAAGACACGAGACGTCACTGATAGGATCGAGAGGATCCTGGACGGAGCAGAGACAGAGGAGACTGCGGTGATAATCCATGTTGGAACGAATGATGTGAGCCGTAGGAACTTCAGCATGGCCACATTGAATGACCAGTTCAGGGTCCTGGGACGAAAGCTGAAGCGGAGTACCCGGAGGATAGCATTCTCAGAGATCCTGCCTGTACCGAGAGCAGATGCAAAGAGGCAGGCAGACCTCCAGGCTGTGAATGCATGGTTGAGGAGATGGTGCCAGGAGGAGGGCTTCCACTTTGTGAGGAACTGGACGTCCTTCTGGGGAAAGAGCAAGCTCTACCGGCGGGACGGCCTGCACCTGAGCACAGCGGGAACTAGACTACTGGCAGCCAATGTGAGGAAGGAGATCGAGAGGGCTTTAAACTGAGGAGAGGGGGAAAGCCGACAGCTGATCTGATGTTGACGCTTCGGACAACAGTATCCAGAACAGATGCTGAACGGGCTGACTGCAAGGAGGAAGTAGAGAGACCGGTGGATCTTATGATCAGATAGCGAGGGAAACATCAGGTAAAGGGAGCTTGCTGGGAGGAGACTAAGGGGCATGGAGACACAAGGGGACTGGGTGGCACGAGGGCGAAAGCTGAGGGCAATATAGGGGTGCCACAAGGCAAGGGGGATCAAACGGAGGCTCAAGGGATGATAGCCCAGGAGGGGGCCGGTAGGGCAAGAAAACCCAGAGGAAAAACGGGGAAGTGGGGTGGCGGGAATGTGGGGAAACCGAAAGCTACGAGAGTAAAGGCTGAGGGCAAAGCAGAAGCACAGGGAACAGGAGAACTGCCCGAAATTCAAGGGGAGGCGGTCCAGGTAAATACAGAGGTGGAGGAAAAACGACGGGACCTGCGGTGCTTATACGCAAATGCAAGAAGCCTCATGGCCAAGATGGGTGAACTAGAGGTCGTGGCCAAGGGGGAAGACCTGGATATAATTGGAATTACAGAAACATGGTGGACAGAGGAGAATTAATGGGATGTGGCGCTGCCGGGGTACAAGCTCTACAGGAGGGACAGGACCCACAAGAAGGGGGGAGGCATAGCACTATATATAAAGGACTCTATCTACTCGGTCGGGATGGATATGGCAAAGAAGGCAGAGGGGCTGGAATCGCTATGGGTCAAATTGCCGGGAAACAAGGGTGCAGGCATAAAACTGGGGCTGTACTATCGCCCACCTGGTACGCCGGAAGGAGTCGGACACGGCTTGGAAGCTGAACTGAGACAAGAATGCAGGACTGGAAGTGAAACAGTGATGGGGGACTTCAACTACCCGGGGATTGACTGGAGTACGGGTCACTCCAACTGCACTAGGGAAACAGGATTTGTAGAAGCTGTGAGGGACTGCTTCATGGAGAAACTAGTCAGGGAACCGACGCGAGGGGGTGCTACTCTTGACCTCATCCTAAACGGATTAGGGGGGCCTGCAAGAGGGGTAGAAGTAGGAGGACCACTAGGCAACAGTGACCACAACGCGATCAGATTCACATTAGAAAGGAGGACACCCACAGTAAGGAGGACCGCAACAATTGCGCTCAACTTCAGGAAAGGGAACTATGTTGCTATGAGGGAAATGGTGGGGAGGAAGCTCAGAAACATCCTTAGGATGGAGACTGTAGGAAGCGCCTGGACCCTATTCAGGGACACCCTGCAGGAAGCACAAAGGATGTACGTCCCCAGTTTCAGGAAAGGCGGCAAGAACAAGCGGTCAAAGGACCTGGTTTGGATCTCAACAGAAGTAAAGAGGGCAATAAATGACAAAAAAGTATCCTTCCGGAGATGGAAAAAGGACCCAACGGAGGAAAATCACCAGGCGCACAGGAAATGCCAAAAGGAATGCCACCGAGAGGTTAGAAAAGCAAAAGGGAAATACGAAGAGGGGCTGGCCAGGGAGGCGAAAAACTTCAAGGCATTATTCAGTTACGTAAAGGGGAAGCGACCAGCGAGAGAGGAGGTGGGGCCGTTGGACGATGGGGATAGGAAGGGAGTGATTAAGGAGGATAAAGAGGTAGCTGAGAGGTTGAATACGTTCTTCTCGTCGGTTTTCACGAGAGAAGACACATCTAATATACCGGACTCAGAGGAGCTCATGAGTGGGGAACAGGCTGAAAAATTGGAACACATAGAGGTAAGTAAGGAGGATGTCCTCAAACAGATAGACAGGTTAAAATGCGGCAAATTGCCGGGCCCAGACGGGATCCACCCAAGGGTTCTGAAAGAACTAAGACAAGAAATAGCTGGCACAATTCAGCATGTTTGCAACCTATCCTTGAAAACTGGAGAGGTATCAGAGGACTGGAAATTGGCGAATGTCACACCTATCTTCAAGAAGGGATCGAGGGGTGACCCCGGGAACTACAGGCCGGTGAGCCTGACTTCAATTATAGGGAAGATGGTGGAAGCTATGATCAAGGATGGTATCTGCGAGCACATCGAGAGAAATGGCCTACTGAGAACAAGCCAGCATGGATTCTGTAAGGGAAGGTCATGCTTAACGAACCTTCTGTACTTCTTTGAGGGAATAAGCAGTCGGGTGGACAATGGGGAACCTATAGACATCATTTACCTCGATTTTCAAAAGGCTTTCGACAAGGTGCCACATGAAAGGCTGCTTAGGAAGCTGTGGAACCACGGGGTGGGAGGGGATGTGCACAGATGGATGGAGCACTGGTTGTCGGGTAGACTGCAGAGGGTCGGAGTAAAGGGACAATATTCTGACTGGCGGGGAGTCACGAGCGGTGTGCCACAGGGATCGGTGCTGGGGCCGTTACTCTTCAACATATTTATCAATGACCTGGAAAAAGAGGCAAAGTGCGAAGTTATAAAATTTGCAGACGATACCAAACTGTGCGGCAGAGTTAGGTCCAGGGAGGAGTGTGAGGACCTGCAAAGGGACCTGGACAAGCTGGAAGACTGGGCAAACAAATGGCAAATGCGCTTTAACGTGGAAAAATGCAAGGTCATGCATATAGGGAAAAAGAACCCGTTGTTCAAATACAAATTGGGGGGGGGGCATTATTGGGAGACAGCAGTCTTGAGAGAGACTTGGGTGTGCTGGTGGATGCATCACTGAAGCCATCTGCACAGTGCGCAGCAGCCTCGAAAAAAGCCAACAGGATGCTGGGCATCATAAAGAAGGGCATAACAACCAGGACGCGGGAAGTCATCATGCCATTGTATCGAGCGATGGTGCGTCCACATCTGGAATACTGCGTTCAATATTGGTCGCCGTACCTCAAGAAGGACATGGCGGTACTTGAGAGAGTCCAAAGGAGAGCAACGAAACTGGTAAGAGGGCTGGAACACTGCCCATACGCCGAGAGGTTGGATAGGCTGGGGCTCTTCTCTCTGGAAAAAAGGAGGCTCAGGGGAGATATGATAGAGACCTTCAAGATCATGAGGGGCATAGAGAGGGTGGATAGGGACAGATTCTTCAGGCTGAAGGGGACAACAGGTACGAGGGGGCATTCGGAGAAACTGAAGGGAGATAGGTTCAAAACAAATGCAAGGAAGTTTTTTTTCACACAAAGGGTCGTGGACACTTGGAATGCGCTACCGGAGGAAGTGATCAGGCAGAGTACGGTACAAGGATTCAAACAGGGATTGGACGGATTCCTGAGGGATAAAGGGATCGTGGGATACTGAGAGAGGTGCTGGGATGTAACACAGGTATAGAAAGCTAACCAGGTAATAAGTATAGAAACCCAACCAGGTCGTGCATGTGCAAGACTTGAGGGTTAGGACTTCGATGGGAAGATAGGACTCAATGGGAAACCAAGGTGGCAAGGGGGCCCCTTCTGGTGATTCAGACAGGCCCCTGTTTGGGCCGCCGCGGGAGCGGACTGCTGGGCAGGATGGACCTATGGTCTGACCCGGCGGAGGCACTGCTTATGTTCTTATGTTCTTATATGTTCTTAAGATTCGGCATAGCCTTTCGTTTAAGGCATGAGATCTATTTGCATGCACTGCTTTCATTGTATGCTAAAAGATCTCATGCATATTCATTGGGGAAATCCTGAAAACCCAACTGGATTGCGGCCATCAAGGAGGGACTTTGACACCCCTGGTTTAAGGAAATCCACCACCTGATTATATTGTAAAAGGTCTGACCCCTTGAGACCAAATTCCTCCTGCATACGAGAAGTCAGGCCCAAAGCTCTCTCCACAACAAACTGTCCCAAGGTGGCCAACCCTCCTGCCTCCCATACCTTAAATCAGTAATCAGATTGACCTGGGAGAAAACCCTCAGCCACCATCACTGGAGTTTGATGGAAATAAACCAGTCCTGGAAACAATTTCTCCTGAAATAATGCCCTTAGGCGGAGAATGACCCCCAACACCGGTGTAGCCCTTTTAGCAATAGCTCGAATCCAGCCCAGGTCAAACCACGGGATGTGTCAAATAGAGACATCCCCCAAAAGCCAAGCATCCATTTGTACCCAAGAGTTATGAGACTCCTGTTTCCAGGCCAGCAAATAGCACACCTGAGCAGCAATATAATAGTAGTAAAAATTTGGGACCACCATCCCTCCCCCTGTCTCTTGGCTGTAACAATATATTGCGACGGACTCGCAGAGGCCTCCGCTTCCAAATATAGGAAAAAAATAGTATGATGCAGAGACTCAAAGAACGCCTTAGGAAGAAAAATCGGTAAGGCTGTAAAGAGATAAAAAAATTGGGGTAAAACCATCATTTTAATCACATTTACTCTCCCTAACCATGAAATGTAGAGCCGCTCCCATCTAGCCAAGTCCTCCCTCAGCTGTTGTAGTAAGGGGGGGATAATTGGCATCATATAAAGAGGTCAAATCAGCTGTAAGATATATCCTCAAATATTTTAAAGTATGAGCTGCTCAGTCTTGTATTATGCATATCAATTTCACCTCTGTACATCTGCAGGGTATCTGCGCATCAATTTCACCTTTGTAAATAAAGACCAGAGTAAAGCAAGGGGTCTTAATAATCATTATCTTACTGTCTTTAAGTTGTTACTACAAACGGTTTTATCTAAAAGTCATTCCCAATCCTGCTGCTTTAATTGACATTTTCAAGACTTAAACTTTTGCATACTTTTTATAAGCTCACCCTTGATCATAAATTTATAAAAGAAAAGTTTGTCAGACATTTGTTTAAAAGACAATGCAAAATATATACTGGCCTTTCAGGCTTAAATACTATTTTTGGTCAGAGTGGATGATCAGTTTTCATTAGTCATGTGCGGAATATTAATCTTAAATAATATTTTCCGCATACCATCATTATTTATAATACAAAATTTTAAGATTCACCAAACAACTTTCAGCACATAGAGCCACAGATATAAGGAAGATGCCTGTCACGTTGAAATTTGGTGCAAAATTACTGTCAGCCAATGTAAACTATACCAGACAAAGACTCATAAAAATTGTCGCTGACACATCTGCGATATTGTAACTCTTTCTTTGTATAAGGACTTCTCCTATCAGTACAGGAATCAGTTTAAAGCATTTGAATATGACTTGGGTGGGATAATTCAGATATCCTAGGGAAGGGTTTGACAAACCCAAGGTTCCCATGGTTAGAAAGGCTATTAACATAGGTTTTATGCTCGTATTCTCCTTTTATCTTGAATGAGCTGAAGTTCTATTACACCAAACAATAAGTAAAACCCAAATTGCACTAAAGTGAGGTACCAGCCAAAGGGCTTGAAGTCCTCCCAAGAAAATATTAGTTCCTGTAAATATCCATATATAAGATAAAAAATAAAAACTCCAGCAACACAAATAAAAAACTGAGCAGGCTTATTGAACCGACTGAGATTGATGCCGAACACCCGGATATCTTCAATTTGTTTGATGTGGAGTGACATAGGGCTCCTTTTACTAAGCTGCGATAGCGGTTTTAGCGCGCGCCAGACTCTAACGCCAGCATTGAGCTGGCGTTAGTTCTAGCCAAATTCATGAGCTAAAATTCATGAGCTAAAAACGCTATCGCAGCTTAGTAAAAAGAGCCCATAGTATCAGATCTGGAAGGGATACTAATGGAAATATTTTTCCTTGGGTTGTTGAATTTTAGATCCATGATTCCCAGCTTATGAGAAGATGAGGAAAGCAGAAACTAGACAACAAAGGTAGAAAAATAATTTCTATTTGTTTTATTTATTTCTTTTTGCTTTAGGATAAAGTACTATTGTAGCTGTGTTGATAATCGTTTAATAGAAAATGGAAATAAGGTGATCCTTTTTATTGGACTAATTTTAATACATTTTTTACTAATTCAGAGAACAAAACTCCCTTCCTCAGGTCAGGACAGGGATACTGTAACAGCAGTATATTTACTGACCTGAAGAAAGAGGTTTTAACCTCTGAAAGTTAATTGAGAAATGTATTAGTCCAATATAATGACGGGCACTAAATTTTCTTCCCACCATGCCTCATGCCAAATATAAATTGGTGGGCTTCCCAAAGTCCTGCCAGCTGAAGATCTCTTCCTCTAGGAAGGGTGGATTTGTTCAGAGATGTTTGGAGGTTGCATAGAAGAAAAACTGTACACTAGCACTGGTATGGTAATCTTTGTTGTTTGTTTTGAATTTTAAAATAAAAGAAATAAAGTGGAAATAAAGAAGTAAATAAGAAAATGGGTAAATGGGGGCAGATGAGGTGAGGCGGGGCAGGGAGTCCAGTGGACTTTTGTGCCTAGGGGCACCCGACAAATTAATCCTGCCCTGGTTTTAACTATATTGTCTTGTCTTCCCCAGGTGCAAAAGTGGCATGGATCTGCGGCCATTCCTTTGTGTATCGGGCATACAGGAGAGCTTGCTCTTGTAACTCAGCTGAGGGGCTTGGCCTGCCCACCATGGGTGTCACACTAGAATGGTTGGTAATGCGAAGCATGAGGTGGGACCAGCTGATGACAATGATTCATGAATTCTAGTCATCCCATCCACAGCTGTGGGCCCTCATCATACATCTTGGTGACAATGACGTGACTTCTACTCACAGTGTCGAACTCACAGTGTCAAGTTGGTAAAAACATGCAGAAGGGTATTTTGGAGTTAGCTAGAGCAGTGTTTCTCAACATGCAGTACGCGTACCCTTGGGGGTATGCAGGCTGCTTGTTGGGGGTATGCAGCCTGGCCACCACTGCCAGGGATCCTTCCCTGCCCGCCTGCTGCAGAATCTGCTTCCTGGCATCCCTGCCTGCCCACCCGCCCGCTGCTGAAGCCGCTGCCAGCAATCCCTCTCTGCCTGTATGAACACCCATCGCACCACTCCCCACCCCCGAAGCTGTGCCTATTATTTTGTCAGAGTTGGGTTCACTCTATCCCCTTCCAGCAGTAACTCCATACAGGGATGTAGGCAGCGACTCACACACTGTGTAGCTGACCCACAACCTTCTCTGACGTCAGAATTGACACCAGAGGGAAGGATTGTGGGACAGCCAAGTGCAACGTTTGAATAGCTGCACGCGCCGTCCCTGCATGGAGTTATTGCTGGGAGAAGATGGAGTGAGTCCGGCTCTGACAAAGTAACAGGGATGGCTTTGGTAGTGGTGTGGCAGGCAGGCAGGCAGTCGGGTAGGAATCCCTGGCAGCTTCTGTAGATGGGTCGGCTTTGGGAGAGGGAGTCATGCAGGGATCCCCAGCAACTTCTGTGAACAGGTTGGCTTCAGGGGAGGTGAGGCATGCAGGGATCCCCGGCAGCTTCTGTGGATTGGTCAGCTTCGGGGGAAGGCAGGTATCCCTAGCAGTTCAATTTAATTTTGGGACAAAGACTGGAAGGCAGTGAGGGGAAAGGGGCACAAAATCAACACAGAAAGAAAGGGGATAACAATAATCTCTGTATGCCCTGTGTTATTCTGGTTGACCTCAATAAACATGATTAAAAAAGAAAAGAAAAGAAAGGGGGGACATGAACATGGGACACAGAATGAAGAGAGGAAGGTGGCACTAACTTGGGACAAAGGGAGAACTGTTGGGCATGAGTGTGAGTGATATATGGTGCACATGGGGAAAAGAAGAAAGGAAAATTGGGCATGGAGAGAGAGAGAGAGGAGTGAAGTAAGAGATGCCTGGGGAATAGAAGGATGAGAGGGAGAAATGTTGGATACGGTGGAGAGGGACCATAAGGACAGATTTGAAGGGGATGTAAGGGGGAGGAATGTTGGACAAAGTGATGGAGGGAGAGATGTGGCATGGTGTTGAAGAGGGGTGATAGAAGGAAAAACGGGCAAGGAGCTGGTGGGCAGTGGTGAAAATGCTGCACATGATCTGAGGGATGAGAGAGGGAGAAATGTTGAATGTGGCAGTAGAGGGGATGGGAGAGAAGCCTGGATCTCTCAAGACAGATGGACAGTGAGAGAGAGGGAGACTTGTTGCCAATGGGGCGGAGGAGAGAGGAAGAAATGTTGGACTCCTGGAAGGACAAAGAGATGTTGGTTGGGGAATGGAATGAGGTCTGGAGGAAAGGAAGCATGCAGGAGGCAGAAAGAAAGAAAGAAATATTGGATGCAGTCAGAAGGAAGTGCAACCAGAGACTCATGAAATCACCAGACAACAAAGGTAGGAAAAATGATTTTATTTTCAATTTAGTGATCAAAATGTCTCAGTTTTGAGAATTTATATCTGCTGTCTATATGTTGCACTATATTTGTCTATTTTTCTATAGTTGTTACTGAGGTGACATTGCATATTTTAAAATCATCTGCGTTGACCTCTTTGAACCCCCCCTGAATATAAATGATAATTAACATTTTCTCTGTGTACAGTGTGCTTTGTGTTTTTTTTACATTTTGTAGTTACCATTATGTATTAATAAGATTATATTATGTGCATATGAAAAATGGATGGAAGAAATTGCATTACAATTAGTACTATTATTATGAGGGTGGAGTCTGAGGCAGCGTTTGGGCAGGTCTTGGGCAGAGTTTGGGTGGGTCTGGGGTGGAGTTTGGGCAGGGGTACTCGGTGGTATTTGCTAGGCTTAGGGGGTACTTGGCTTGAAGAAGTTGAGAAACACTGAGCTAGAGTATGCAGAGGTACTCATCTGGTGTAGTCCCACATCATCCCTCACCAAGTATGGAAGGGTGAAAAATCCCATCGCTCAGTAGAGAGGACAAGACATAAGTTGAACAAGTGTTTGGGCAAATTCATGCATATGCTCGGAGAGCAGCATTGCTCATGAATTATTCACAAATGATTGCCTGGGTCTTTACCGCCCAGATTGGGGACATCTATCGGACATTGGTTTGGATATTTTAATAAGCAACATTCAGGATGCAAATAATCGATGCTCCTATGTAAGGCTGCAGCATGAGGCTGGGGTAGCGATGGGGACCCTCGACAAGTGAGGAGTCACGGCCTCAAGTGGTGGCAGGATTGGTGACCCAGAGGGGCCACGAGAGGAATGGGGGAGCCTATTTTGGACGTAGGGAAATAGGATTTGTGCCACTCTAAAGAGAGAGCTCCTACCCCTCGATGGCTATTAGAAAACCCCTCTTGGACGGAGGGGCACACCCAAGAAGTGACCATTGGTATCCCCACTCACTTGAATGGTGAAAGTGGGGGGCGACAGACAGAGGCAGTCAGCAGGGCCTAAGATGCTTGGATGGTGGCTCGGGCCAAGTGGGAGTAGAGCATAGTCTATTCATATATCAGCAGCTACACTCTCAGAGAATGAATCATGTAAATGGTAGTAGTCCCCAGCTTTCCTCACTTGGTATGATAGTGTGTTCCCTGGGTCTACATTAGAACAGCTAGCCAGGGTAAAAATTAGGGATAGGTTAGTAGTTAGTGCTAAGTGTTGTATACCGAGTACGATTTAAGTTGTATATTGATAATTGCTGTATAGTTTACTGCTATGTAACCATGCTGCGGCCTACAATAAACTTTCTATAGCGAAAATTACCATGGACTCAAGACTCCAGTTTATTGGGAGGAAAAAAGGGGGGAGGAGAAAAAAATTCATTTGGTCTTCATGGAGCATCTCCAAGTTCTTGTAACAGCATTGGAGCCTCGTGGCCTTCTGATATGGCGTCAGCATTCTTGGAACCCATCTTGCACTAACCTTGTCATGCCCAACTTTTCATGAATTATTTTCCATACTGTACCTGCCGAGATACCAATTTCTTCAGCTATTCAGAAAATCTTAATTCATCTGTCTGACAAAATTAAATCCTCGACTTTCTTGCACATTTTTGTGGAAGTTGCTTCCACAGGCCATCCAGTGTGAGGGTTAACTAACTAACTAAAACTTAGTTTTATAGACAGGTATCATCAACCAAAAGAAGCTCAACTCAGTAATATAAAAACATAAAAATTGCTGCTGCTGCTGGGTCAGACCAGTGGTCCATCATGCCCAGCAGTCTGCTCATGCGGCGGCCCTCTGGTCAAAGACCAGCGCCCTAACTGAGACTAGGCCTACCTGCGAACGTTCTTGTTCAGCAAGAACTTGTCTAACTTTGTCTTGAATCCTTGGAGGGTGTTTTCCCCTAAGACATATTCCGGAAAAGCGTTCCAGTTTTCTACCACTCTCTGGGTGAAGAAGAACTTCCTCACGTTTGAGCAGAATCTATCTCCTT
Organism: Geotrypetes seraphini; assembly: GCF_902459505.1. NCBI lineage: Eukaryota > Metazoa > Chordata > Amphibia > Gymnophiona > Dermophiidae > Geotrypetes > Geotrypetes seraphini. The sequence continues at coordinate 90,158,272 of NC_047088.1, read as the reverse complement.
TCAACTTTAGAGAGTGCCCTCTTGTTCTCCCTATCTTGGAGAGGGTTAATAACCTGTCCTTATCTACTAAGTTTATCCCCTTCAGTACCTTGAATGTTTCGATCATGTCCTCTCTCAATCTCCTCTGTTCGAGGGAGAAGGGGCCCAGTTTCTCTAATCTTTCGCTATACAGTAGCTCCTCCAACCCCTTAACCATCTTAGTCGCTCTTCTCTAGACCCTTTCAAGTAGTACCGTGTCCTTCTTCATGTACGGCGACCAGTGCTGTACACAGTACTCCATGTGAGGGTGCACCATGGCCCGGTACTGCGGCATGATAACCTTTTCCGATCTGTTCGTGATCCCCTTCTTTATCATTCCTAGCATTCTGGTAGACTAGAATATTAGTTTCCAAAATGTTTAGCAAACAAAAAGGTTTTTAGAGCTTTCTGGAATAAAGCAAAAGAACCTAAACTTCTTAATGTAAGCGGTAAAGTGTTCCAGAATTTGGTTAATTTAAAAGCAAAAGAATGATTAAATTGCTTGAAGGTTCTGTTTTTACCACTGAGAGAGGGAAATGTAAGCTTTAATTTTTGAGAACTTCTGTCAAGATGAGACCTATGCACATTCCAGTCTAAAGGAATCAAAGTGATGAAAATGGCAAATAAGATCTTAAATGCAATACAAATGCACTTGAATTGAATTCTGAGATACACTGGAAGCCAATGTAATTCCTTGAGCAGAGTGGCCATGTGATCGAATTTACTCTTACCGAAAATAAGCTTAGCTGCAGTATTCTGTATGTTGAAGTCTCTGCAGACTAGCCTTTGAAAGGCCCAAATACACCGAGTTACAATAATCCAACCTTGACAAAATGATTGATTGGACCAATACTGAGAAATGTTGCCAATGAAAGAGTGCTTTTACTCTTCTCAGAACACAGAGGGTTATCTTCAATGGACTCGTCTCTACCTCACTTAAACTACTTTATATTGAACTTATTTTATTAAAGTATAAAAAGAAACAATATTCTTTACAAGTGTCATTTTATAAATACAAATAATACAGAGCAAGGATCAACAAAACCCCTGTCTACCCTCCCCTCCCTTTCACAAATATCCCCATCACTATCGAGAAAACTAAATAAGCCAAAATTAGTACAGAAAACTATACAGAAAAATCATGCTAAAAGAATACCGCAGTCACACATGACAGGAATAGGGGAGTGAAACTAGGGCAACTGCCCCTGTTCAGAGAGAGTCCTAAGCCAGCTGGAAGCTAAAGAAGCATGGCCTGGGTTTTGCGGTACCTGAATAAATTCATGTAAACCATTCTGAGCTCTCCTGGTAGAACAGTATAAAAAAATGAATAAATAAATAAAGTTATATCTAATATCAGCTCTAGCAGGATACATATGTCAAATCTGATATATTCTTCACAAAATAGAAAATAAAATTATTCTTTTCTACCTTTTGTTGTCTCATCATTTTATTCTTTAAATCATGTTGGTCTCAGGCACTGGTCTCTGTTTTTTTTTGGTCTTCTCTTAACTCAGTTGTCAGGGTCTCCTGACCATTTGATGTTTCTTCTTTCGCCAGGCTCACCATCCATCTTCTGTCTCTGTGTATGAATTGTTCCCCATGTTCAGCATCTCCCTTCTCTCTGTCTCCTATATGTCACTTTCTAGTATTTCCCCTGTGCCCATCTCCCTGCTTTCATCATCTCACCATTCTATGATCCCCTCCCCGTGTATAGTATCACTTCTCTATATCCCTATGCCTCCCTCTGCCCAGCATCTTCCTTCTATGTTCTTATTCTCCCCCATGTCTAGCCATGTTCTCTGTGTCCATATACCCTCCCATGTCTAGCATTACCCCTCTGTGTCCATGGCAACACCAGGAAATATTTCTTCACCGAGAGAGTGGTTGATCCTTGGAACGAGCTCCCAGTGCAGGTGATCGAGGCAAACAGCGTGCAAGAATTTAAGAGCAAATGGGATGCCCATGTGGGATCTCTTAGAGGGTTAAGCCAAGGGAACCTGTCACCAGGAGTGGGATCCCTAGGATAGTAGACTTGGGGGTGGATCAGTAGAGTGGGCAGACCTGATGGGCTATGCCCTTATCTGCCGTCATCTTCTATGTTTCTATATACCAACCCCATGCATAGGGTTACCAAATGGCTCCCGAAAAAGGAGGACGGATTGAGACCTCTGGATTTTACTTCCATTGCTTTCAATTGAAGTAAAACCCAGATGTCTCAGTCTGTCCTCCATACTCCCATTGAAAACAATGGAAGTAAAGCCCAGAATTCTCAATCTGTCCTCTTTTTTTCTGGAGCCATATGGTAACCCTACACATGCAGCATTCCTCTTTTTGTTCCTGTTACTATGCTCCCATCCATGCCCACCATCTTCCCTCTTTTTGTATATCTCCCTGTGACCAGCTTACTCCCTTACACCAATATGTCTCTCATACTCTCTTTTTCCTCTCTCCCTCTGCTATGCTCAATATTTCACTCATTTTTCTTTCATCCCCTTGATTCAGCTTTTCTCTTTCCTGCCCTTCTCTCTCTTCCCCCCTGCAGGTCCTGCACCCCTCTCCCTTCCCTCTAATTCATTTCTCATAGGTCCAACACCTCTATCCCCTCCCTTCAGTGCCCAGGTGTGGATATGGCACCTCTCCCTTCCTTCCAGCTCCACTCCACCCACCATATGGGCCCACATGGGACCTCTTTCCCTTCCCCCCTATCTTCAGACCAGATCCAGCAACTGTCTCCCTTCCCTTCAGCTCTAGCAGTTCAAACAACCCCCTTCCCCCTTCATGGGTGCAGCAGCAGCCCCCCTCATGAGTCTAGCAGCCCCCATCCCTCCCTTTTGCGGGTCTAACAGCCCCCTCCCTTGCTCCGTTTGTGGTCAATGCCAGCAAAAAAAAAAAAATCCCTGTGACTCCCCTGGATCGGCCACTTTGTGCCTCCCCAGTGGGCCCACCAGCCTCTTAGAAGCTTTGTTGAAGAAGAGGAAGGCAACATTGCACATAGGGCTGCTCCAGGACCTTCTACTGGCTGAGTCCCTCCTTCCAATGTAACTTCTCCTGACATCCTGTCTCTTGAAATATTAGACTCAAACGGAGCCGCAACTGTGTATGAGTAACCTTGAGAAATGTCTCAATATGCTCACTATTGCTTTCATACGTGGGTAGATAAATTATTGAACGCCCCTCATATCTTAGGGGATTTTTTTTTTTAAACAATTTTTCCCATCATTTTAATCACATCATAATTGCAGTGCTAATTTTGGTTTCCTGGTGTGTAGATTGCTGAATAAATAAAAAAATTTCACCTGAATTTGTTTGATCTATCATTTCTGGAAATCAAAGTATAGAGAATGATTGTTTTATGTATTAATTGTGTATTTAAAGTACCTTCTTCGTAGTGTTTATGTCTAAATTAATTGTATGGCACTGCCAAAGTTTGAAAATTAATAAAGATTTTAATAAAAAAAAAAGGTATAAAGAATGCAGTGTTTTGAACTTAATGTGATATGTTCCTTCAAATGAACAATATCAAAGGAAAAGGTCTAGATGCATATTTTTAAAATCTTCCACATTTCTTTACAAGTTTCTATGGGCTAGATTCATTACAGTCAGTGATCATTGCTACACTTGTGACCAACCCGATTCACTAAACATTCCATTGCGTGTTTTTCCCCTCGATTGCCCATTTTCCGATCCAGTCATGTAAATTAGTAAAACCCATGCAAAATATCCAAGCGAATGATTCACTTACATTGCTTGGCTATTTAGCGTTGGGTTTTACCGATCCTAAAAGGCGATTACTGTAGACCTGTCGGTAACTGTGTTACATGTATAGAGAAAATATATGGGTAACACGATGTTTATGTAAGACTTTATGTATAAGAACTTCAAGAATTTATTAAAGGTGCTAAAAAATAGCTACTACTTTAATGCAATTTCACATCAATGTTAGCAAAATGTATTTAAACAATTATTATCTATCAATTGAGTGAAGTTTCCATCTAGGGTCTTTATAAAATTCTCACTAGGAAACGGAGGTGAGCATATCATAGCATGTCACATGATTAGATCATTGGACCTCCTATGATTTATATATCATTCCAGGCCTGCATCCTGGGTTTGATGTTATAATCATTTATGCTCTCACACTCCTTCCTTATAAATTCATCAAAAGTAAAAGTGGCTCATCAGAGAACTTCTCTACTGCGATTATCAGTCTGCTATAGTCGCAGTACAGAAGTTCTCTGATGAGCCACTTTTGCTTTTAATGAATTTTATGAGAGGCAGTCATTCTTTACAAATCCCCTGAGGAAGATCCGTGCAGGATTGAAACGCCTCTCACCAGCAGGCATTGGGAGTTTGTATTTACATACCAGTGTTGGTGGTAGCTGGTTCCACCGAAGATAAATGTTGCCTTTTTTCCTTCATAACATTATGGTTGTTATTTTTTTAACTAAAACGAAAGGGGTTTTTGTATACAGAACACAAAAAAGAAGGGTTTTTGTATAGTTCTATTAAGATTTTTAGCACTTGTGGATAATCAATTTAAATGATAGGAAGGAGGGTGAAAGCATGAATGATTATAACATCAAACCCAGGGTGCGGACCTGGAATGATATATAAATCATAGGAGGTCTTATGATCTGATCATGTGACAAGCTTCCTAGTGAGAATTTTATAGAGACCCTAGATAGCAACTTCACTCAATTTATAGATAATGATTGTTTAAATACATTCTGCTAGCATTGATGTGAAATAGCATTAAAGTAGTAGCTATTCTTTAGCACCTTTAATAAATTCTTGAAGTTCTTATACACAACGTTTTACATAAACATCGTGTTACCTATATATTTTTTCTATACAGTTTACATTGGGTAAGATGGAATTTCAGGTCTAATTTTCTTGATATCTTAGGTAACTGTGTTACTGACAGGTCTGCCTGTGGGTTTTTTTTTTCAATGGCACAGATATTTTGCATGTATTACACAAGCAAAATATCTGCCCATAAAAAAAAAATCCCCCACTACTGCCAATGGTCCTCCCCCAACGATCCCTGACAATTGCACCCCCCTTGGGAGGGGCCTGAGGCATCTGAGTTAATCAGAGACTTCCTGAGGAAGGAGTCTAAAAGAAGTCCCTGATTGAACATTTGTTTTGGCCAATCAGGGACTTCCTTAGACTCCTTCCTAAGGAAGTCCCTGATTGGCTCAGACGCCTCAGACCCCTCCCAAGGGGGGGGGGGGGGGGGCGCGATTGTAGGGGGTCGCTGGGAGAGGGCCGTTGGTAGCAGTGTCTTTGGCGAAGATCTGAGGAGCAGAAGGTGTCTCCAGTACCTCCTGTTCCCAATGTCAATGTAAGGGGCATGGAGGCGGGGAGGGTGGAGTGGGACTTCCGGGGGCAGGAGGGAATGGGCACCCCTCCTGCCTTTTTCTTCGGGGAGGTCTTTACGGATAGGAGGGAGTAGGCATCACTCCTGCCATCTTTTGGGGGTTTGGGGGGGGGGACGGTGGCTTGGGGGATGCTAGTGTGGGGGGTGGAGCTTTTTTAATGGGACAGATGGCACACAGAACATCTGTTCCATTTAAAAAAAAAAGCCCAGAAACCTTGATAGCAGTGACAGGAGGTTGCTTCCTGTCACTATTGTTAGGGCTCTGCATTGTGTCAATCGCTCACTGAGTGACTGAGTTGGTGGGTTTGCGTGCAAATCATTTGCATGCAAACTTGGTAGTGAATCAATCACTGTTGGAAAATCAGCCAGAGAATTGGGCAACAGCGACTGAGTCGCTATCTTTAGTGAATCTAGTCCTATGTTCTATATCAGGCTTCTTCCCCTATTACCTCCCCCCCCACACAGGGCCATTATTAGGGGTGGAAATGAGAGACAGGCAGCAGATGAAAAGTCAGGATGAATACAGTTGTCTTCTTAACATTCAGGTTAGGAAGAAGAGGACAGAACAAGTGGAGGGAGTTAAGGAAAAAGGAGATGAGAGCAGAGTGAGAGAAGTGGAGAGTAGATACTCTTGTCTGCCTTGGAGGCTAACCTGCCTAATTATAACTCTACCTTTTCATCAAACACATACCTAAAAACTGAAACTGTTAAAATCCCTCCAAACCTGCCTTGTTGATGTTAATCCAAAATATGCAGAAGCCAATGCAAAGCCTTTTTCATGTGCAGGAGTAAAATTTTGAATACCCTTGTAGGGTAAATTCAGAAATGCAGTGATAGGAGTTCATTCAAAAAATTGCTAAAAATACAATTATTTGTGGATGCATTTCTTTGAATATTGATCTTTATGTTGTAAGAACTGAATCCTTCCGTTTTTACTTGTCTTACCCCCTTTTACGAAACTGCGATAGCAGTTTCTAGTGCGGAGAGCCGCGCTGAATGGCCTGCGCTGCTCCCGATGCTCATAGGAACTCAATGAGCGTCGGGAGCAGCGCAGGCCATTCAGTGCGGCTCCCCGCACTAGAAACTGCTATCACAGTTTCGTAAAAGGAGGCCTTAATCTGTTTTAAGATTTTATGTATGTAACCATATTGTAAACTGTTTTGATATAAAATGGTATAGAAATTTTAAAAAATAAATACCCCCTCCTGTACCACACTCACTTGATTTCTGTGACTTGCTTTTTCTTTTCTGGGTTTTGTTTTTTGTGTCTCCTTCTTCCTGAGTGGATACTTGATAAGAGGTTCCAGGAGATGCATTAGAATTCTCACTGCATGGCTGGATGTTGTCTTCATCCTCTGAGCCCACATCCTCTGGACTCACGATTTCAATGATCTTAGCTTCAGAGCATCTGCAGCTCACACCAGACACACTGGGTAGAGCAGTTTCATGCTCTGTGTAGGAATACAGATCACTTGGTAGCAGTGTTTCCAATATTAGAGTAGCAAAGTCATTATCTTCGCTGTTTGAAGGTCCTGCTGGCTCTTCATTCAGGAAATGGGAATTTAGTAGGTCACTAACTTGAAAAGACCGATACTGTTCATTATGTATATTCTCCACTGGGAAGGCAGCGACTGCAGACTGGAGCAGTTCTCTAACATAACGAACTGGATCTGCCTTAGATAACCTTCTAAGCAATTTTAGTCGGCGACAAAGTTGAAAAGACTGGTGCTCATTATGTACATTCTCCACTGGGGAGGCATTGACTGCAGACTGGAGCAGTTCTCTGACATAACGAACTGAATCTGCCTGAGATGACCATCTATGGAAATTTTGTCGGTCGCTAACTTGAAAAGACTGGTGCTGGTGTTCATTAGGTACATTCTTCACTGGGAAGGTAGTGACTGCAGAGTGGAGCAGTTCTCTGACATAACGAACTGGATCTGCCTTAGATACCCATCTAATGAAATTTAGTCGGTCGCTAACTTGAAAAGGCTGGTTCTGGTGTTCATTATGTACATTCTCCACTGGGGAGGCAGTGACTGCAGACTGGAGCAGTTTTCTGAGATAACGAACTGGATATGCCTGAGATAACCATCTATTTGGTGCATAGTCATCAGCCCTGGAGGTGCTTGGCTGAGTTCTCCACGCATCAAAATCAGGGTTGCCATCAATGGCAGGAGATATTTCTTGCACCTGCTCAGGGTCTTGTGAAAGGTCCAGCTCTTCAGATCTGTTAAGAGCCATGGCCCTGAAAACTTAGTAAGTAAAAATTGATCTGCAGAACAGAAAATTAAACAGGATATTAACAATGGAAGCTCCACAACCCCATTAATAAAGGGGAACATGTCAAAAGAGGACAGAAACCCTAAAAGAATAAACCCATAAATCCTTAAAGAACTCAAGCCCCTTCTGAAAATGATGAGTTTCTTAGACCAACCCTCAGGAAATAAAACACCAAACACCCACTCTCTTAAACACACATAAAATCAAGCATAGAATCCAACCATCAGTTCAAATACAGTTCAAGCACAGATCCAACCATCAGAGAACTGCTCCAGTCTTAGCATTCACTTAGAACTAGAGTTTGAAAATCAGATTAATTCAGTGAAAGGATACTGGAGGTAACTGTTAGCAAATCTATAATAACCTACCTGATTATTTATAAAGAAAAATATTAAAAAATATATAGGTAAAGCATTCAGTACATGCCAGAATGCAGGTAAAAACAAACTGAGTAGATGAGATGATGCTGTGACTCTCCACAAGCTATCTGCACACTCCGTAAATATAAGTAGAAACAAGCTGAGTAGAAGAGATAATGCTATAACTCTCCACAATAAATGCCAGTAATCTACTGGTAGGTTTTAAATGCGTTTGTTGATTTTTATCCCCACAGTAACCCTGAAGTTTAATGATGTCATAATGTTGATCAAGATTTTTCAAACCCAGCTCAGAATGCTGTGAATCTCCACAAGAAATGCCAGTAATCTACTGGTATGTTTTAAATGTGTTTGTTGATTTTTATCCCCACAGTAACCCTGAAGTTTAATGATGTCATAATGTTGATCAAGATTTTTCAAACCCAGCTCAGAATGCTGTGACTCTCCACAAGAAATGCCAGTAATCTACTGGTATGTTTTAAATGTGTTTATTGATTTCTATCCCCACAGTAACCCTGAAGTCTAATGATGTCATAATGTTGATCAAGATTTTCAAACACAGCTCAGAGTAAAGGGAGGGAAAGTTGTTGTACACCACCTTGGGTGAATATTTTCACAATGTTGGTAAATAAATCCTAATAAATAAATAAATAAAGTCATATCTCCCCCCCCCCCCCCACCCCCAGCTCTCTGCAAATCTGTTTAAGGGAGACATCACCAACTGGTATCCCGTACAAGGAGACAGTGAAACTATAATTCTTCACTGGAAACAAAGATACATATCATTTTTCACTCTATCCTTACCCCATTTCCACCCCTAACATGGTATTCTCCCTCTACCCTATCCCCTACTCCTGCTTCCATAATCCTCACCTCTTCTCAATCCCAATACACCCTGTACAATTATCTCTCCCTATGTCATGATTCCTTTTCTCTCCTGATTTCTCCCCCCCTCCCCCCCGCAAAGCACTACCAACACCACTACATCTCCCCCTACCCCTGCCTCTTTCTCTGTCTGGCTTTATAGCTAAGAAGAAAAAAATTAAATTGAATCAGGTTGGGCAGACTGGATGGACCATTCAGGTCTTTATCTGCCATCATCTACTATGTTTGAATGCATGGTGTCCGCAGGTCCTGCAGAACTATGAGGTCACATACATTGAAACTGCAGACTGAAGCAAATGGCATGAGGCAGATGTGGCATGAAGCACTCCACTTCTTTTTGACTAGTATAAATGTTAAACTAGGTACTAATTTGCTTTAAGTACCAATAACGACCCTTAACTAGCATTAACTGGCACTGATTTGCAGTTATGCATGTAATTTAATTTATTACAAATCCCATAGCAGCATTAAATCGTTAACAAAATTTATATGTGATAGATTATTTATTACTCATTTACTTATTTTCAATTATGGTCTTCAGATCTTGCCAACCACCAGCCAAATTATTCGTAGGCTTATTTTCTTTTTTGGCTTTTATTCATCTTTAGACCTTAATAAATATCTTTTTTTAAAGTGCTTTGTGCCTTAAATAATTCATTTTGTTTATTTTCCATTTTGCAAAAAACATTTTCCTATAAAAGTTAAAAGGCTTTTTTAACTTAGCTTTTCAGTTTGACTGTATCTCTATTCATTATATGTTTGAACCTTGGGTGGGACCTCTGGGTTCAACAAGTTTCGCCCGGAGGCTTTTTCAAGAACAAGCCCCCCCCCCCCCTTTTGCTTTGCTCCGCAGCATCCCGATATTCAATCTATAAACATAATTCTATAAACATACCTCCAAATTCTGTGTATGGCACCTAAGGTTGTACAAACACATTGGTGCACATAGCCAATGTACATGTTAGAGAATGACACGGGAACAAAGTTTATCCCAGACTACGCAGGCTCTGTCCTCATCCCAGCCCCATCCCCTCAAGCTCTGGCACTGTTCTTGCAGACTCTGTCCTCATTTGAACAAGCCTCAAACACTTATGATTTTACATAAGGGACAATGTTCTATACAACTGTTCATGTCATAAAGCCTTCCATTTTGATCTGGTTTTGGTACAACCTTCCCAAAGATTCAGTTGCCTATGTTTTTACATCATCTGGGAAGGTAACTGGATTGTCTTTCAAACATGGGTGTAAAAGAGAACCTAAATTGTGTAGTGGATGAACAGGAAAATAAGTGCATATTTAATGTTGGAACTGTTCCTTGATGCCAGCAATGATAGATGAATCTGTTGCAGTAATAGTAAGATGTTGGAACAGCTGGGCACAGGTTGGAAGAACTTTGCAGATGGTAGGAGTCTAATCAGCAGACAAAACTCTTGTTGCCACATCAAAGACATACAAGACACAAATGATATCATTTAACAGGAGTTCGTTGAAATCCAAAAGCAGCTTCTGCAGTTTTTTTAAAATCATTCAATCGAGCTGTCAGTAGGGTTGCCAGATTCCTCTTGAAAGAAAATGAGGGCATTTGGCTCTGCCACATTCCACCCTGTTCTGACCCCAGCCAAACCTCCTGTCTCCTTCCCCAAGGACTTGAGGGTCTCTGCACATGCGCGGGTGTCGATGTGATGAATTCACACACATGCGCACTCATGTATAATGTCATCGTGTTGTCTGAGAGATTAGAGAAACTGGGCCTCTTCTCCCTTGAAAAGAGGAGACTGAGAAGGGACATGATCGAAACATTCAAGATAATGAAGGGAATGTACTTAGTAGATAAAGACAGGTTGTTCACCCTCTCCAAGGTAGAGAGAACGAGAGGGCACTCTCTAAAGTTAAAAGGGGATAGATTCCGTACAAACGTAAGGAAGTTCTTCTTCACCCAGAGAGTGGTAGAAAACTGGAACGCTCTTCCGGAGGCTGTTATAGGGGAAAACACCCTCCAGGGATTCAAGACAAAGTTAGACTAGTTCCTGCTGAACCGGAGTGTACGCAGGTAGGGCTGGTCTCAGGGCATTGGTCTTTGACCTGGGGGCTGCCTTGTCTGGAGGCATGATGGACCACTGGTCTGACCCAGCAGTGGCAATTCTTATGTTCTTATATGCAGAGGGCCTCCAGGGGTAACAAATTTTTAAAAATGCAACTTCAGGGTGTATATTCTATGGATGCGTTAGCATTTAGCTTGTGCTAACTAGCGCGCCTTAGCAAAAGATCCCCTTAGTGTCCTTATTGTATAACCCTCTTTCTAGGTTAGTTTTTGGAATCAACTTCCTTTGGGATTACGTGTCTTTGGGCATATCTTCGGTTCGAAAAACTTTTAAAATCTTTTCTGTTTCTATCGTGATTAATTTAAATTGGGCTTAATTATGCTATGTAAGTTTTATGTTTTAAATCTGTACTTCCTGGACAAATTGGCATCCTTTAACTATTTAGGTCAGGGGTGTCCAACCTGCGGCCCAAGGGCCGCATGCAGCCCCGTGAAGTATTTTGTACGGCCCCGGTCGAGGGCGATGCAGTTTTCCTCTGCTGCCCCCGGGTGTTTACCGTCTTGCCGGCTCCCTCTAATGTCTTCCTGCAGCGTTTGCGCGGCCCCAGAAACATTTTTTTTCGGCCAATGCGACCCAGGGAAGCCAAAAGGTTGGACACCCCTGATTTAGGTAAAGGCAGAATAGAAAAAAACTTGTTAAGATAAGATATCAGAGATGCACATTTCCCAAAGCTGATTTATTACAATTAATAAATTCAGGGAAAAAAAATACTTTTATCTACCCTTGTCTAAGCATTATTTTGTTCCTAGTGTTTCATTTTTGCTTTTCTCATTTTGCAACTCTCTTACCAGGATCTCCTGTCATTTTGACATTTCTTCTTTCTCTATGTCTACCAACCGCCTTCCCTAGGCAGCTCTTATCAATTCTGTTCAGCATCTATCTTCTATATTCCTGCCCCTATTTTCTCCTCCTTATATTTAGCATCTGCCCTATCTTCCCACCAAGTGCTATCTTACTCCTACTATACAGATACAGCTCTTTGTATAGATTTCACGTCTTTGTGCTGAAAGCAGGGCCTCCTCTAAGTTACTGGCCACTGTAAGAGGTTCCTGTTCAGTCAACCCCTAATTCTGTAATCTTGATATCACTAGCCAGACTCTGAATTAATTGAACAGTTCTTTAATAAATGAAGCAAACAACTTACAGTCATATGGTAGTTCAATGCAGTTCAAGCCTGTTACATGTCTTCTCACTCCACCAGCATAGCAGGGCTACGCTGGGAGTGTCCACTCTGTGGCGATGACACTGCTCTCCAGACTTAGAAAATAACCTACGCTGTGCTAGATTGTTAGAATTGAACAGGTGAAAAAACCTGGTGGGAGAACAACACTACTCTCAGGCTCTCATCCAGGAATGTTCTCAGCAATATGGCCACTGCTCCTCAGACTGGAGAAGGAGGCGGGCCCATGCTCTGTGGAAGCAGGTCTCAGGAAAGCAAAGTCCTCTGGGAATCCGAGTCCACAGAGCACCCATAACCTAAATATAACACAAACAATTAACTGAGCAAATACCCACATAATATGGGGGGCAGAACAAACCACATTTAGCATCTCATCTCTGTGTCCCTATTGTACTCTGTCCAGCAGCTCCTCTCTATGTCTAAGTCTCTGTCCCTATGCCCCCTCCATGCCCAGCATCTCTTCTCTGTACTCTTGTGACAAGGCAGTGGCTGCTGCCAGAAGGATTCTGGGCTGTATAAAGAGAGGCGTAGTCAGTAGAAGGAAGAAGGTGTTGATGCCCCTGTACAGGTCATTGGTGAGGCCCCACTTGGAGTATTGTGTTCAGTTTTGGAGACCGTATCTGGCGAAAGACGTAAGAAGACTTGAGGCAGTCCAGAGGAGGGCGACGAAAATGATAGGAGGCTTGCGCCAGAAGACGTATGAGGAGAGACTGGAAGCCCTGAATATGTATACCCTAGAGGAAAGGAGAGACAGGGGAGATATGATTCAGACGTTCAAATACTTAAAGGGTATTAACGTAGAACAAAATCTTTTCCAGAGAAAGGAAAATGGTAAAACCAGAGGACATAATTTGAGGTTGAGGGGTGGTAGATTCAGGGGCAATGTTAGGAAATTCTACTTTACGGAGAGGGTGGTGGATGCCTGGAATGCGCTCCCGAGAGAGGTGGTGGAGAGTAAAACTGTGACTGAGTTCAAAGAAGCGTGGGATGAACACAGAAGATTTAGAATCAGAAAATAATATTAAAGATTGAACTAGGCCAGTTACTGGGCAGACTTGTACGGTCTGTGTCTGTGCATGGCCGTTTGGAGGAGGATGGGCAGGGGAGGGCTTCAATGGCTGGGAGGGTGTAGATGGACTGGAGTAAGTCTTAACAGAGATTTCGGCAGTTGGAACCCAAGCACAGTACCGGGTAAAGCTTTGGATTCTCGCCCAGAAATAGCTAAGAAGAAAAAAAAAAAAAAAAAATAATTTAAATTGAATCAGATTGGGCAGACTGGATGGACCATTCGGGTCTTTATCTGCCGTCATCTACTATGTTACTATGTTACTATGTATATGTTATCTTGCATCCTTGGGCTAGCAGCTCTCTGTTTCTCCTCTGCAACCCCTGTCCCCTATTCCAGGGCCAGCTGACCCTTCCTCTCCTTCCCCACTGTGGTCTGGCATCTGTCTTTCCCTCCCTCCATTGGCCCAGCATCTCTCCTCTATATCCCTATTGTAGTCTGTTCAGTATCTCCTCTCTGTGTCTTTGTCCCTATAGTCTCTCTATGCCCAGTACCTCTTCTGTGTGCCTGTCCCTCCCCATGTCCAGCTTCTTTCCTCTCTCTTCCCTTTTTCCTGTACCCCCCATCCCTAAGCCTGCCATCTCTGCCCCTTACACTTCAGGACCATCATCTATCTTATTTGACCTCTTACCCTCATTGAGGTCCGGCATCTCTTTTTCCCTCCCTCCCATTGGTCCAGCATATCTCTCTCTCTTCCCTCTGCCTCATTTATCCTACCTGGGTCTCTCTGCCCCCTAAAGGCCAAGCATTTCTTATTCTCTCTTACCCTTCTTTTCCATGATGAGCTGACATCTCTCTCTTCTGTGTGTCTATTGTCTCTCTCTAGACATGTGTACAGTCCTCCAAAATTGCTTTGCAACAGTAGTGATGAAAGCATGTAGCTTCCAGCTAACCCCTCCAGGACCTTTCCTCTATTGGGTCTTACCTCCTCTGATATACTGTGGCCTAGCAAAGGAAATATCCTAGCAGGGCTGGTTGTAGAGAACTGTTTCTCCGTCCCATTCCCGTGAGTTTTGTCGCTGTCCCTGTCCCATTCATATCAGCTCTGCCTTAACTGCACAAGCCTCAAACATTTTAAAATCATAAATGAGGCTTGTGCAGATGAGAACAGAGCTTGCAGGAATGGGGCAGGGACAGGAAAAGAACTTGCTGGGATGGGACAAGAAAATGAGTTCCCGCTGGGATGGGGAAAAATCTGTCCCCCTGCCACTGTTCCTGCCAGTGCAAGTTTGGAAGATCATGAGGGGGATGGGTGGGGCTAGAGATAGACACTGGACTTGGGAGAGAGGAAGAGAGAGACAGAGACACAGGGAGTGCCAAAAGTGGGGATGGAGAGCAAGAAGCCAATGATCTAGAAGGCATTTTGGTTTGACTGTAGGCATCCCCTACTATTGGGTGGCCCTGGACTTTTTGCTGGGCTTGCTGTATGATAGCTACACCCTTGGGAGCAACCCTATTCAGCCATCCAATAGGAGAGGTGAGCAGAAAAGAAAATGTCAGTTCCTACTCCCATATTAGGGTTACCAGTGGTTTCAAATCTTCAGAAATGGACTAAGGAAGTTTTGGTTTTACTCCCATTAAAGTGAGGTAAAATTAGAACTGGCTAAGGCTGTCCTTGCTAAATTGGAGCTATTATAGACGATATTAAGACTTTCTGATTCATGAGAAAAGGAGCTCATAGCATGCAAACATGATACTTTCTTTTTTTTATGTCCATATTTTTTTTGGAAAAATACAAAATTTTAGCAAAGAAAAAAGGTACAACACATAACATATGCAGTATCATGAATAACACAAAGTAAGACATGGTTCAGATTACATAATTTCACATTGATTCAACAAATCAATTGTTGCTTACATGAAAAAGTACAAAAGGATGGTCAGTTTGGAAAAAAGAAATGGATCTGTACGAATGGTTTTAATGTAGATATTTTTGCAAGGCTTATCATATTTTAGTTTTGCACTTGGTGATATTAAATTTATCCTCCAAAATTAGTTCAAATTTATGAACTCGCAATAAAGATTGCCACCGGAAATAAGTGTTAAGGAGTTTGTTATCCTTCCAGTTCAAGAGAACAGATTTTACAGCCACTGAAAGCATTATGTAAAAATGCTTTCGTTTTGGGGACCCCCCAGCCAATCAAGTTTTCAGGATAACCACAATGAATATACATGAGGCAGCTCTATCTCATGTATATTTATTGTGGATATACTGAAAAAAAAAACAGATTAGCTGGGGTTTTACTAATGATTGGATTGAGAACAACTGATTTAATTGCTTGTGTTTTAGCCTTCTTATGTGAGACTTGTAAGTGGAACTTTTGCAGCCATGGAAAAGGGCAAAACCTGGACTAGATTAACGTGCTTGGGTTGACCTGGGTAAGTGACACAAGTACAGAGATGCAAATCCAGCCTGTTCCAAAAGGAAGATATAGGTTAGTCCTGGATTTCTAACAATCCTATCACAAATATAGCACTGATTTGCATGTATAGAATCAGGGACTACAAATTCCATCCTATTTTACAGACCTGTTCAGAAGGTTTTATTTGTGGACCCGGGTAATTTTATAATTCTGTTTAAGCTTAACAGGTGCAACCCCTTTCCCTTTTATACCTCAGGCTTTGAGCTCTTCTCTTCTGGAAGACTACTCTATGGTCCGTTGGCAGTTACAAACCACATGGTCCAAGCTCTGGTCCTTGAGAGATGGAAAAAACGAGGGCTGAAGTTATAATCCCCTCTGGTCGTTGCTGTATTTGCTCTGATGAAAGGAGCTGGGCACAAAACCTGTTGGTGTTCTGTGATGGGGGTCCCGGTTGTGATATAGCAGTACATCAAGGTAAGGTCACGTTTCACTTTCTCTTCCAAAAATAGTGAGAGTGCACTCATCTGCAGTTACTTTTAATTGTGCTTCTGCTACTAATGCAGCTTTAGGTTGACGCTGAAATGTTATATTATCATTGTTATCATCCTCTCTTGTTATCTTATTGTTTTTCTGTATTGAATCTCTAAATGTCTGCTCAGTTCTAAGTGCATAAGAAGGTAATGCTCTGTGTTATATACTGCAGATTTCCCAGTTTCAGGGGATAGATTTTAGACCAGACCTGAATTTCTAACATTTCCAATATGACGCATTATAGGATGGGCAGCATTGATTTCAATAGGTAGAATCAAGGGCAATAAATAACATGCTGCTTTAGGATGCAAATTCAAAAACCAAGATTGGCCAAAATGTCTTCCTCCTGCAATGGATAACTGTAAGCTGCCCTGTTATATAGTACCATGTGACTAATTATATTTCCATGCCACTACTCCATCAAGGATCCAAGTGCAAATGGTTTCTGCTATTTTAGGGCCCATGACTTAAGTATTTTCCCCTGGACACCAGGGCCTGATGTACTGATTTTGTTTCTATGGGGGAAATGCTTAGTGGTTTTTATACTGAACTGTGTTAAAAAATGGTTTGTGCTAGTAGCATATGGGTTTCCTGTGTGCTGAGGCCACTTTTTAGCATGAATTTAAAATAGCTTCCTTTTTCCTATTAATGGCCCTATGCTAATTTTGAAATTAGTGCATGGACATTAGCATATCAGCTCCTTACTTCCCCTTATTTTATAGGTAGTAAGGGTTCCCATGCCAACCACACGCTAATTAGTTAGCACATAGTGATGTAGCTGTGCTAACATTAGCACAAGGTATGTTTACTCTGTCCTCCAAAAATAAAATATTTTTTTTAAGCGTAGGAAGCAAGTGCTGATCCCAGTACTATGGTTTGCCTAAGTGCATCCTGTGGTAGTGCCTTTTTTTTTTTTTTTTTAATTTATAACAAGGCAATTATACAACAGGTCTCCATAAAAATATAGCAAACTTAAAGTATTTATCAAGTCCACATTATTAGGGCTGATTATCACCTGTAAGAATCACATCAATTAAAGGAAGAAAATCATAATCCTCTGAAGTCGGGAAACACTATTCTATATCACTTCACTAAGTCTCAACCACTGCATTAGTTACAGGCAAAATATCTAATTTAGGTTTATCTTGAAGGACAATTCCAAGTTGAGTTGGATCAACCAAAATATATTTACTATTCTGTTAACTTATTCAACATTTACATGGGAATTTAAGAAAAAATAAAGCTACCACAGCTAAGACCCGAGTCTTAAGTTGCAGGAACTGCTTCCTCCTGTACTGTGTCTGTCTTGAGATGTCTGGAAAAACATTTAGGGGTCCTTTTACTAAGGTGCGCTAGTGTGTCTTAGTGCGCGCTAAATGCTAACGCGCGGCAACATGTCGGCACATGTTAGCATTTAGGGCACGCTGATGCACTAGTGTGCCTTAGTAAAAGGACCCCTTAACTGTTGCTCACAAAACGAAGCATTTTCGTTTGCAAAATATAGGGCTCCTTTTACAAAGATGCGCTAGCATTTTTAGCGCACGCACAGGATTAGCGCACGCTATAGTGCGTGCTAGCCAAAAAAATACCACTTAAAAGGAGGTGGTAGCGGCTAGTGCGTGCGGCATTTTAGCACCCGCTAAAACCACTAGCGCACCTTTGTAAAAGTAGCCCATAGTTTAAGGATAGCTTGTTTTTCTAGTTTGGATGTTGCTCTCTTGGCTATATAGTCTTTAGATGATTCTAAAACTTGGGAAATAAACTGTTGGGTGATACTAACTGATCTACTCCCCTCTTCAGAAATAATTTTAGAACCACTAGGTATATAATAAAGATTATCAGGTAAGAAAGTTTCTATCTTCTGAGTATAACAAAGAATATCATTCAAGTACATTTTTAGTAATTCTAATGGAGATAAATAATGAGATATAGGAAAGTTAAAAAAACTGAGGTTCCTAGATTTCATAGCATTTTTCATTTTTTTTTCCATCTGCAAATGTAATAAAGTACTATCCTTCATACTAGATGCAGCACAGGACTGAATTACAGATACAGAGGCTTCCAATTTATCTACTTTTTTTCAACTATAGTCAATTGAGTTTCTTGTTCAGCTGCCTTATTCGTAATCTCAGTTAAACTGACACAACTTTACAACAGTATTATACAGTGAGCTCTCAATTCTATTCACTACTGTCCAGACATCTTGCAGTGTAATAACTTTATCGCCAATCTCGGGCCTAATAATAGGCCCTGAGGGCATTGAAACAGGAGATATCGAGGTAGTTTGTTTTCCAGTTGAATATATTTTTGGGTCCAGCTCTGGTAATTGTAGAGAAGTTGAATCCAATCCTACCATAAGGGTGGAATCATCTTTCTCTAAAGAATTAGACACAGGTTGAGGTGGAGGCATGGGTTCGCCTGAAGAGAGAGAGGCTGATTGGGTTTGAAGATCAATCTTACCTACAATAGGTAGTCCAGTAACCGCAGAGAGATGGCAATCTGTCGGACCTGTTATAGTTGATTTAGAAACAATCTTCGCCTTTCTCTTCCTCATAACTGACTCCTACCGTGCCTCATGGCGTGTCCTGCTCCTTTTGAGTTGCCTCAGGCATACGGCCACGGCACACAAGATTTTAAATGCTGGGAGAGAGGATCTCCCTCCCAATGCCGGGTCGTGGCTGCGGGGGTGCCTGACTTCAGGTGATACACTCCGGCAAGAAACAGTCATCCTTGCGTAGTAGTGCCATTTTAACCTTCAGTAAGCATGCATGAGTGTTTATCACAGCTTAGTAAAACAACCCCTTAGTGCACAGAGCCCTTAATGCAGTGTCTTTCAAACTTTGTTGAGCCGTAGCACACTAAACGTAGCGACTGTGGCTCGAGGCATCTAGAAGTGCGTGGATGTCGACGCGATGTCGTGCTTATGTGCAAAGGCCCTCCAGATGGGCCCTGAGCTGTCAGTAGGGGGTGCCAGCAGGGAAGATGCACGGAGAGGAGAGGTGCTGACGCCGGCTGATTGTCTACAGGATGTGCCTCTTGCCACGAGAGGCACATCCTGTAAGCAGTCAGCTGGCACCTCTCCTCCTCCCCAGCGTCTTGCGGCACACCTGAAATCTCAGGATGCACAAAGTTTGCGATACACTGCCTTAATGTAATATAAATGAAGAATGTGAGCTGCTGCTGCTTTAGTGATACAGAGTATTGATTTACCGGTATTTACTTTGCACTGTCTGCTTTAAGCTGCTGGTCTGGGGAAGCAGATTTCAATTTTTAAAAATATCCATTATACGAAAGTCATATCTTATTTAATTTTAAATGCTTCTATTGCTAAACGTACTTCAATTCTGTTTAATGTATGTCTTCTTGTTCAGTGACATTCGTCCACCCCCAACACCCTTTTTTTACTGCTGCATTAGTATTATATCCATATTCAGAATGAGATCTTCCCTTATTTGTTGGTGTTTTAATATGACATGGGCAAATAAAAAATTAAAGGCAATTGTTAAATTATGCAGTAACTGGAACAGAGCTAGCGAAATGCAACATATATACTCGTTCATTGCCTGTTGGATAGTTTGGCCTTTAGTTGTGTGGCAGCCACGAGGTCAGAAACATGGACGCACCATTGAAGAACAACGTATAGTAGAGCGCTTTCTTTTGGCAATAGGCCTATTCTAACACATTTCCAAGCGCACGGGAAATGGTGAACATTACTGTGCATTGCTGTGAAGTGAATTTAGAGACCTGCAAGTCAAAAGAAAAGGAATGTTGTCCAAAACAAGTCTTGCCACACTGTGACTATGCCTGTCCTCATAAAGTAACGGCAACAGAAGAGACTGCAATAGCTTGGATTCAGACGTCTTCCACATCGTCCTTACGGCCTGGATCTGGCACCTAGCGATTATAACATCTTTGGTCCACTGAAGGAGATGCTGTGAAGTTGAAGATTCACCTCTGATGATGAAGTAAAGGAAGCGGTGCTCACCTGGCTTCAGGAGCAGCCAAAAAACTGCAGGAATGCAGAAGCTAGTTGAATGATACAACAAATGCGTCATCTTGCATGGGGATCTATGTGGAAAAATGATATAGTCAGTTGCTCAGTTACTTCTGTTAAAGCTGTTAAATATATTTTGCCTTTACTTTTTGATTTACCTTCATATATAACCTGAGAGGCCGTCAACTTTATGTACTGCTTTTCTAATGTTACATCCCGCTCTATAGCAGACCACCAGATTATAAAGTTCAAGCTTGCCCTGGGATTATTAAGAAATGAAAATAACTTAGCTTCTAAATAGCCAATGTTAATGTAAAGACAACCCTTATCCCCAGTGAGGTTTGTGCAATAAGGGTCTCGGTTCCATACATATCCAGTTTAAGGTCGGATCTCTAGGGAATCGGTCCAAACACACTGGGTTCTCCTGCAAACGAATTGCTGTACTTGCCTAACCCTCCAAGCTGCACTAGAGGTTTTGTTCAGACGCTCATAGAATTCTTATGAGCATCGAGCATTTAACCTTGCCGGCCCACGCTAAAAACCTCTAGTGCAGCTTGATAAAAGTGGGCCTAAGGGTGCTGGTTCTTCTCAGACCAGTCTTGCCAGCTGTTAACTCTTTTTCTAAGTCATGGTAGAGGTTTCTAATGCAGCCTGGAGTACTAAATGCTCAGACGCTGCTCCTATGCTCAGAATTCCTGTGAACATTGGCGGAGCGTTTAGCACCCCGGGCCGTGGTAGAAATCTCTACTGTAACTTAGTAAAAGAGGTCTTAAATTTATAACTTGGAATAATTTCAAAACTTTGGGGTGGTTCAAGAACTAGACTTTTGAGGATCTCTGGGGCTTCCTATAGGGTCCCCCTCTAACCAAAACCCCTTTTTTTACATTTTTGGAAGTTTTTTTATATACTTCTCCCAGGCTGTTTTCTGGTGCGAAATGCTGCTGCAGAGGCAATCTTGGATTTCCCATTTTATTTTAAAAGCCTCTATCTGCTTCAAAACACCAGGCCTTTCTACCCCTATATCATGTCAATTTTGAACTGGATAGCTGGCTGAGGATCGTCCATGTGCCACGGGGCACATAAGGAGGTGGGGGCGGGAGCGCTGGGCTTAGCCCCTCTGGTCCTCTAGGGTCTTAGAGTTGCAGGAAGCTCGTTTGGTTGGGGCATAAATTCCCCCTAGAGCCCTTGAATGATGACGCTGCATTGGCAACAAAGTGCAAATGCAGAGACGCCTCTGAACCCATGAGGGCACAAGAAGTTCTTCTTCAGAGATCCTCAAGAGCAGTGTTTTTCAACCTTTTTTGGGCAAAGGCACACTTGTTTCATGAAAAAAATCACGAGGCACACCACCATTAGAAAATGTTAAAAAATTTAACTCTGTGCCTATATTGACTATATATAAAGTAATTCTCTTGAATAGGAATCAAATAAACACAAAAAGTATTTTATAATTACTTTATTATGAAATATTAAGTAAACAGAATAGTGAAAAATTATAAAATACTTTATTCAGTGCGAAACCTGGGCCTGTTTGGCTGAACACAAAGCTGATATTCTGGCTGGAATCGAAGAAAGACACACACACGTAGCTCTTCGTCAACAGCTCTCAGTCTCTCTCTGTATTTGTTTTTTATAGCATACAAAAATAGACAAATATACCCTCCATCCTTTTTATTAAACCACAATAGCAGTTTTTAACGCAGGGAGCTGCGCTGAATGCCCAGCGCTGCTCTTGACGCTCATAGGCTCCCTGCGCTAAAAACCACTATTGCGGTTTAGTAAAAGGTGACCATATTGTAAAATATAGACAGCAGATATAAATTCAGAACTGTGCATAGTAAGTGAAGGGAAGTTTTCATCTCTGGGAATTTACCCAGTTAACTATTAAGTTATTTGGGCAAATTCCTTTGAAAACTGTGGTAATACTGCCTCCACTTTGCTAAATTTAAAATAAAATCATTTTTCCTACCTTGTCTGGTGATTTCTGGTTGCACTTTCTTCTTCTGACTGTGCATCCAATCTTTCTTCCCTTCTATCAGCCTGTATGCTTTCTCTCCTCCACACCTCATTCCCTCCCCCAACTTTTTCTTCCTCTCTCCCTGACCTTTCTTTCTTTTTTTCTGTTTCTCTTCTTTCCTTCTGTTTCCCTGCCTGCCCCTTTTCTTTCTTTCTCCCTGCCGTTCCCCAAGCCACTGCCATCGGGGAGCAGGACCCACCAATGGATAACAGGCCCCAAAGCCAACGCCGACGCATGCTCTCCCTGACGTCAATTCTGCAATCGGAGAGGAAGTTCCGCCCAGCCAGGCAGCGATTGGCTGGCCCGAACTTCCTCTCCGACTGCAGAATTGACGTCGGGGAGAAGAAGACTTATCGGCTCGATAGATTAGATCGCCAAGACAAAGTGAGTCCTGGGTGATCGACTCACTTTGCCTTGGCGAGCTACTGGCGCCCCTGCCTCGGGCCCCCTGTCAGCTCCGGGCCCCTGAATGCAGGACTGGTAGTACTGCCCTGATGGCGGCCCTGCGGCACACCAGGCAACAGAACAGCGGTTGAAAAACACTGCTCAAGAGATCCAGGTCAGGGATTTTACTCTGATTTGTAAGTTTGATGTTTGAAGCTTATGTGAAGTAAGCATCTGCATAGTCTGGAGTACCACCGGTAGTGGCGCATGGGGGTTTACCTTTGCAGAGCACAGTTCCCAGTGAAAAGCTTTACCGCAGAATCTGGAGGCCCAGTAAGAAAAGGACTGGGATGACTGGGGGTCGGGGTCAATATCTTTACTCCCTCAGAGTGAATCGTGTTGGAAGATTCCGGGTCTTGGGTAGGTGATTGCAGCCCTATACCAGGAAGAGGACCCAACAGTGTACAGACTTCAAACCAGTGGATTTGATGGACATCATTATTCCATCTTTGCGGGAATCAAATTTGGAATGCCCACAGACTTCCGTAGCTCTAAGCTCCGCATTTTTCTTTCATTCACATACAGAGATAAGCCATGATGCTGATGGAGCACTGGAAGATGCAAGAAGGTCCTCTGAGGGTTGAGTGATATCGATGACAATGGATGCCAGTCTGTATGACTGGGAAGGTCTTAGTGAGGATAGCCCAGTTCAGGGCCGCTGGTTACCCTCTTGGAGAAACTGGGCTATCAACAAATTGGAACTGAGAGTAATTCAGCTAGCACTGCAGTTCTTTGAAAAGTCTCTGGAAGGCAAAGCAGTCAGGGCTTTCTTGAACAAGGCCACAATTGTCTTTTTTTTTCTTCCATTTCTATTTTTAATGGCGTTCTTTTTACAAATTTGAGTTGTCATGTAAACCGCTTTGATCTTTTTTGGCTGTATAGGCGGGATCCGCCTTGAACCGCAAGGTAATAAAAACCGCAAGGTGGAATAAAAATCACTAATGTAATATATAAAGATTTTAATAAACAGAAACATATGTCAACAGACAAGGAGGCACCAAGAGTACTCAGTTAAAACTGGAGGCCCAATTGTTTCATTGGATGGAAGACCACCTAGAAGCCATATTGGTGGCACATGTAGCGGTAGTGAATAATATACAAGCCGGCTCTGTTGCCAGACCTGGCATCCAGAGGAAAGGTCTTTATCCCAGAGTGCTTTCAACAAAATTGTGAAGTGCTGGGGAAGTCTGACAATTGATCTGATGGTGTCGGCGGACAGAATTTCTATGTCTCTATATTCTAGCTGTCGAGTTGAGCTGGGAAGCACCAGCGTAGACATCCTAGTCCAGCCGTGGTCAACATAAATAGATGTTGTATGGGCTTCCCCCAGGACCAATGGTAGACTGGGTCATTCGAAGATCCGTAAAAGATGCGGTGCAGTCCAAGGTGATGAAAAATAAAAATTAATTTATAATCTGTTTGAAGAAAACACACTCTACCAGCCCAACATGGCCATGTCAGGCTGGTAGAGAGTGTTATGTTGATTTGATTATATATAATAATCTTTTTAAAAAAAATTTCATCACCTTGGTCTGCTCCGTATCTTTTGCGGTTCTGGACCATAACATATAAACTGCTTTTGATTGTAACCACAGAAATGCAATTAATCAAATCCATCCCCTTTCTCTTTCATAAATAAAAGCAGAAGAGAGAAGAACAATCACTGTTATGATAAAACAGGGGTGTCCAATGTCGGTCCTCGAGGGCCGCAATCCAGTCGGGTTTTCAGGATTTCCCCAATGAATATGCATGAGATCTATTAGCATACAATGAAATGAGTGCATGCAAATAGACCTCATGTATATTCATTGGGGAAATCCTGAAAATCCGACTGGACTGCGGCCCTCGAGGACCGACATTGGATACCCCTGTGATAAAAGTAAAGGAAAGAGAGCAAAGGTAGAAAGGGAAGAGAAATATCGCAACAAAGCACACAATCCCATCCATCGGATTAGCCAGTGCAGGAGTAGACAATTTCAGTCCTTGAGAGCCACAGGCAGGTCAGGTTTTCAGGATAACCACAATAATATGCATGAGATAGATTTGCATCTCAAGGAGCAGTTCATTCCAATCCATCTCGTACATATTCATTGTGGATATCCTGAAAACCTGACCTGCCTGTGGCTCTCAAGGACTGGAATTGCCTATCTCTAAGCTAGTGGAGTCTGGAAAAGCCTAACATGCCAGCAAATGTTTGCTGCTCCTGTTTTTCTAGATCTACACAGCACTAGCTTACCTTCTTGGCTTGAACTGCTATGGAGAAGAAAACAAGATTCCAATAAAACCTAGGGCCATATACTTCCCTCCAAAAGTCCAGTTTAAACTAGGGTTACCATATTTTGGGTGGCAAAACCATACACACATGGCCCTGCCCTGTTTCGCCCCCAGCCTTCCCCCCCCCCAATGCCTCCTCTTTTTCTTGATGAGCTCCGGCCAAGTCTGGAGGGCCTAGAGTATGTGCGGACGTATGTGACGTCATCCACACATGTTCAGAGGCCCTCCAAATGCGGCCATAGTTTTTTGTGGCGTTCCAAAACCTGGGCAAACTACTGGGTTTTGCAAAGTCTGTCCAGGCACCTGTTCAGTCCTCTAAAAAGAGGACACGTTCAGGTTGTCCCGGATGTCTGCTAACCCTAGTTTAAACTCCTATTGGATCAGACTCTCTAAATAGACCAGCTACTAGTTTGGCAGCTTTTCTGGAGCAGGAACCCAGAATGATGATTTTGCAATTGCAATGACACAGCATTTTGGCAACCTGCTACAGAACAATAAGTTTATAGATGCTATTTTTGAACATAAGTCTAAGAGGATTAGAGAACATTTGTTAGGAATATGTTTGTGTCTCTCGAAGAGTTTAATTCTCTCCCTTCAGAGAATCCATACCAGGCTGCTAGTAGCAAGGATGATATTGGAACATGGACTAGTAAACCCTCTGTAACTTACAGAACTGCCAAGCTGGAAGCTAGGATTGCAAAGTGGTTTTGCACAATTCCCGATTTTGATCTTGATTAGGTGTATACACCAGGTTTGGTTTTTCTATGCAATACTACAGCAAATGATTATTTTTCTTACTTATTCTGATTTAACTATTCTGCTCACAATAAAACCTGTAATGGAGAAGATTGCTCTGTATTGGGAGCCTTATGATATGCCCTTTGTATACCTCTTTAAGTTGTAGGCTGATGGCTAGTTTATTCAGTGAGCTGATATCAGCCTCCTTTTTTTTTTTTTTTTTTTTTTGACAGGCTGCTATGGCATCATTAAAGTCCCCAAAGGCCCCTGGTACTGCAGGAAGTGCGAGACCCTGGAGAAGTTAGCCATAGTGGTGAGTTCTATATGGACTGCATGTAGAAAATTGACAGAGCATTGATCTCCTGCTTTCTCTGTTACACCTTTACCCTTTTCTTCCTAGAGTTGTGAACTGTGCCCACTGACGGATGGAGCATTCAAGAGAACTGATAATGGGGGTCAGTACCACCGTTTTTAAAAAAAAATTTGTAACCCTTTTAACATACAAGGGTTGAAGGAGAAGAGGGATAGGGATAAGGGATGCTTGGCTATAAAAGCATATTTACTGCAAGAATATGAAGCTGAGAAATAAAATCTCAAAAGACAAGAAATAGGAGAAAAAGTTCAATCCAGTGCACCTATGGTGGTGATATTTGCATTTCTGTTTGACCTAAAAGACAGACTTTGGTTTTAAAATGCATATTGCTGTTATTACATTCTAGGTCCTCACTATTAATTTATTTGTAGTGCTCTTGGTAGCTTTATGTTGGCAGCAATCTGAATAGCTGGAAAGTTTTTTGATAGGGTTCCACATGTAAAGCCTATTTTACATATGGAAGAGGGCTTTTATAAAATAATGCTCAAGTGTGTGCCTACTTTTTATGTAATCTGCATGTAGGTGTTCCTGGGGGAATAGTTTGAGTAGAGTAGCAATGTAGGTGCTTATGTTTTACTTGCTACACCAGCTTCACAATACATCGAAGCGATATAGCTGCAAAGGGCTGCCCAAATGTGCTTTCCTATGCAGTTGTAAGAAAATATTTTGAGCCCCTGCTCCAGAGATGTGCCAGTTAAATCTGAATAGTGGCCCAATAGCATTGAAGCTTAAGCTTTTGGAAACTGGTCAGGGAGGCACCTTTTCCTTTTTTTCTTCCAGAGGGGGTCCATCTAGGTCATTGGTCTCAAACTCGCGGCCCGCCAGGTACTATTTTGCGGCCCTTGGTATGTTTATCATCATCACATCACAAAAGTAAATTTAAACAGTTTCTTGATCATATGTCTCTTAGCTATAAATTACAATATTGTTATTAAGACTTAGCCAAAAGGAAAGATTTATAAACTATAAAGAGTTTTACCTCATGCAAAATTGTCATTTCTTTAACAAGACATTAACTATTTTTTCTGAGGCCTTCCAAGTACCTACAAATCCAAAATGTGGCCCTGCAAAGGGTTTGAATTTGAGACCACTGATCTAGGTGATTCTTTCCTCCCCATGAGGAATACCAGCAAGGAAGAGATGCGACGCTGTTCTGAATGAGGTACCCAACTCTTAAGCCTACTGGAGCATTGACTCCCTGCTCATGGGGCTAAGGAGGAGGAAACATCCAGCCTGGCTTTGCCTGTGCTTGTTTCCAGCTGTCCTGTAAAACAGTATCGGTCAGAAAATTTTTTTTGCTGGTCAATGAAGGTTCAGGTCCCTCCACAAACTGCACACAGGGCAGGAAGAGAGGGTCCGGTGCTGGTGTCGGCTGACTTGCAACTTTCTGTTGCCGTTGTGTATGCCGGGACTCCTGTCTCGAATGACTCCAGCCTCGTATGCCTCCTACCTTCTCCGGGACTCTTGCCGTTTTATGCCTTCTACCTTTGCTGGGACTCCTGCCGCATATGCCTCCTGCCTTTATCTTGTCTCTGCACCCCTGGACCAGTAGCGGCAGCTCTGTGTTCTTTTAACTTCGCCACACAGCTGCCACTAGCAGTAGTTTAGCCATGGTTTCATCAGTCAGCCTTTGCTAGGCCAGTCCGCTTCGTGAGGTGGACCGGCCTAGCAAAGGCCCCAAGGCTGCCTAATGAAACCGCATCTAAACTACTGCTAGCGGCAGCTGTGTGGCAAAGTTGAAAGCACACAGCTGCCACTAGGCTAGAGAGAGGAAAAATTTGCTGGAGAGGGAAGGGAGAATGAGTACTCCTGGACAGAGAGGAAGGGAAGAGAGTTACTATTGGATAAGGGGGAGGAGGGAAGGGAGAAGGGTACTGCTGGGCAGGGGGGGTGGAAAGGGAAGAGTTACTATTGGATAAGGGGAGGAGGAAAATAAGGAAACAGCTGGCAGGGATATTAGAGGAGGGGAAGGGGTCAGGATTGAATGGAGAGATCAGATGAGAGAAAGGGGAGAGAGAGGAATGAGAAAGTTAAAGAGCAATTGATGCTGGGAAGGGGATCAGCAGCGAAATAAGGAGAGGACAAAGATGCTAGATCTAGTGGAGAGATAAAAATGATGAAGAGAGCAGTGAAGCTGGAATGAATCATGTAAAATGGAAAGAGGGGTGCGCAGCCTGGATGGAAAGGGGAGGGGGCATAAAAAGAAGGCAGATATCATATGGAAGGGGGAGAGGGCAAAACAGTGGATGAAAGGGGCAGATGCTGGATTGAAGAGACAGGGCAGACGCTAGAAAGTGAAAAGACGATGAAAGCAGAAACCAGAGATGACAAAAGGTAGAAAAAATAATTTTATTTCTATTTTGTGATTAGAATATATCTGATTTGAAATATGTATCCTGCTACAGCTGGTGTTTGACATAACTGGGGACTGAAAAGCCCAAGCAGTGCTTCTTTAGCTTCCAGCTGGCTTAGGGCTCTCTGACCAGGTGGCAGTTGCCCTAGATCAGGGGTGTCCAATGTCAGTCCTCGAGGGCCGCAGTCCAGTCGGATTTTCAGGATTTCCCCAATGAATATACATGAGGTCTATTTGCATGCACTGCTTTCATTGTATGCTAATAGATCTCATGCATATTCATTGGGGAAATCCTGAAAACCCGACTGGATTGCGGCCCTCGAGGACTGACATTGGACACCCCTGCCCTAGATGCACTTCCTTAACACTATTCCTGTCATGTGTGACTGTGGTTTTCTGTTAGCATATTTCTGTGTAGCATTCTGTAATAATTTGGCTTATTCAGTTTTCTTGATAGTAGAGGGGATATATGTGAAGGGGAGGGGAGACGGGGTTTTGTTAATTCTTGCCCTGTATTTGTATTTTTTTTTTTTTTTTGTCAAATGTATTTTATTGAGCAATCAAGAAAATAACAGAAGGGCACAACAAGGTCAAAAAGCAGCTCAAATGAGTTTGAAATATTCCCCCAAAGAACCACCCTCCCCCTCACCCAACCCAAAACACCCCCCTCCCCCCCAATCCCACCCCTGGGTCCTCCTTCCAATTATCATAAAGAAACAATGAGCAAGACATACAGAAAATGAAACAAAAGGGTAAGCACAACAAAAATCATCAATTAAGAATCCAGCTACGAGCCAGAGGGGTCAAAGTAGTCCAGAAAGGTTCCCAAGTAGACTGGAAAAGGCGGCCCTGGCGAGAGGACAAATCAGGCACATCCCGTCGCTCCCACATCAAGAGAGCTATCATGCGGCTCCTCCAAAGGGAGTAGTCCGGAGCCTCAACGTCAAGCCATTTCAGTAAGATGCATTTCAAAGCAATCAGGATAGTCCACTTGAGGAAAGCTGCTACTCCTTTGGAACGTGGAAAGTAGTGAGGAAGAGTCCCAAACAAAAGCAAAGGTGAGCTGTGAATGGTAACATGCCAAAGATTCTCAACAAAAGCAAAAATAGCAGTCCAAAAAAGCTGTACCTGAGGACAAGTCCAAAACATGTGCCCCAAACTGGCCTCTGGGGCCTGACAATGAAGGCAGGCTGCATTTAAACGAAAATGAGCCAAATAAGCCCTTTTAGGAGAGATATATAAACGAAAAATCAATTTAAAATGTTGTTCCCAAAAGGTGGTATATTTACGAAATGCTGGCAAACGGCAGACAGACTGAAGAAGTATGTCCGAAGGAAAGTCTACACCAAGATCACAAGACCAAGCATCTCGCAACTGAGAATGGTCAAACAAAGGGCATTCATCTTTCAAGTGGCGATGATGGAACTTGAGGGGGACCGGTTCTTGCGAACCAATGGTAAAAGCTGTGGACAACGACTCTTGGCAGGAGGCCTGCAATGAGCTAGAAGGTAAGGAAGAAATGTAATGGTGAATTTGCATATAAGCAAAAAAGTCAGAAGGGGGAAGATCGAATTCCGTTTGCAATTGAGCAAAAGATTTAGGGGTACCATCATCATTAACCAAGTGAAACAGATAATGAATGCCCTTAGTTCCCCACCGAACAAAACTCGGCCCATCAGTCCCAGGCAGGAAAGAACCATTAAAGCGAAGTGGTAGAAAGGGAGAAACAGAGGAAGAAAGATTGTGAAATTTGCAGACCCAACGCCAAACCTTCCTCAAGGGTCTATGCGATACTTTCATAGAAAGAGCCTCAGGTACAATAAAAGGGACAGAATGGAGATAGGCACTAAAGTGAGTAGAATGAAAACAAGTAAGTTCTAGAGAAGTATTAGTGAACGCTGAAGTACCCCTGAAGAGATCGTTAATATGCCGCATGCCACAACCAACCGTCAAATAGCAAAGATTCAATAAGCCTAAACCCCCTCTATACCAGGGAGTCGCCGCCCGCTTATAAGACAAACGAGGTCTCTTACCAGCCCAAATAAATTTCTGGACCAAGCGCTCCAGTCTACGCTCGTCACAAAAAGTCAAATAAAGGGGAAGGACCTGAAAAACAAAGCCAACAGGGAACCAAGAGCATGTTATACAAATGTACTCGACCCAGAAGCGAGAAAGGAAGAGATTCCCAAAGGTGTAACTTATTTTGTAAAGCCTGAAACAGCGGCGTCACATTCAACCAGTACAGCGGGATGGTAACCCCCAGGTACCGCAAAGCGGAATCAGCCCAACGAAGAGGAAAAGCGCCCCTCCAAGAAGTCCGTAAATCTGGTGGAAAAGGTAAGGCCAAGGATTTATCCAAATTAAGGGACAGCCCCGAATAAAACCCAAATTCAGAAATAAGATCCAGAGCTGCTGGGAGAGAGTCCTCAGGGCGGGTAAGAATGAGGAACAAATCATCTGCATACGCCAGAGTCTTAAGTTCAAAGTCGCCAACCGAGAGACCTCTAACCTCCGCAAACCCCCGAAGCGTGCATAACAAGGGTTCCAAAGAAAGAAGGAACAGAAGAGGGGAAAGAGGGCAACCCTGCCGGGTACCACGAAGAATAGGGAAAGTGTCTGAGCGTGTCCCATTAACAAGCAAAGAGGCATGCGGATTAGAGTAGAGGGAACTCACGGCATCCAAAAAGAACCCTCCGAGCCCCACATACTCCAAAGTGTGAAACAAAAAGGACCAAGAAATGCTAGCAAACGCCTTGGATGCATCCAGGCTAACAAATAGCGTCGGAATGTGGTGAGATTGGCACTGGGCAAGAGCAAGAAGTACCTTGCGGACATTATGTACCGACTGGCGGCCCTGAACAAAGCCAACCTGATCCTCATGTATAAGCTGTGGTAAATGAGGAGCAAGACGATCAGCCAGCATGCGTGCGAAGAGCTTGAGGTCAACATTTATTAGAGAAATGGGGCGATAAGACCCCGGCAAATCCGCAGCCTTACCCGGCTTCAAGAGCAAAGTAATAAGGGCCTCATTCGCAAAGCGCGGAAAAGAGCCACGAGCAGTGGCAGCATTAAAGTACGCCAGCAAAGGTCCAAAAAGAGAAGGGGAAAGGAGCCTATAGAAGTCGCCCGAGAACCCATCTGGGCCCGGTGCCCGATCAGAGCGGAGCGATTTAATGGCAGACTCTAGTTCAACTGCCCGGAATGGACTGTTAAGAGAGGAAATCACAGCCTCTGACAAACGAGGAAGCCCAGAAGAGTGACGATAATCTGTCATCTCCAAAGAAGCATCATCCGGAGCTTCATATAACCGACGAAAAAAGTCAAACAAAACCCCGGAGATCTCAGAAGTTTGAGACACCACCCCACCGCCCCGGTTCCACAAAGATAAAATCGGCTAATTTCCAGTCGTAGCATTAGTCAAATGAGCGATAAGGCGTCCAGGTTTGTTCCCATAACGATGGAAACGATGCTGATAAAAGGCTTTACATTTTTGGGAACGAGAATGAATAAGGGAATTCAAGGCCACCTGAGTAGACAGATAACAGTCTCGAGTCTCTGAAGAAGGGTGAAGAGAAAAAGACCGCTTCGCTAAACGTAAGGCCCGTTCGAGAGTAACAATCCCTTGGTTAATACGCTTGTTACGGGCACACAGAAATGAAATGATCTGACCTCGAATCACCGTCTTCCCAGCCTCCCAAAACAAAATGGGATCATCCACGTGGGAAGCATTATTCGCTGAATAGTCATCCCATTGGGCCTGCAAAAAGGCACGAAATTCCGTATCTTGTGCCAGATAGAAGGGAAACCGCCAGGACGACGCTCGGAGGTACGAAGAATCCAAGAAAACATCTACCCAAATCGGAGCATGATCTGAAATAGACAGAGGTCCAATCTCAGCCGATTGAACAGAAGAAAACATAGAGGAAGACAAGAAGATATAATCCAAGCGAGACCAAGTGCCATGGGCACGAGAAAGATGAGTGTAGTCGCGAACTTCAGGATGTAGGAGGCGCCAAGGGTCCACAACCGAAAGAGATTCACAAAAGTCCGAAAGAAGGTGACCCTTAGAGCCCAGAGAAGAGACAGGAGATCCAGATTTATCCTGATCAGGGGTCATGACCAAGTTAAAATCTCCCAAGAGAAATAGAGGATCACTAGGAAATCGAGAACAAATTTGAAGCAGCCACTGCAAGAAGGCCGATTCACCAGAATTAGGGCCATAAACCACTAACAAAAGATAGGAGCGCCCTCCCAAGGTAAGTCGTAAAAGCAGAGATCGACCATCCGGCTCCTTGTCCAGAACCTGGACACCAATGGGAGAAGACTTGCGGACCAACACAGCAATGCCCCCATGACGGCCCGAAGAGGAAGCAAAATACACCTCCCCCACCCAAGAACGACGCAACTTAAGATGTTCTGCATCAGTCAATCTAGTTTCTTGTAAACATGCAATATCTGACCGATAGCGTTGTAGAGCAGCAATTATTTTGGATCTCTTGACCGGCGATGTAATCCCCCCTACATTCCAAGATGTAATTCTAAAAGGGGTACTCACAGCTGGAAGTCAGAAAAGATGCGAGAGAAGAAAAAGGAATCCAAAAGAAAACTACCGCAAGGGCCCAGCCCCTCCCAGAGTAGCAGTATCCGTTGAAGGAAAACAAGGCAGCAAATGTGAAACAGTAAATCACAGCAAAAATAAGGCAAACATAGCGAAGGAGGACCCCCCCACCCCCCAATACCAACCCCACCCACGCCCGAACCTCCCCCAACCCAAACCTCCCTCCCACCCACCCTCCCTAGACTCCCAAAAATCCCCAGAAAATCCCACTACAAACATACACCCCAGTCAACGGACGTGGAGTGAGAGAGAGTCACACAAAGATGGCAACAGGGCCCCCAATCCCCCCACCCCCCCAAAGCAGTGTAGAACAAGATCCCCACACACACACTAAGAACAACCCAACAGTACCACAACACAGCAATCCTCCTACACAGGAGCAGAAGGGAGAGAAAGGGAAGGCCAAGGGCAAAAGGCCCAAACAGTCCTAAAAGGGGAACCAGACAAAAGGATACCCTAAGACCCCCCCCTTCCCCCCAGCAATCACTCACACACTCAATCCCAGGCAAACCATAATAAAAAGACAGAAAACCCCTTTCCCACAAGAGACAAGGATCCCAGAAAGAAAGATATCCTATGAAAGCCCCAAACCCCAAACAAAACCCCCATACACATCTCAAATATCCAAAACAAGCAACTGTCTCCTCCAGACATCAGAGCTCCCCACCAGAACCTCAAAAACTCCCACACCCTGTAAATCCATGAAAGAGAAAGATGGGGAACCAAAATGGGTGCCAGTAACAAGTAAAAGCAAAGCGCCGTAGGGGCGGGCAAAAATGGCTAGGGCTCATCATAAACCTCTCCAACAGTAACAATCCCTAAAACAGACCATAAACCCCTGCAAGGGAGTCCACATAAGGCAAGCAAGGTATAGGGGGCACACAAAATCCAAAAGTAAGCCCAGACAAAGCTAGAACTGTCTGCCCGGCTCAGCATCCAGGGTGGCCCAAAACACAGAGTCAGCACCCCAGTGCTCCAGGGAAAAGGTCACCGCACAGGAATGTCAGAGGCCAAATCCCCGGACGGACCGTAGATGGGCCGAAAACTGTCTGCCCGGCTCCGTAGCCAGGTTGGCCCAAAGCACAGGTACACCGCCCCAGAACCCCTGGGAAGGAGAACACGGTACAAGAGTGTAAGGGGCCAAACCGCAGGCAGGATTCCAGGTGAGACTAGAACCGCCTGTCTTGCGCAACCTCCAGGACTGTCCAAGACACAGGCTCACTCCGCTGCACCCCAGAAAAGGGGGACACAGTACAGAAACGGGAGATGGTAAGTCACAGGCAGGATTGTAACAAAGATCCCATACAAGAAACAAACTCTAAGTAACCACAAAAAGAAGCAATGCAAACATAATCCATCACCAGGACTCCCAAAACCTCAAGGGGCTGATGACGGGCCAGATTCCCCGGGTAGGGCATCCAGATAGGCCTGTGCTTCCTCTGCTGTGGCATAACTCTTCCAGCCGTCGGTCGTCCAAATCTTCAGAAGGGCAGGATAGGAAAGCTGGAACCGATGTCGATGTTCATAGAGGGCCGAGCAGACCCTGGAAAACTGACGCCGCCGGTCCTGCAGCGCAGGGGAATAGTCCTGGAATAAGCGGACTGTGGCCCCGTCAAAAGTAAGCGTGTTTCTTTTCTTTCTATAATGTCACATCAATTCAGTCTTATGTGCTGAATTCAGCATAAGAACATAAGAAGTTGCCTCCGCTGAGGCAGACCAGAGGTCCATCTCGCCCAGCGGTCCGCTCCCGCGGCGGCCCATCAGGCCCATTGCCTGAGCAATGGTCCCAGACTATCCCTATAACCTACCGCTACTCTTATCTGTACCCCTCAATTCCTTTATCCTCTAGGAACCTATCCAAACCTTCTTTGAAGCCTTGTAACGTGCTCCGGCCTATCACAGCCTCCG
This sequence comes from Geotrypetes seraphini, assembly GCF_902459505.1. NCBI lineage: Eukaryota > Metazoa > Chordata > Amphibia > Gymnophiona > Dermophiidae > Geotrypetes > Geotrypetes seraphini. The sequence goes on along the minus strand of NC_047088.1, from coordinate 90,123,368 downwards.
GAAGCGCGTTCCATGTGTCCACCACTCTCTGGGTGAAAAAGAACTTTCTGGCATTTGTTTTAAATCTGTCTCCTTTTAATTTTTCCGAGTGCCCCCTTGTACTTGTGGTTCCCCATAATCTGAAAAATCTGTCCCTGTCTACTTTTTCTATACCCTTCAGGATCTTGAAGGTTTCTATCATGTCTCCTAAGTCTCCGCTTTTCCAGGGAGAACAGCCCCAGCTTTTTCAGTCTGTCAGTATATGAGAGGTTTTCCATACCTCTTATCAGTTTAGTTGCTCTTCTCTGGACTCCCTCAAGTACCGCCATGTCCTTTTTGAGGTACGGCGACCAATATTGGACACAGTACTCCAGATGCGGTCGCACCATTGCACGATACAGTGGCAGGATGACCTCCTTCGTCCTGGTCGTGATACCCTTCTTAATGATACCCAACATTTTGTTTGCTTTTCTTGAGGCTGTGGCGCACTGTGCCGACGCCTTCAAAGACGTGTCCACCATCACTCCCAGGTCTCTTTCAAGGTTACTTACCCCTAGCAGTGATCCTCCCATTTTGTAGCTGAACATCGGGTTCTTTTTCCCTACATGCATGACCTTGCATTTCCCTACATTAAAGTTCATTTGCCATTTTTTGGCCCATTCTTCTAGCGTCGTTAGGTCCCTTTGCAGATCTTCGCAGTCTTCCATGGTATCAACCCTACGGTAGAGTTTGGTGTCATCCGCAAATTTTAATAACTTCGCAATTTGTTCCTGCCTCCAGGTCATTAATAAATATATTGAACAGGAGCGGTCCCAGCACCGACCCCTGCGGAACTCCGCTCGTGACCCCATGCCAGTCCGAGTAATGGCCCTTCACTCCAACCCTCTGTTTCCTGTCCGCCAGCCAGTTTTTGATCCATCGGTGGACCTCCCCTTGCACCCCGTGTCTCCACAGCTTTTTAAGCAGTCTTTCGTGCGGTACCTTGTCAAAGGCTTTTTGAAAGTCAAGGTAAATGATGTCAATGGATTCCCCTTTATCCACCTGTCTGTTTACCCCCTCAAAGAAGATAGTTGCCCGGGTATGGTCATCGGACCGCCGCCCCAGGTGGTGTGCACGCTCCAATCTGAGGGGCCCCATCCCAGCAGGGAGCGGCAGCTCTGATTGCAGCCAGACCTCCAAGGTGGGAAGTAAACCGGCATCCAAGACCGTCTCAGGCAGCCCAATGAGACGCAAATTATCCCTTCTAGAGCGGTTTTCTAAATCCTCCAGTTTTTCTTCTTGGCGCTGAAGCAAAGTTTTTAAAGAGGAGAGTTCCGCTGCCGAGGCATCGTGGGCGTCTTCCACGTGGGCCACGCGGTGCTCCAGCTCCCCGGTGCGTCTGGTAGTATCAGCGATGGTAGATTCTAGGGAGGCTAGCTGAGAGGAAAGTTGATCAAATCGGGCATCTAACGCTCGCACCACGGAAGCCGACAGTGCTTCTATATGCGCCGCAGAAAGCGGGAGCGCGGAACCCGACTCAGCTCCCGCCGCCATCTTGGTGTCCGCGCGCGAGGCTCTCACCTCCCGATCTTTGTTGGTACGGCTAGATTTCCCGCTCATAGTAGGGCTGCCCGACAGAAGAAAACGGTCCATACACCACTGAAGCATGAGCCACTGCCAAAATATGGAAGTCCAGTAAAACGGGTGTAGGGGGATCTAGGGCCCCGGAGCTCGAGCAAAGCACGTCTTGCTCGGCTCAGCACATCACGTGACTCCTATATTTGTATTTATAAAATTACAATTGTACAGAATATTGCTTCTTTTATACTTTTTAATAAAATATTCAATATAAAATCATAACTATTTGAGGCTTGTACAAATGGGATCAAATGGTTTTACGGGGACCGAGCTTGCAGGGACAGGGCGGAGATGGATTTTTTAAAATTTCAGTCTTAGTAGTTTGCTAGTCCACGAAATGATTATTTTTTTCCACCGGTCCACAAAATAATAATTTTATTTCCGCCGGTCCATAGGTGTAAAAAGGACACTGCTGTAAAATACACCATACCATAAAAGAGAAGGCATCGAATCGCTGGGGAGATTTGATCTTGAGCTTCTGAAACTTCACTCTTGAGCAACTTCATTCTTGCTGCCATAAGATGGTCCTTATTAGGGAAAGGACCTGGAAGCTTGAAGCAATGGAGCTGCTGAATGCAGATAGAACCTTCCCAATGTCTTATCTACTTGCCTCTCCAGAAAGGAAAATAAGCACTGACTAGAGCATATAGAACCACAAGGGAGTGAGAGAGAAGACGCAAGTATGAGGGGAACACAGAGGAACAGTTTGCCACCAAGAGGAAGTAATAAAATAGTAGGTGTACCCACTGTCCAAACGCACCATAGTATAGTGACTTTCAACTTTTTTCATCTTGGGGTACACTGAGAAGGCGCAAAGCCTGAAGGTACATGTCGTTTTTTGTTTTTTTTTTAACAGAGATATTTTATCAACATGAGTAATTACTGAAATACTCCAGCTCTTGCATAACATTTCTAATACACTTGTTATTGCATTGAAGCCAGTATAAATAATACTACATCATCTCTATGATAATGCCACATCTTCTCTATTATTTAGCTCTCTTTCCAGTACTTCAGAAAGCCCTGCTCTGTAGCTGCTCTAAACACACCTACCTATAAATTACAACAGAAAACCCCCTACTCTGCTCCCACACTTTGCCAACAATTCAGGGTACCATATTCCCCTTGCACACATTTTTCTACTCTGTCGGGAACCTGTACTCCTGACACTTCCTCCGGCTCCTCAACACAAACTTTCCTAGAAACAAGCCAAAGATGGCATCGCTCTTTGTGTCTCTTCCCTTGTAAGCAGCCTAAGCCCATAAATATTACATTCGGTTTGGTGCTGTCAACCCCTTTGCATCAGTCTACTAGTAAATTTTGTTTTAGATGGGAGTGCTAAAATAAGACTAATAAAAATGTACCATTACCCACATATTCATTAGCTTTTATTTTATTTTATTTTTTAAATTCTTTATTGATTTTCAAACTACAAATGCGCCATAAACGAATCACATATGTACATTGTATAATAAGCGCAGCAAACTTTCAAATATTAATGCAACAAAGAAATTTCCCCCTCCCTCCCATCTAATATAAAAACAAATAAATCAAGCCTTCATTTTCAACCTGTCCAAGTGGACTTCGCTACTAGTCCAGCTACCACATGGCTTTATTATAAATGATGGAAGCTGTGACTATATGAGTTGACAGACACAAGTTTTTCTCGTTCAGTGTTACTTCAGGATTACTACCAAAATCCATTGGGAAGGAAGAGAGGAAGATGGGAAAGTGGAAAATATATTCATATACAGATTATTAATTTAAACGCACTAACATGCCTTCCTTACTATGATGCCTGACTATCCAGGGAGTTTATAGCAGTTTACAGTGGAAGTCTTGTATTTAAGTGTTGCAGTACAAAGAGCCTCAGGCAAGAGCCAATTACTTCACACAGCAACCTGGCACTTTTTAAGTTTTCTTTTGTGGCATTTGGTGGCAGTATGCAGCAATTCAGACAGCCTGCTAGCACCAACCCCCAAATCTTCTGTCTAATTCATATATTTTGTGGTAATAAAAACCAATCCTTCCCCAACATACTTATTATGATTTTAAGTATAGTTTAAGAGCAAAGAGATGGAAGAAAGTGCTGAAATAGAAGGATATAACGGAGGAATGCACAAAGAGAAATGTGAAATGAACAGACCATGGAGAGACGTAGGAAAAAAGCAGAAGAGAGAGACTAAGACTACTGTTATGAGAAAATAAAATGTCAACTATCAATAGTAGAAAATAAATTTAGAATAAAATACTTTAATTGGAATATATCAATCTCTGATAGGTTTTATTTTGTGAGGTACAAGAGGAAATGCATTTTTCTTTCTATTTCTCCAGTGTCTCTCTTCATGCAGAATCTGACTTCTTGGGGTTTTCAGTCAAATTTGTGTCCACATATTTATGTTTCTAATTTTAGTCCCTTGTGCATTGAGGGGATGGCTGTGTTTGACCTGTGTGACTAATTTGTGGTATTGTGTTACTTGCTGTGTTTAATGATCTATAGCAGCCATATACTACATCATCTGCGGCATCCTTGTTATTTTTTTTTTTTTTTTAGCTTTTCCTTGTAGAGCGGACCGGGAGGCAGAGGGGAGGAAGGAATCCGGGCGAAGCGAGGCAGAGGGGGAGCGGCGAGAGGAAGCTCCGCCCACCCCAGCGCGTCAGGTCGTCTCAGCGCCCGGGCTCCCCCTTAAAAGGAAGGGAGCCAACGGCGCGTGGCAAAGGCACTCGCCTTAGCGAGAGCGCCTTTGCGAAGGAGCCTTGGAAGGAGCCAGGAGCCCAGGCAGCCCAGCAGCAATTTCTAACTTCTAACTCAAAAAAAAAAAAAAAGTACTTTTCTGTTCTCATTCTTCTCTTCTCTCTCTCTATTCTTTCAGCTAGCTGCACGCCGAGCACCACTCCTACACACCAAGGGACTTCAAGTACGAGAAAGGAGAAATGGAGGCTACAGGAACCCAGCGAAGCTTTCCAGTTAACTGCACCGGGTGTCATATGTATGACTACCTCCCCTCCGGGAGGCAGGCGAACATATACAGTCGACGTCAGGAACTGGATAGCCTGAAGAAGGAGGTCGGGAGACTGCAGGTGCAGGTCCAGGAGCTGGAGGGACTCCGCACCATAGATGAACCAGGCTGGGCTACTGAAGATACCACCAGAGAGTGCAACATCAATGAGCAGGCTAGAGAGCTCGAGAGATTCATTGAGGAGGCCTGCAGGATGGTGGAGGCACAGGATCACCAACAAGTCGGAAGGGAACCAACAGTTGGAAGACGGAATCCACCAGATGCCGGGGGACAGGAACCAATATATGGAGGACAGATTCTACCAGATTCCAGGAGGGAAGGATAGATTCCAACAGGACCTTGCGGAGGAACTGAGCAGACAGAGGAGGCGGAGTCCCATCAGAATCCGTAGGAAGGATTGGCGGATGGAGTCACTGATATAGACCTGAGACCCAGGAGGAAACTGAGAAAGGGGAAATCCGCAATCGTAGTGGGAGACTCAATCATGAGAGAGGTGGACAGTCGCATAGTAGGAGGCAGAGATGACCGACTAGTGACATGTCTCCCAGGGGCGAGAACTAAGGACATCACAGACAGAATTGAGAGAATCCTGGAAGGAGCTGAGACAGAGGAAACAGCAGTGATAATCCACGTTGGAACCAACGACATCAGCAGAAGGAACTACAACAGGACAACACTGACCGAGCAGTTCAGGATACTGGGGAGGAAACTGAAGCTGAGGACAAGGAAGATAGCCTTCTCAGAGATCTTGCCAGTACCGAGGGCGGATGCAAGGAGGCAGACCGAGCTGCAAGTAATTAACGGTTAGCTGAGGAGGTGGTGCGAAGAGGAAGGTTTTCACTTTGTACGGAACTGGACAACTTTCATGGGAAAGAACAAGCTCTACAGGAGGGACGGACTGCACCTGAGCACCAATGGGACGAGGAGGCTGGCACACAACATCCAGAACAACATAGACATGGCTTTAAACTGAGGAAAAGGGGAAAGCCGATAGTCGATCTGACATCGACACATCGGACTAGAGTATCAAACAAGGATACTAGACCAGGAAAAAGCGATAGAGGGATCTAGACTGAGTGGACATTTTTTGATAAAAAGTCCAAGGATGCAAAGCAGGGGCCCAGGGAACTAACGAAACCAAAGAGCAAGAAATGGAGGAAACAACCGAAAACATCCAAAAATGGGGAAGCAGGCTGAGGTCGAGATAGACATACCACAGAAGGGAGATGAGGAAGAAATAGACACACCACAGGAGGAGGATAAACAAAGCGAGACCCGGGGACTGGCAGCCCATGAGGGGGTAGACAGGAACAACAACCACGAGGAAAACCAACAAGGAAGGTAAACAACCGGGACTTAAATTGCCTATACACTATTGCTAGGAGCCTAAGAGCCAAAATGGGGGAGCTAGAAGTCATAGCCAGAATGAAGGACATAGACATAATTGGAGTCACTGAAACATGGTGGTCCGAGGACAACAAATGGGATGTGGTCATACCAGGGTACAAACTTTACAGGAGAGACAGGACATACAAGAAGGGTGGAGGAATAGCGCTATACATAAAGGACTCCATTCCTTCAACCAGGATGGAAACAACAATAGGGGCGGACAACTTGGAATCACTATGGGTTAAGCTACCAGGAGCAAACGGAGCAGACATAAAATTGGGACTGTACTATCGCCCACCAGGACAACCGGAAGCAAACGACCAGGACCTGGAGGCTGAATTAAGGCAGGTATGCAAAAGCAGAAGTGTGGTGGTGTTGGGGGATTTCAGCCACCCTGGTATAGACTGGAGTATTGGACACTCAAATTCCACAAGGGAAACAAAATTCCTGGAGGCTATAAGGGACTGCTTCATGGAACCAACAAGAGGAGAAGCCACTCTTGACCTAATCCTCAACGGGCTAGGGGGACCTGCAAAGGAGGTGGTAGTACTAGCGCCACTAGGAAACAGCGATCACAACATGATCCAGTGCAAGCTAGAAATAGGAACACCAAAAGTTAAGAGACCCACAACGACAGCACTCAATTACAGAAAAGGGAACTACGAGGCAATGAGGAAAATGGTGGGAAAGAAACTCAGCAGCAGCTCAGGGAAGATGGAGACCGTAGAAAAATCCTGGTCCCTGCTCAAGGGCACGGTGCACGAAGCACAGAACCTGTACATCCCCAGGTTTAGGAAAGGGTGCAAGAAGAATCAAACAAAAAACCCGGTGTGCATAACAAATGCAGTGAGAAAGGCGATAAGTGACAAGAAAGCATCGTTCAGAAAATGGAAAAAGGACTAAACCAAGGACAACCAGGATGAGCACCAAAGGGAATGTCACCGAGTGGTAAGGAAAGCAAAAAGAGAATATGAGGAAAGACTGGCAGAGAAAACAGGAAACTTCAAACCCATTCTTCAAGTATGTGAAGGGGAGACAACCGGCCAGGGAGGAAGTGGGACCCTTGGATGATGGAGACAGGAAGGGAGTGGTAAAGGAGGAAACAGAGATAGCTGACAGGTTAAACAAGTTCTTCTCGTCAGTCTTCACGAGAGAGGACACATCCAATATTCCAGAACCCGAGGAGATCTTACATGGAGACCGGGATGGGAAACTGGTCAAACTAGAGGTAAGCCGGGAGGATGTCCTCCGTCAGACAGACTAAGGAGCGACAAATCACCAGGTCCGGATGGCATCCACCCAAGGGTACTAAAAGAGCTGAGAAACGAAATAGCAGAAACATTTTGCCAAATATGTAACCTTTCCTTAGAAACAGGGGAGATCCCAGAGGACTGGAAAATAGCAAATGTCACGCCCATCTTCAAGAAGGGATCAAGGGGTGACCCGGGAAACTACAGGCCGGTGAGTTTGACCTCGGTTCCGGGAAAGATGATGGAAGCACTGATTAAGGACACCATCTGCGATCACATAGAAAACAATGGGCAGCTGAAGGCAAGCCAACATGGCTTCTGCAAGGGAAGGTCATGCCTCATGAACTTGCTGTACTTCTTTGAGAGAATAAACAGCCAGATGGATAAAGGGGAATCCATAGACATCATTTACCTTGACTCCCAAAAAGCCTTTGACAAGGTACCCCACGAACGGCTGCTTAAGAAGCTGTGGAACCACGGGGTGCAAGGGGATATCCACCGATGGCTCAAACACTGGCTGGCAGGCAGGAAACAAAGGGTTGGAGTAAAGGGCCATTACTCAGAATGGCAATGGATCACGAGTGGAGTCCCACAGGGGTCGGTGCTGGGACCGCTCCTGTTCAATATATTTATTAACGACTTGGAGACAGGGACGAACTGTGAGGTTATTAAATTTGCGGACGACACCAAACTCTACAGCAGGGTTAGAACCAAGGAAGACTGTGAAGACCTGCAAAGGGACTTCACGAGATTGGAAGACTGGGCAAGAAAATGGCAAATGAGTTTTTAACACTGAGAAATGCAAAGTCATGCATGTAGGGAAAAAGAACCCGATGTTCAACTATAAAATGGGGGATCATTGCTGGGGGTGAGCAATCTTGAAAGAGACCTAGGGGTGATGGTGGACACAACATTGAAAGCATCAGCACAGTGTGCGACAGCCTCAAAGAAAGCGAATAGAATGTTGGGTATCATCAAAAAGGGTATCACGACCAGGATGAAGGAAGTCATTTTGCCGCTGTATCGGGCAATGGTGCGCCCACATCTAGAGTACTGTGTCCAGTACTGGTCGCCGTACCTCAAAAAGGACATGACGGTACTTGAGGGAGTCCAGAGAAGAGCGACAAAGCTGATAAAAGGTATGGAAAACTTCTCATACGCTGACAGATTGGAAATGCTGGGGCTATTCTCCTTGGAAAAGCGGAGACTTAGAGGAGACATGATAGAAATCTTCAAAATCATGAAGGGCATAGAGAAGGTAGACAGGGACAAATTCTTCAGGCTGTGGGGAGCCACAAGTACAAGGGGGCACTCGGAGAAATTGAAAAAGGACAGGTTTAGGACAAATGCTAGGAAGTTCTTTTTCACTCAGAGGGTGGTGGACACCTGGAACGCGCTCCCGGAGGCTGTGATAGGCCAGAGCACGCTACAGGGGTTCAAGGAGGGTCTAGATAGGTTCCTAAAAGAAAAGGGGGTTGAGGGGTACAGATAGAAGTAGAGGTAGGTTATAAGAATAGTCAGAAACCACTTCACAGGTCATGGACCTGATGGACCGCCGCGGGAGCGGACCACTGGGCACGAAGGACCTCTGGTCTGACCCAGTGGAGGCAACTTCTTATGTTCTTATACTTGTTCTGTTTTTCCCAGTAGGAAGTATACTGATGTTAATGGGTTCAACTTCTCTAATGTTGTCTTTTCATAGTCTTGGCAGTACTATTGTGGTATGGCAGGTCTGCTGTAGACTGAGCTTTTTGCAGGGTTTTGTTTTACATTAGTTTGCTATAAGGATTTGGCGTTGGAGGTGAATTGAGTAGAAATCTGATAGTCTTGCTCCAACCCTAGTCCATGTAAAGAGTAATAATAATAATATTTTATTTTCGTACTAGTCTTTAAGCCCGTTACATTAACGGGTGCTTGAATATATGTCTCTCTCTCTCTCCCGCTGTCTCTCTCTCTCTCCCGCTGTCTCTCTCTCTCTCTCTCTCCCGCTGTCTCTCTCTCTCTCTCTCTCTCTCTCTCTCTCTCCCGCTGTCTCTCTCTCTCTCTCTCTCTCTCTCTCTCTCTCTCTCTCTCTCTCTCCCGCTGTCTCTCTCTCTCTCCCGCTGTCTCTCTCTCTCTCTCCCGCTGTCTCTCTCTCTCTCTCCCGCTGTCTCTCTCTCTCTCTCTCTCTCTCTCTCTCTCCCGCTGTCTCTCTCTCTCTCTCTCTCTCTCTCCCGCTGTCTCTCTCTCTCTCTCCCGCTGTCTCTCTCTCTCTCTCCCGCTGTCTCTCTCTCTCTCTCTCTCTCTCCCGCTGTCTCTCTCTCTCTCTCTCTCTCTCCCGCTGTCTCTCTCTCTCTCTCTCTCTCTCCCGCTGTCTCTCTCTCTCTCTCTCCCGCTGTCTCTCTGTCTCTGTCTCTGTCTCTGTCTCTCTTTCTCTCTCTCTCTCTCTCTGTCTCTCTCCCGCTGTCTCTCTCTGTCTGTGTCTGTCTCTGTCTCCCCTTTTTCTGTCTGTCATTCTTCCCCCCCCCCGACTTCCCTGTGCTGCAGCAGCAGCGGTATTTTCCTTCCCCTCCAGGTCCCTGTGCAACAGTTGCAGCATTTCCCCCACCCCTTCTCTTCTCTTACCACGATCTGGCCTGCTCCATTCGGCCCCTCCCCCGCATTGTGTCCTGCTGCAATCTGGCTGCTCCGTTCGGCTCCTCTCCCTTCCCTTCCTTTCCCGTGGTCTAGCCTGCTCCATGGCCCCCCCTTCCCTTATAGCGTTCCCCACAGGCAGGCAGGCCCAGCTTCTTCCTTGCGGCTCGAGTCCTCTTCTTTGTCGGCCATCCCTTCCCTTCATGTCTGTCTGTCTGGGTATTTTTTTTCTTTGTCTCTTTCTCCTTGCATGCTGCCTGTCTGTCATTTTTTCTGTCTGTGAATCTCCCTGTGCCTCCTTCCTATGTTCTTAGTGGCCCTTCCTATGTCCATAGTGCCCCTTTCTATGTCCTTAGTGCCCCCAGTGCCTCCTTCCTCCCCCCCCTCCGATGCCAGCCTGCCTTCCATTGAAAACCCCCCACCCCCTCCGTTGCCTCCCATCCCCCTTCCATTGAAACCCCCCCATACCAGCCTGCCTGCCTCCCATCCCCCTTCCACCGAAACCCCACCCCACCCCCCTTCAGATGCCAGCCTGCCTGCCTCCCATTCCCCTTCCACTGAAACCCCCCCACCCCATGCCTGCCTGCTTGCTTGCCTCCCATCCCCCTGAGCAGTATGTTTCCATGGAACCCCCCACCCCTCCTCCGATGCCAGCCTGCCTGCCTCCCATTCCCCTTCCACTGAAACTCCCCCCCCCACCCCGATGCCTGCCTGACTCCCCATTGATCCTCCCACCGCTATAGGGCTGACAAACCCGGCAGGAGCAGCAGCGTCCCAGGCACACTAAACGCTGCTTCGGATCTTCTACTGGCCTAATTTCCTCTGCCGCATCTGACGTCATCAGGGACATGGCAGAGGAAATTAGGCCATTAGAAGACCTGAAGCAGCGTTTAGTGTGCCTGGGACGCTGCTGCTTTTGCCGGGTTTGTCAGCCTTGTAGCGGTGGGAGGGTCAATGGGGGTTTCAGTTGTGCCGGGTAGGGTCGTCGGGGGGGGGGGAGGGGGGAGGGGTGAGTCGCGGCATATTAGTGTTTAGCCAGGTTTGGCTGGTGACAGGAGCCGCGGCGGCACCTTTAAACAGAAAAAATAACTCTGGCAAGGGAGGCGGCCAACTGGCAGGGAGCAGGCCAGACGGAAAAATGGAACCCTAAGCAGCGCATGCGCACTCCTATCTGCGGGTCGCTACAGCTCACGGAAAACGGACGCACGCGATGGGAGTGCGCATGTGTGGCCTAGCATTTTATTATATTGGATATACTGCCAAAGCCATGGTAGTTCGAGGCGGTTTACAACAAGAGGAGCTGGACACTCAGCGATAAGTTACAATATAGAATCGATGAATAAAAGTACACTGAAAGCAAGTAGTCATGAAGTAGTATGTGAAGGGCTTCACTGGAATCCCCTGGGGTGGGAGGCTAGCTACATAGTCATCATTTGCATAGGACAGAAAAAAAAACCCATAGCACCAGCCCTGGTGAAAGCATTGGTAAATGCTGACATAGTTTTTGTTTTTATTTTATTTTTTTATTTTATCATTTTCATATTAACATTTCAAGTATAGAAACATAGAAAGATGACGGCAGATAAGGGCTACAGCCCATCAAGTCTGCCCACACCATTTACCCACCCTCTTAAGTCTACTGACCCCCTAAAGTATAATTGTAATTATACTCTCACTCTACTGACCTGCTCATTCAAGTCCATACCCTAGTGACCCTATCCCTTGGCATGACCCTCGTAGGGATCCCACATAGGTATCCCATTTGTTCTTGAAGTCTGGGATGCTGTGTGCCTCGACCACCTGCATTGGAAGCTTGTTCCAATGCTCAATCACTCTCTCCGTGAAGAAGTACTTCCTGGCGTCTCCACGAAACTTCCCTCCCCTGAGTTTGAGTGGATGTCCTCTTGTCGAGGGTCCCTTGAGAAGAAAGACATCATCTTCCACCTCGACCCGTCCTGTGATGTATTTAAATGTCTCAATCATGTCTCCCCTCTCCCTACGCTCTTCGAGAGTGTAGAGCTACAATTTGCTCAGTCTTTCTTCGTACGGGAGACCCTTTAGCCCCGAGACCATCCTGGTGGCCATCCGCTGAACTGATTCAATTCTGAGCACATCCTTACGGTAATGTGGCCTCCAGAATTGCACACGGTATTCCAGATGAGGTCTCACCATGGCTCTGTATAATGGCATTATGACTTCAGGCTTCCTGTTGACGAAGCTTCTCTTGATACAACTTATCATCTGCCGTGCTTTAGATGAAGCCTTCTCCACTTGAGTGGCTGCTTTCATGTCAGCACTGATGATTACTCCTAAGTCTTGTTCTGCCGTAGTCCTGGTTAAAGTTTCTCCATTCAGGGTGTAAGTTCTGCAAGGATTTCCGTTACCGAGATGCATGACCTTACATTTCTTGGCGTTGAAGCCCAGCTGCCAGATCGAGGACCAATTTTCTAAAGTACGCAGGTCTTGCTCCATAGCAGGGGTGCCCACACTTTTTGGGCTTGCGAGCTACTTTTAAAATGACCAAGTCAAAATGATCTACCAACAATAAAATTTTTAAAAAGCACACTGTACGCATAGAAAATGTTAATTATCATTCCTATTCCAGGGTTTTTCAAAGAGGTCAAAGCAGATGACTCTATGCTCAGTAACAACCATACAACCTCAGTAACAACCATACAAAAATAGACAAATACCCACCCCCCTCCCTTTTTACTAAACCACAATAGCAGTTTTTAGTGCAGGGAGCTGCGCTGAATGCCCAGCGCTACTCTCGATGCTCATAGGCTCCCTGCATTAAAAAACTCTATTGCGGTTTAGTAAAAGGGGACCTTAGTGTAAAATATAGACAGCAGATATAAATTCAGACACATTTTGATCACTAAATTTAAAATAAAATAATTTTTCCTACCTTGTCTGGTGATTTCATGAGTCTCTGGTTGCACTTTCTTCTTCTGACTGTGCATCCAATCTTTCTTCCCTTCTTTCTCCTCCAGACCTCATTCCCTCCCCCAACTTTTCCTTCCTCTCTCCCTGCCCTTTCTTTCTCTCTGCCTCCCTTTCTTTTTTTTCTGTTTCTCTTCTTTCCTTCTGTCTCCCTGCCTGCCCTTTTTCTTTCTTTCTCCCTGCCCTCCCCCAAGCCACTGCCACTCCATCGGGGACCAAGACCCAAACCACCACCAATAACAGGCCCGAAAGCCGCCGCCGCCCCAAGCTCTCCCTGCTTCAGCCGACCAGCATCGCGATCGACCTATTGGAGGAAATGCTGCCGGGTCCTGCCTTCGCGGAAACAGAAAGTAGGCAGGACCCGGCAGCAAGAAGAGGAAATGCTCATTAACCTGTCTCCCGCCTTAGCCCGTAGCGAATGCTTGCTTCATGGCTCTCAACATGTGCGTGCCGGCTTCCCTTCTCCCCCCCCTCCCCCCCGGACATAACTTCCGGTTTCGGAGAGAAGAGAAGCCGGCACGCACACGTTAGAGCCCGGAGCATAAGTTCGCTACGGGCTGAAATCTCCAAGCCGGGTTTTTTTTTTAGTTTTCAGCAGCGGCGGTAGCAGCAGATGACAGCTGGGCCCTAGGGAGAATACAGAAGAAGGCTGATCGGCCCGGTAGATCAGGAAGGCAACACATGTCTAGCGATCGACTCACGTTGCCTTCCTGAGCTACTGGTCGATTGCGATCGACGTATTGGGCACCCCTGCTCCATAGCATCCTGTAGATATAGCCGTTTACTATATTGCATAATTTGGCGTCATCAGCGAATAAGGTTACCTTGCCTTGAAGCCCTTGAGTCAGATCCCCAATGAATATGTTGAAGAGGAGTGGGCCCAGGACTGAACCCTGTGGCACTCTGCTAGTCACCTCCGACATTTTAAAGAGGGTACCGTTAATCACCACCCTCTGAAGTCTGCCACTAAGCCAATCTTTAACCCATGCAGTTAGTCTCTCCTAATCCCATCGATTTCATCTTGTTCAGCAGCCTGTGGTGTGGAACACTGTCAAACGCTTTGCTGAAGTCCAGGTACACGATGTCCAAGGACTCTCCTGAGTCCAGTCTTCTTGTTACCCAGTCAAAGAAGCTGATAAGATTGGACTGGCATGACTTACCCTTGGTGAATCCATGTTGACTGGGATCCTGGAGATTCCCTCATTCAGGATCGTATCTAATTTATACTTAATTAGTGTTTCCATGAGTTTACACACTATTGAGGTGAGGCTTATCGGTCTATAGTTCGCAGCCTCAGCCTTGAAACCGTGTCAAAGTCGGTCCTCGAGGGCCAGAATCCAGTCGGGTTTTCAGGATTTCCCCAATGAATCTGCATGAGATCTATTTGCATGCACTGCTTTCAATGCATATTCATTGGGGAAATCCAGAAAACCTGACTGGATTCCGGCCCTCGAGGAGGGACTTTGACACCCCTGATGTAGAGGAACAAGTATAAACTTGTACAGATAGCATATAGGATCAAATCAATACACACACAAAAAAATACAGTATAATTAAGAAATTTTCCATAATTGCTCTAGTCCCCAATATTAGAGATCCAAAATGTAGATAGTGGAATAATCAAATAAGGAAATACCTTAACTAAGGGCTCCTTTTATCAAGCCACGCTAGCGGGGTTAGCGCGTCTGACATTTCATCATGCGCTAACCCCTGCGGCCGGCTAAAATACTAACGCCTGCGCATTAAACCCCTACCACAGCTTGATAAAAGGACCCCTAAGAATAACATAACTGGTCAGGTTGATATTTAGTTGAAATAGTCACCTCTTAAATTCTATTTAGGGCTAGTAACTTTATCCTTCTCCATTCACGACAATGAAAGGAAAGTAGTCAATTGGAAAGGTTCAAAAAAGATGTACTTTTGTGAGGAAAAATGAACCACACATTTACATGGCTAACTTAGAAAAAAAGTCGCCCCCAATGCAAGAACCCCAGGTTTTAATGAAAGAAATTCCTTTTGACGTCCTTTGGATATCCCTGGCTAAATCTAGATACATTTGTACTTTTAAACCTAGGAATTCTTTCTGTATATGTTTGAAGAAATTTTTCATAAGCCAATTTTTATCTGGGGCCATAACCACCGTCAGTAGTAATGTAGCAGGTGTAACTGACTCTGTCTCAGAAAGTTCAAGTAAAGCAGTTATATTCATGTCAGTAGCATTAACTTGCTGCTTAGTTTGCAATTTTCTCGGTAGATAATATACTTGAGATATAAGAGGTAGTAACTCCTCTGAGATTTCCAATACTTCCAGGAAATATCTTTTCAACAGTTCCCTTGGAGTGTACACAACACTCCTAGGGAAATTAATCAACCTAATGTTTGCCCGTGATGAGTTTTCTAAAGACTCTAATTTTCTTCGCAAGTTTATATTATCCTTTATCAATACTTCATGAGTCTTTTTGAAGGTAGTAATTTCTTGGTTGATATTCGTTAATGAAGTCTTGGAATCTAACATTTCCGTTTGCAATTTTTTTTATATCGGTCACTTGTTTTCATTTTATCTTCTAAATACTGAAACTGAGGATTAATTAATGTAGGCAGAGTTAACACAAGGTCCCAAATAGCTTCTAAAGTTACCTCCTGGGGTTTCTGAACTGGAGGTAAGCAGAGTGTAGACTGGAGAACCCCTCCATTTTCTTGCTTTCTGTCCTCGCCGTTACCTTGGACCTTCTCGCCCCCATGCAGAGTCTCCACTTCAGAGCTCAATTCTAGATTACCCACCAAGGGTAGGGTATCCAGCTCAGCTCTGCCTTCTATGTTCTTTCCAGCCTCCAAGACTTGCAGCAGCTGATTCCTTTCAGGCTGCTCCGTCTGAGGGCGTGGGGGCGGAGCCCTAGCATTGGGGCTCAGTGTGGTGTCCAATCCCAAGGAGAACGCCGCGGGTCCACTAGCTTGCGGTGTCACCAGCGGGAGCATTTCCAAAACTTGCAGGGAGGTGGCTTGCATCCGGCATAGGAGTTCTTCTATATTGCCGAGCCCGGTCGAAGAGGAGCTCTGTGAGGCCCCAGCAAAACTCTTCCCTCTACTTTTTTGGCATCGTCCCAGAAGGTAAATCAATAACTTCAGATAAGTTGTATAGATTACTCTGAGCTGTGCCTTACAGCCCGATCAGTGTACGGCCATTTTGGCAGTTTTAAATACTGTAAACTCGAATATAAACAGACCCAAATATAATTTGAGGTAACCTTTCTTCTCCCCCCCCCCAAAAAAAAAAGGTGGGGATGAAGGTTGACTCTAAACGGAGATTAGAAATTTTGGATCCATCATGATCCATTCTACAAAGATTACATACACATCCTTGTCATAAGTTGTAACACATTAACTGCTGTCCTTACTTTCTCTTTCCCAGTGACAGATGCAGTTTCTATCCTTCCCTCCCCTCCCCTCCCCCAGTGAGTGATAGGTTTTTCATTATTTATGGAAAGCTGCAAGAAGCTGTGAAGCTGATCCATACATCATGTCCACCACAAGTCAATAGTTCTACAGCAGGGTTGTCAAAGTCCCTCCTCAAGGGCAGCAATCCAGTCAAGTTTTCAGGATTTCCCCAATGAATATGCATGAGATCTATTTGCATGCACTGCTTTCATTGTATGCTAATAGATCTCATGCATATTCATTGGAGAAATCCTGAAAACCCGACTGGATTGCTGCCCTTGAGGAGGGACTTTGATACCCCTATTCTACAGAAAGGGAGGGGGGTCAGTATTTTCCTCTTGGCTTCCCTGAAGAACCACCCACCTCTTTCTCGCCATCATATTCAATCTTTGGTACTGTGTTTTTGTTTTTCTCCTAAACATATATATAAAATACTGGTCTGACTTATTCTGGCAAAGCAAGTTGCAAATCCCTCACAGTGTTAAAGAGTCTCAAAACCCCTTTCTCCACCTGAGTAAGTTCTTCGTGCACTGCTTCAGATCAAGAACAGAAGGTCTTTAGTCTTTGACCTCATGTTATGGAGTGCTAGCCAGCAGGCTATCAGGCTGGTAGTATATAAGGGGTCAATATGGGGAAGTCGCATGTCAGAGGTGCCAGGAAAAAAAAAAATGTATAAATAAAATGAGTTGAGGGACAGCCAGTTCTTTTCTGAGCCATGATAAAGAAAACAAAATTGGAAGTTCTGCACCCGGATACTTTCACCCCCACCTCCAACTGGCATTGCACTTACTGGTGCTGAAAAAGCTGCACGTTATCCTCTCAAGTTGTGCCAATGCAGGGTCTTGAACATCTGCACATTCTCAAAGCTTGCTAGTTGCGCCCTCTCTGAGAATCACCCAATATACGCTGAAGAACTCGCCTAACATCCCTTCTGTTAGAGCAAACTATTTGTAATACAGCAGTCCAAATTAGAGGTCTGCACGGGAACAGGGATCACGGGAATCCCGCGGGGGTCCCGTGGGAATCCCCCCTAACCCACGGGATTCTCACGGGAATGGAAGGCTTTGGAAGCAGGGTTCGTCCATAATATATAATGGACACGTCAGCCTTAGTAAAAGAAGGGGTTTATAAGTTAATTACCTGAACAGAAAACAAAAAAAGGGTTCCACCAAAGAGATTCCACAAGGAAAACAGCAGTGCAAACACAAAAGAAACTGTGGAATTGATGATCCTATCAGAAGTAATTGCTGCTTTTTATGGGGACGGGCGGGGATGGAGGTAATTCCTTGTGGGGATGGGTAGGGATGGAGAGGATCCTGGTGTGGGCGGGGATGGGTGGGATTTCTGTCCCCGCGCAACTCTAGTCCAAATCCCATCCTTTTTTTTGTGAAAAAATAAAGTTACAGAAGTTCAGACTGCTTATGGACTCATTGCATGAAAAATAGGTCATTCTCAATATTTTGGATCTACTACTTCAGTCACCTTTTCCTAGAGATGGTCACATTTTTATAAAAGTAAAGTACCTTCTTTCCATTCTAGAATACTAGTGGTTTAACCTGTAGCAACACACCATACAGTTGGTATAAGTGCAAACAGGGACATGCATAACTTAGTACAGTGGAACCTTGGTTTACGAGCATAATTCATTCCAGAAGCATGCTCGTAAACCAAAATACTCGTATATCAAAGCGAGTTTCCCCATAGGAACTAAGGGAAACTCGCTTGATTCGTTCCCACCCACCCCCTTCCCCCGAGGCCAGCAGCGCTGCTCTACCCCCCCCCCAAGAACCGGCATTGCTCCCCCCGCTCATGAAGGCCCCCCCCCCCGCGTGATCCGGAGAGAACGGGAACCTGAAGGCCTTGAGCATGCTCAAGGTCCAGCACAAAGAAAGCAATGTTACTTATCGTAACAGTTGTTATCCAGGGACAGCAGGCAGCTATTCTCACTAGTGGGTGATGTCATCCGACAGAGCCCCGATACGGACATCTCACAAGCATATTTTGCTTGAAGAAACTCAGAAGTTTCGAGATGCCCGCACCGCGCATGCGCCAGTGCCTTCCCGCCCGATGATCCGGGCGTGTCTCCTCAGTTCAGGTAGCTAGCAGAGAAGCCAACCCAGGGGAGGTGGGTGGGACGTGAGAATAGCTGCCTGCTGTCCCTGGATAACAACTGTTATGGTAAGTAACATTGCTTTATCCCAGGACAAGCAGGCAGGTATTCTCACTAGTGGGTGACCTCCAAGCTAACCTCAATGGGATGGTGGGAGAGTTGGCAACTTAGGAGAATACATTTTGTAACACTGTTTGGCCAAACTGTCCATCCCTTCTGGAGAAAGTATCCAGACAATAATGAGAGGTGAATGTATGAACCGAGGACCAAGTGGCAGCCTTACAAATCTCCTCAATCGGTGTCGATCTGAGGAAGGCTACAGAGGCTGCCATTGCTCTGACCCTATGTGCTGTGACCTTACAGGGAAGGGGTAATCCAGCCTGGGCATAGCAGAAAGAGATACAAGCCGCCATCCAGTTGGAGATGGTGCGCTTCGATACAGGTCGTCCCAACTTGTTTGGATCAAAGGAGACGAAAATTTGAGGAGCAGTTCTGTGAGGCTTGGTGCGATCCAAGTAGAAAGCCAAAGCACGTTTACAGTCCAGAGTGTGAAGAGCTGATTCTCCAGGATGAGAATGAGGTTTTGGAAAAAACACTGGAAGTACAATGGATTGGTTGAGATGAAATTCAGAGACCACTTTAGGCAGGAATTTCGGATGAGTGCGGAGGACAACCTTGTCATGATGGAATACTGTGAAAGGTGGATCCGCCACTAAGGCCTGAAGCTCACTGACCCTGCGAGCAGACGTGAGGGCCACTAGAAAAACCACTTTCCAAATGAGAAACTTTAGTGGAGCCTTGTTGAGAGACTCAAAAGGAGGTTTCATAAGCTGAGAAAGGACAACATGAGATCCCAAACCACTGGAGGAGGTTTGAGAGGAGGATTGACATGAAAAAGTCCTTTCATAAATCTGGAAACCACAGGATGAGCAGAGAGAGGTTTCCCTTGTAGAGGCTGATGGAAAGCCGCAATAGCACTCAGGTGGACTCTGATAGATGTCGACTTGAGACCAGACTGAGACAGGTGTAGAAGATAGTCCAATACCGAGGATAGGGAGGCTCGCTGAGGCTCCTTAGAATTGGAAACACACCATGAAGAAAATCTAGTCCATTTTTGGGAGTAGCATTGATGAGTAGCAGGCTTCCTGGAAGCCTCCAAGACATCCCTCACCGCCTGGGAAAACTGGTGAGGGGTCACGTTGAGAGGAACCAAGCTGTCAGGTGGAGAGATTGCAGGTTGGGATGAAGTTGAGATTCCTGATGCTGAGTAAGCAGTGAAGGAAACACTGGAAGAAGGAATGGTTCCCTGCTGCTGAGTTGAAGTAGAAGGGAGAACCAAGGTTGTCTGGGCCACCGAGGAGCTATCAGAATCATGGTGGCATGGTTGGACTTCAGCTTGACCAGAGTCTTTTGAATGAGAGGAAATGGAGGAAACGCATACAGAAAGTGATTCCCCCAATCCAGCAGAAAGGCATCTGCCTCGAGACGATGAGGAGTGTAAATCCTGGAACAGAATTGAGGCAGTTTGAAGTTGTGGGGAGCCGCAAAGAGGTCTATCTGAAGCGTCCCCCACTGAGAGAAGATCTGATGAAGAGGCTTGGAATGGAGAGTCCATTCGTGAGGCTGGAGGAGACGACTTAAGTTGTCCGCCAAGACATCGTCCTTCCCCTGAATGTAGACAGCTTTGAGGAAGGCGTTGTGGCGAACCGCCCAATCCCAGACTCTGAGAGCTTCCTGGCAGAGGGAGGCCGATCCCGTGCCCCCCTGTTTGTTGACATAATACATGGCGACTTGGTTGTCCGTGCGAATGAGGACCACCATGTCGTGAAGCAGATGTTGAAAAGCTTGAAGAGCATTAAAGATTGATTTGATGGAGTCGGTCCGCACTGGTCCAGAATCCCTGAGTGCGAAGACCATCCAGATGAGCTCCCCAGGCATAGGTCAATGAATCTGTCGTGAGAACCTTCTGGTGGGGAGGAGTGTGAAACAGCAAACCTCTGGATAGATTCGAAGAGGTCATCCACCAAAGCAGAGACTGCCGAAGAGCAGGAGTGACTATGATGTGTCGAGTCAGACGGGTCTGACACCTGAGTCCATTGAGAAGCCAGGATCCACTGAGGAATTCTGAGATGGAGTCTGGCAAAAGGCGTCACATGAACTGTAGAGGCCATGTGGCCCAGGAGGACCATCATGTGTCTCGCTGAGATGGACTGGCGAGAAGACACAGACTGACAGAGATGAAGAAGAGCATCCATGCGCTGAGGAGGAAGGAATGCTCTGAGTCGAATGGTATCCAGGACCGCCCCGATGAAGGGAAGAGACTGGGTAGGCTGTAGATGAGATTTGGGGAAGTTGATCTCGAAGCCCAAACTCTGCAGGAAGCAAATTGTAGCCAGGGTCGCCGAAATGACCTCTGGAGCTGAGGGGGCCTTGATGAGCCAGTCGTCGAGGTAGGGAAACACCTGAAGATCCCTATTCCGTAGTGTAGCGGCCACCACTACCAGACACTTCGTGAAGACTCTGGGAGACGAGGATAGGCCGAATGGAAGCACTCGATAGTGCAGATGTAGGTGTTCCACCCGAAATCTGAGGAACTTGCCCTCGAACCCCTTGTGATGAACTGTGCGGTATCGTGCATCCAACTTGCCCGGAACCGCAGGAATGGAGTATGGCTTTTCAAAACATCTCAAACGTTTGATCGAGTAGTTTATGTAGAGGCAGGCGAAGAGACTCCGCAGGAGGATTAGGCAAATGCATAGTGTCGAGGTATTCCTTGGAGTACCGAGAACCGGTATCCAAGGTAATGTCCAGGTCATCCGCCATCTGCCGGAGGAAAGAAGAAAAAGACAATTGATCCGCCAGCACAGGCCTCCGAGAAGGACTGGACAAAGTCGAGGCCTCGGGATCCAGAGAGACCTGGGATCGACAGGGAGAATAAGAGGTAGATGGTTCCTCGTACTCCGGCCCCTGCGGAGGGGACATGTCTGACGAAGAGTACCCCAGGCGTGGCAGCTTCTTCTGCGGTGAAACTTCCGAGTGCCGTGAGGAATGCCTGGACCGATGCCCTTCCCGGTGTCTGGAGGGGGATCTAGAATGACGATGCTTAGCATGGTCCCCCGACGCCTCTAGCGAGTAGATGGGACTCGGCCGTGGAGCGAAGAGGCGGGACATTCAACGCTTCTCGAGATGCAGTCCAGGCCTGGTAAGGAGTGCGGAAGAACTCTTCCTGAAACTTGCGATGCCCAGGGCTTCGATTACCTGAAGAGGTATGCCAGACCTCTTCATTTGGAGGCGTGATGGGCTCTAAAGGGGGCATGTCACTAAAGGAGGCCCGCCTCGAGGGACCGGCCGCCATACGCCGCTCCTCCTCAACAAGCAGCGAGACCGACCGGCGAGGAGGAGGGGGCGGTCCGCCCCCCCCGGAATCGGAACCGGGAGGTCACCCTGGATGGTGGCAATTAACTTGGGTCCCATGGTGTGCATGAGCTCGACAAACTGAGCTTCCAAAAGGGACCGCAACGAAGCCGATATGGAGGGATCCGCACCGAAAGGGGGTCCTCCAGCACGGTCTTCGCGCTCCTTCGTGGTCGAGTGCTTTTGCTTGGAAGCTTTCGGCACTTTGATAACCACGGGTGGAATGGTAGAAGGCGGTACCTGATCCGAGGAGACTGAATAAGGCACCGGCGCCGAAGTCGGGGGTTGAAACCGGGACAAACAAAGCCGGCTTCAGGAGACCCGGACAGTAGGAGTGGTGGAGGGCTTCGCATGGGCAGGCGAAGCGGCAGCCGAAGTCGAAGCTGAAGGTTCCTTCGCAGCTTCCATTTTGAACATCGACTCCCACAAAAAACAGCGACGCTTAAACGCCCGCACTGTAAGAGTGGAACAAGGCTGGCACGATTTCGGGAAATGTTCTGGACCAAGACACTGCAGGCAGCGCCAATGTGGGTCCGTCAGCGAAATCGCGCGCTGGCACTTGCTACACTTTTTAAAACCAGTAATTGGCTGGGATATAGGCCGAAAAAGCTCCGCCACGAGATCGAAGGAGCGGGGCCTGAGCCACGCGGCCGACCCGGCCGAATCGCTGGAAGAAATTTTTTTTTTTTTTTTTAAAAGAAATAAAATACACGATGAGAGTAAAAAGAACTCAACCGCGGCTAGTTAGAGGGCAAAAAACGGGAATTCAGTCAGCGCAGAATCAAAGTAAAACTTCTCAGCTCCGCGGAAAGAAAAGAACTGAGGAGACATGCCCGGACCATCGGGCGGGAAGGCACTGGTGCATGTGCGGTGCGGGCATCTCGAAACTTCTGAGTTTCTTCAAGCAAAATATGCTTGTGAGACATCCGTATCGGGGCTCTGTCGGATGACATCACCCACTAGTGAGAATACCTGCCTGCTTGTCCTGGGATAAGGCAGATCTTCGGGTACCGGCATGTCCTGTGCGTTGGTGCCGGTGCCAAATGGGGGTAAGGAATGTGATGGGTGGGTGGGGGGGAAGATCATGGGGGGGCGCTCATAAATTGAGGCACGCTCTATTTCCGAGGTGCCGATTTTGTAAATGTTTTGCTCGTCTTGCAAAATACTCGCAAACCGGTGCACTTGTAAATCAAGGTACCACTGTATTCTGTAAGTTATGTTTGTAAATGGGGGCCCCTCCTATGTCCCATCTCCTTGTATATACATACTATCCTATGTCCCATCTCCTTGTATATATATATATATACATTCAAGTTCAGCAAATATTTGCAGAATAGTGCTTGGGCGCCATGCACATAAATGCTATTATTCAAAACATTCACTTAACTGGCAAATGTTCTTTATCTATAAGTGAAGTAATTCTTATCACTCAGTCCATTTATCAAACTCCACTTTAGTATTAATTCATTCTTTCATTAATCTTCTTTTCTTCCACTGATCTTCACACTTATAACCACGATTTTTCAAACCATTTAACATATCTTATATAGTCATTTATATGCAGCAGCTTTAAAATTGAGATAAGTGCTCACTTTAAAAATAAGCTACAAAGATAAATATAAAATAAAATATAGATGAGAAGGGCTGACCAATGAGGCTAACTATATGAATACCTGAAGTGAAATATGTTTGTTCAGGTATAACCGCTGAGGTCTTTTCTCCATATAAATGAATATATAAGATATCCATGATTTTTCCAAACATTTAACATATAAGTGTGAAGATCTGTGGGAGTGGGAGAAAAGAAGATTAATAAAAGACTAAATTAATACTAAAGTGGATTTTGATAAATGGACTGAGAGAATTATTCAAAACATTTGCATGTGTAGGTTATATAGAGTTGTACTTGGAAGTAATGAGTTCTGCCTTGGTGCTATTACTTTAATACTTTTTTTTTTTTTTCTTGCCCAGGATGGGCACATGTGGTATGTGCTCTTTATATTCCGGAAGTGTGCTTTGCTAACACCATCACCATGGAACCTGTTCTGTTGGGAGCTGTTCCTAGGGAGCGCTACAATAAGGTACCTTCACGTTTGCAGCAATCCAAGACACCAAGAGTATAGGCCTGTTCCGAGATGTGGCCTTCTCATGTGGGCCATGGGCAGAAACTCTTAACTGTCACTGAAAAGATGTAGAAAAAAAAGTAACACTTTCACTTAAATTGATGAATGATGTCAAGTAATATGATGCCAGAACAGCACAGGCTCTATAACAAGTTAAAATAGAAAGAAAAAGCCTCAGACAAGGGCTCTCCCACCTCCACAAAAAGTGGTTTCTTAAAGATGGTTGAGCAGTCACCTCATTGGCAAAAAAACTTTCATCAAAATTGAAAAGACTCAGTGCTGTGCTGTAGAAGACACAAAGATAGAAGAAAAAATTATTCGACTTGCCTTCAGCTGATCGGTACACAGACGGTGGCCAGCGTTTCACAAATCTGCTCGGGGTGTAGCATGACCGATTAGACTTTGAAGTGGGATGCTGAACGTGTCTCCTGCATCCTAAGTGAAAGTGTTACTATTTATCATTACTGATTTTTCATTGTATCTGAGTCATTCTGGCTATACACTGGAAAAATATGAGCCACTAAATACTTTACTACCAGTTCTGGTCAATGGACTGAAGCCAGAGTCCAACACCCGGAGGCCGAGTTACTCTTAGGGTTACCATTTGTCTGGGTTTTCTTGGACATGTCATTTTTAGAGGACTGTCCGGGTGTTAGGGCAGTTTTATAAAATTAGGGGAATTTTGTGGTTGATTGTCTGGGTTTAAAACCTTTCACAAAGGCAGCCCACCCACCCACTTTGGGCTCAGTGTATTAATGCATCCAACTCCTCTTCTCCGCCCCCCCCCCCGGGGGTCTTCCAGGCCTCGGATTTGTTGCCGGTGGTATCAGTAATTGACACACCCGCTGCCAGTTGGCTCCTGAACTCTTCTCTCTGCCGCATCCCGTCTGCACGCATCACAGGAAGTGGGATGCAGCAGAGAGAACAGTTCAGGAGCCAGCTGGCATCGGGTGTCAATTACTGGCACCGCCAGCAACAAATCCAAGGCTTAGAAGACGGTGGGGGTGGGAGATGAAGGAACTAGAGAGAAATACTGGACAGCATGACAGGGAAAGATGCTGCTCAGAGGGGTGGAAGGATGGAAACAGCTGGCAGGGAGATCAGAGGAGAGTGTGGGGGGGGGGGCAGGGTGGAGTAGAGAAATCAGATGAGGGAAGAGACATTAGAGGCATGAGAGAGTGATGCTGGGAAAGTGGTCAGCAGAGGAAGATGGAGAGAGGGACAAAGATCTGGTATAGATGAAAAAAAGAGGGTGCTGCTGAGAGAAGGGATAGTGATGCATAGGGTTTATAGGGGAGAAGGGATAGTGATGCATAGGGTTTATAGGGGAGAAGGGATAGTGATGCATAGGGCTGATAGGGGACAAAGAGTGTAGATTTTAAGCTTGATGGAGGAACAGGGAGACAGAAAGAATGATGGTAGACATGAACAAAGAAGAAATACCAAATGGAACAGAAGATGGATGGGGGAACAGAGCAGAAGAGGAATGGGATGGTTGGGAGATCAGTGCAGAAGTTGGATGGGACTCAGAGGTAGGGTTACCAGATGTCCAGATTTCCCCGGATATGTTATTCTTTTCAGTGCTCTGTCAGGTGTCTGTGGCATTTACAAATGTATAGTATTGTTTTGTCTGAGTGTTGGGGCAGCAGCCTGGGAGACACATGTACATTTCTCCGGTCTCTTCCCCACGCTGTAGCCTGCAATCTTCGGGCCACTGGCAGTTCAATGAGCTGAACACTGCCTTCAGTGGCCCAGAAGCTTTCCTTCTACAGTGTCCTATCTCTGCAGGGACATGAAGTTGAAGTAGAGGGAAAGCCAAGATCGCTAGAGGCAACATATTAGCTTACTGATGCTGCTGGCGACCTGAAGATTACAAGCAGCAGCCTCATCTTGTGGGGAGGGAGGTTTAAGGGAGAAAACTTCCAAATTGGGGAATGGCGAGGGATGGAGAAGGAAGACCAAGGAAGAAAAGAAAAGGTAAAAGAAGGGTGAGGTGAGAGAGATGCTAGATGAGGGGGAAGGAGAGAGATGCCAACTATTGGAGATGGGGGAAGAAGAGATGGCAGGGAAGGAAAAAGTTGCCAGACTATGGGATGGGGAAAGGAAGAAAGGAGAGGAGAGACATGCCAGAGCATGGGAGGAGGGGGGAGACAGAGAAGAAAGAGAAAAATGGAGATGGGGTTGAAGCTGGAATGAATCATGTAAAAAGGAGAGAGGGGACATAGGCTGGATGTAAGAGGCATAGAAAGGGGGAAGATGCCTTATGGAAAGGGGAAGGAGGTCAAACAGTGAATAGAAGGGGCAGAAATAGATGCTGAATGAAAGAGAGAGAGGGCAGACGCTGATGAAAGGAAGGAAGAGAAGATTAGGAAAGCAGAAACAGACAACGAAGGTTAAAATTTTTTTGACTTAGGGTAAAGTAGTATTGTAGCTGTGCAGATAAACATTTATAAATAGAAAATGGAAATAAGATGATTTTTCTATTGGACTAATTGTAATATATTTTTGACTAACTTTTGGAGACCATAACCCCCTTCCTTGGGTCAAGACAGGATATAGGCAGCTGCGGGTGTGTTGGGACGAAGTTTTCTTTTATGGCTGATCATTTCCTGCAGATGGGGACTTGGATTTTGGGGAGGATTTTCCAGATCCATTGTGGGGAGGGGTTGTTCTGATGTTTTGGATAGTTTTTGTTTTTTTGGTTTTTTTTAAAATTTAATTTAATTAAATTTTTTTCTGAGATGCTGGTTGGAGAGGATGTGCATGTTGTGCGCATTTTTCATCAGGAAGAGTTGCAGGAGCTCATTCTTTAGGTGTCTTCAGTTTAACACTTTGAAGAGGCAGCTAAGGACCCCCTCGTAGGATGGACCCTCTTCTTAGAGGGATCCAGTCAGGATCCTGCTCTTTCCCTATACTGTACATCACGATTTAGTGCATGCTCCATGGTACATTCCAGATGCGTGTTTGTGATTGACACGGTCCATGGTCAGACTCTACCTCATTCCTGATGGGAATAAAGATATCTTTGTCTCCAGCAGTGTCTTGGCTATTGCGCGCAGACATACTATGCTGTTGAAAGGCGGCTCAGTCCTGAGAGATCCTCCGGACCATAAGATAGAATTTTTACTTAAAACGCAGTTTTGATGGGGCTGCCCTGGCTGTCCAGGTGGTGGTCTGGGGACCCGGGCTTGTGTTCTGGTGGTCTGTGAGTTTTTGACCACGAAGCGGCTGACTGGTCCTTGGTGGATCAGGAAGCTCTTAAGATTGAGCTGGGAGCTTCTTTTTTTCTTTGATGCCATGTATGATCTGTTGGGTGTCTCAGTCAAGTCCATGGCTCTAGGTGTGATGACCCACTGTACCCTGTGGCTCGGGATTGGTTGGCAGCTTTGGTGTCTGAAGGCTGTGGTGTCTAAAGGCTAAGTGCAGTAGGTTTCCCCTTTTGGGGCTCCTTTTCTCTTCAGGGAGGACTTGGATAAGCTGGTTCAGGCCTTGAGTGTCTTTCTAATGTGCCTCAGTAAAGCAAAAAACAAACACACACAAAATCCTAAATACCGTCCTCGCCAGGTTTCGTGTGGTGGTTCTGCCTGGGGACATTTTGAATAGATTTTGTAGGTACCACCCTGGTCGGGGTGTGACCTTTTTTCCTTCCTGAGGACATTTCTTCCAACGCATGCATTGTGGGTCCTTCCCACAGTTCAGTAAGAGCCCGGTTGCGGGAGTTTTACCGGGGATGGGCTGAGATCACAATGGATCAGTGGGTCCTGGAGGTGATTTGGGATGGGAATGCACTAGCGTTTTCATGTCCTTTGCCAGATCGTTTCCTCTCCTTGTCAGGCAACTTGGAAGAGAAGGGCTTTTCAGCAGACACTGATCTGGTTGCTGTACCTTTTTTTTTTTTTTTTTTTTTTTTTTTTTTTTTAAGTATATATTTTATTGCATTTTCAAGAATAAACAAAAGACTCAAATATACATGGTGTTCAACAAAATAAGTGGATACTACAGCACATCCCAATTTCACCGTATACCTGAGCCTCCCCCCACCCCAATCCCACTCCTGACCCCCCAGCCAAAACAAGAAACAAAGAACAAATTCCAGTCCAGTGCAGTTCCAACCAAAGTCCTATGCATGCAACAGGTGACTAAGAGCTCTAAGTGTTAAAGTGTCCCAAAATGGTGTCCAGCAGAAACAAAATAACCGGCCCAGGGCAGAGTCCAACGAGGAAAAACAAAGCCTCTCCATGGAAGCTTGGTGTATCATCAAGGTGCGCCAGCGGGAGAGCGTCGGGGAATCAGAGGAGATCCAACATAGCAAGATCGCTTTCTTCCCCAACAACACTGATTGACTGTTTGCTGTACCTTTAAAGCAATAGTTCCTGTGCCTCCTCCAGAGATTTGCACTGACGGATATTCCATTTATTTTGTGGTGCCTTAGAAAGATGGATCTTTGCGGCCCATTTTGGATCTCAAAGGTGTCTACAGAACTCTGGGTTCCGTCTTTTCACATGGCATCCCTGAAATTGGTAATTCTGACTGTCCAGCCTGGGGAAATTCTGACTTCTGTCCACCTGTCCTGACAGAGGCCTATCTGCATGCTCCCATTCTGGCCTTGTGTCAATGTTTCCTATGCTTTGCGATTTTTGGGAGTACATTATCGGTTTGTGTGCTTCCCTTTTGGTCTAGATACGGTGCTGCACACCATCACCAAGATTATGGTTGTGGTGGCAGCTGCCTTGCGCAATGAGGGCATTCTGGTGCACCCCTATCTGGATAATTGGTTGATTTAGTGAAGTCGTTGCAGGAGAGATCCTGGGTCACAACTCGGGTTGTGGAGTTTACCCAGTTTCTGGGAAGAGTTTCCTTCCAGAGGTCAGGGTGTGCAAATTGCAGATGCAGATTAGCTCTCTGATGGATTGCCGATGGCTGCTGGTGCAAGACTTTCTGCAGGTCTTTGGGGTCCATGGCAGCCTCTTTGGAAGTGGAAGTGGGCTCGGGCTCACCTGCATCCTTTTTAGTATGCACTACTTTGGTGTTGGTTGCCACAGATGAAAGATCTGGACTTGCCGGGGTTAGTTTGGCACAGCCTTCGCTGGTGGTTTCAGTCTTCCAATCTGCTTCAGGGAGTGAGTCTCGATCAGCCTTAGTGTACAGTGCTTCTCACAGATGCCAGTCTCCTCGATTGGGGAGCTCAATGTCTTGGTCGCTCGACTCGGGGCTGCTGGTGTCCAGTGGAGGTGTCCTGGTTGATCAATGTTCTGGAAACCAGAGCCATTCGGCTAGCATTGGTGGAATTCCAATCCTTGCTAGAGGGCAAATCAGTTGAGTTCTCTGACCATGTCACTGTGGTGGCCTTTGTCAATCATCATGGGGGCACCAGGAGTCATCTGTTGGTGCTGGAGACCTCTCTGCTCATGGAATGGGTGGAGGCTCATCTTCAGGACATCTTGGCTTCCCAAGGTGTGGACAATGTCCAGGCAGATTTTCTCAGTTCTCATGTGCTGGATCCTGGCGAGTGGTGTCTTGGGCTGGAAGCCTTAGAGTTGATTGTTCAGTCCTGGGGTCGGCTGATCATGGATCTTGTGTCAATGCCAAAGCACCATGTCACCGCAGGTATTGTCAGCACGAGGGGTTGGATGCTTTACTGCAGGCCTAGCCGACAGACTGCCTGTTGTATGTCTTTCCTTCCTTGGTGGGCAGAGTTCTTCTTGGGATTGCCCAGCACACAGGCAATGTGATCTCGTGGCTCCAGACTGGCCTAGATGCCTGTGGTACACTGATCTGATTTGTCTGCTAGTGGCAGATCCTCTCCCGCTGCCCATCTTGCCCATTCTTCTGTCTCAGAGTCCCATTCCGCTGTTCGTTCAGGGTCCCTTTTGTCTTACGGCTTGGCTCTTGAAAGGTCTCGCCTAAGGAAGAAATATATTCGGATAAGATGCTGTCCATTCTCTTAGGGTCTCAGAGAATTTCCACCTCTTGGGCTTATGTCCGTATTTGGCGTCTTTTTGAAGAGCGAGGTTCCGCACGTGGCATGGTTCTCCTTCGAGCTGTTTTGCCTTGCATCCTGGAGTTTCTGTAGGATGGTCTTCCCTTCGGGTGCACATCACCACTTTGTCTTACTTTCGCAGTCTCTTATATGGTAAGCATTTGGTGCCTTCTCTGACTGGGATTGGGTTCTTGAGAGCTGCAAAATTGCTCCAACCACCAGTTCAGCTGTTGGTTCCTGCCTGGGATCTCCATCTAGTTTTCTCTGAGCTCGTGCATCCTCCATTTGAACCTCTTGATACCTGTACATTGAAGGACTTTACTCTTAAGGCAGGATTCTTGGTGGCCATTATTTCTGTGAGTTGCATTTTCAGAACTACAGGTTTTTTTTGTGTAGGCCTCCCTTTCTGGTGTTCTCTAGGGATTGAGTCGTGCTGCGGCTGGTTCCCTCCTTTCTTCCGAAGGTGGTCTTGTTATTTCATGTCAACCAGTCCATGGTCTCCCAGTCTTAGATAGTCGGGAGGGCTCATTGCAGTTGCTCAGGTTGGATGTCTGTAGGGTCCTTTGCTCTTATGTTTAGCGGACTCAGAAGTTCCATAAGTCGGATCGTGTTTTTGTCCTCCTAGCGGGTCCTCAAGGGGGACAGTGCTTCCAAGGCTACCATTGCGCGCTGAATCAAGGAGGCTATCGCTTTGGTGTACCTTCTCCAAAAGAAACCTGTTCTGGAATTTCCCAAAGCTCTTTCCACTCGGGGACAAGCAGCTACTTGGGCTGAATCTTCTCTTGTACCTCGTGGATACCTGTAAAGCTGCGGTTTGGTTTTCTGTCCATTCCTTTGTTTGACTCTACCGTGTGGATGTTCAGACATGTTGGGACGCGGTGTTCAGTGAACATGTTCTTGTAGCGGCTCTTCGGGGGTCCCATCCATGATGGGTACTGCTTTGATTCGTCCCATCCGTTTCTGTGCGGACGCTAAAGAAGGAGAAATTAGGTCCTTAACTGCTAATTTTCTTTCTTTTAGTCCTTCAAGACCTGCACAGAAATGGATGGGTTTATGCTCCTTTGTCAGGTGGAGACAGACACTAACTTTTGGCTAAGTACGTCTCCACCTGCTGACAAAGGAGCATAAACCCATCCATTTCTGTGCCGGTCTCGAGGGACTAAAAGAAAGAAAATTAGCAGGTAATGACCTAATTTTTCCTTTTCTCAATTTAGGAGGGTAAATAGTGGAATGCTGCAGGGATCTCTACTGGGACTGGGGCTATTTAACACATTTATAAGTGATCTAAAAATTGGAACAAGAAGTGAGGTAATTAAATTTATTGATGAAATTAAACTATTCAAAGTAGTTAAAATGCATGCAAACTGAAAAATTGCAGGAAGACCTTAGGAAATTGAAAGACTGGGCATCCAAATGATAGATGAAATTTAATGTGGACAAATGCAGTGATGCACGTTGGGAAGAATAATTCAAATCATACTTAGATGCTAGGATCCCCCCTTAGGGATCAGCATCCAAGGTGTCATTGTAATAATAATAATAACTTTATTCTTGGCTTTTCACAAAAATGTAATGCTCTCTTCCCCCCCCCTGTACTCTACCTCCAACCCCATTAGTCTATTCCTTCCTTTATTAAGCTCTTGTAAACCGCAGAGAGGATGCGGTATATAAACTTAAGGTTTAGTTTAGTTTAGTCTTTTATACCGCCATAACCAAAAGTTATAGGGTTATATAAATAATATATATTTGAAATTCTATTTTACAAATATTTTTTTTTTCTTCAAATAGAGGGGGGGTGTTTTAAATGATTGGCTCCTGGTATCAAATATACTAGGTATGCCACAGTGGTCACCTGATCTACTGGCACTTGCGAGGGGGGACTGGATCAAGTGTCATTTGTGAAGACAAAAAAAAAGATGGTAACCCTATACTTTACAGCCTGGGGGGGGGGTTGGTTTTGGGGTTTTTTGGGGGGGAGGGATAGTTTACTCGCAATTCCTCCCTTTTCTGCATAATGGCAGAAAGGGGAGGAACTAGGAACCTCCTCTTGGTAACTAGAAGTCTGAGCTAAGGATTGGACTAAAATCCCCCTTCATTAACAGGCGGATTTCACCTTATTTAGCTAATGTCATTCTTTAAGGCCCACACCTTCAATTCATTCTTGTGCTTTTATGTTATATAAAAATTATTTTTGTTTTCATGTCATAAGGTTTGCTATATTTGTAATGAAGAGGGAAGAGTTGGGAGAGGTGCCTGCATGACCTGTAATGCTTCTAGATGTTCCAAAACGTTTCACGCCACTTGGTGAGATGTCTCATTTCCTTTCTAATTTACCTAGAGAAAGGGGCCAATGGGAAGGAGCAGTAGGAGTTGGGATACCTTGAAATGTTCTAGTGGGTTTTTTTGCAGTGTGATTGTAAAGTAACATAGTCCCTGTAAACATATAGAGCTCCAGATTCAAAAAACAGTTGAGCTTCGTAAGTTTATGCGTATGGAGTCTTATTCAAAGTGATTTAAGCAGGCAAAAGGTAACATGGAATCCTTTATATCTTTCGTGGTGGGGGAGAGTCCAAACTATTAAAATGATGATTTTGCCTGTGGTTTGTTATCAGATGGGTATGTTGCCGGTTTATTTTCATGGGTCCTTTTATAAAAAAATTAAATAGCATTCTTATAAAATTTATTTGCCTGGGCAAAACTCCTAGAGTTGCTTTGGCTTCTTTACAAAGGCCAATTTCAGAGGGGGGGGGGGGTAAATTTCCTCAATTTTTATAGGTATCATCAAACCTATATATTGCGCCAGGGTATCTATTGGTCCTCCCAGAGCTCATGGAGAAACTCCCAGATTGGATGTGGTTAGAATGGCAACTCATGTCTCCCTTTAACATGTGCTCAGTATCAAAATAGAGAGCTGCACGGGAACGGGGATGACGGGAATCCCGCGGGACCCGCGGGTTCCCCCTTTGGGTCACGGGGATCCCGTGGGGATGCCCCCTAGGGTCGCGGGGATCCCGTGGGGACGCCTCCGAGGGTCGCGGGGTTCCTGCGGGGTTGGATCGCAGCGGGGTTGGTCGAGCCGCGAGGGTAGTCTCCTTCTCCTTACCTGCCCTGTCGCAGCACACATCCGAACGGAAATCTTCCCGATGTCAGCGCTGACGTCGGAGGGAGGGCTTAAGCAAAGCCCTCCCTTCCTCCGACGTCAGCGCTGACATCAGGAAGACTTCCGGTCGGCTGTGTGCAGCAGGGCAGGTAGGAAGAAGGCAATGGCGTACGAAAGAGGGGGGAGGGGGCGGACCGCCCCGGAGAATGTGCGCAGCCGGTCAGATCCCCCGATCGACCGACAACAGGCCCGGCCGACAAATCTCCCTGCCCTGTAGCCGCGAATCTAAATTACCTCTTACAGCAGCTTCACTACTCCAGCTGCTGTAAGAAGGTAATTTAGATTCGCGGCTACAGGACAGGGAGATTTGTCCGACCGGGCCTGTTCTGTTGTCGGTCGGGTGCAAAAGCGCCACAAAGGTGGAGGCAGGGAGGGAGGAAAGGTGGAGTGGAGAAGAAAAGACGCTTAAGGGGGGAGAAGGCCGCTGAAAGTACTGGGGAAGACAAAGGGGTGGAAAAGAACGCTGAAAGGACATGGGGTAAACGGGAGAAAGGGGGGGGAAGGACCCTGAAAGCACTGGGGAAGACAAAGGGGTGGAGAATGCCACTGAAAGGACATGGGGAAGACAGAGGGGGGAGAAGGCCGCTGAAAGGACATGGGGAAGGCAGAGAGGGGAGAAGGATGCTGCCTGACAGGACATGGGAAAGATGGTGGGGGAGAAGGACACTGAAAGGAAATGGGGAAGAGGGAATGGGAAGAAGACGCTGGCAGGGAAGAAGACAGAGGTGCCAGACTATGGGGGGGTGCGGAGGGAAAAAGATGGGTGCCAGACCAATTTGGGAGGGGGGAGAAAGGGAGAGGCACAGTAACAGAGCAAATGGAAGACACAGAGAGAAGAGAGGCAGTGGATGGAAGGAATTGAATGAGAACATGAAGAAAGCAGAAACCAGGCAATAAAGGTAGGAAAAAAATTATTATTATTTTTTTTTTTTGCTTAAGGATAAAGTAGTATATTAGTTGTGTTGATAAAAATTTATAAACATTAGAGGCTCTGGTAGAAACCCGTTTACAAAGTATGTATTCTTCCCAATTAATATTTCCAAATTAATAAAGTCTTTTTGCTTATTTTTAAATGGGTTTCTACCAGAGCCTTTAATTCAGTAGCATAATTAAATGAAATAACTATTTCTGTAGTTTATAGGGACAGGCGGGGACGAAGGGGATTCCTCGCAGGGACGGGTGGGGACGGAGGGGATTCCTCGCGGGGACGGGTGGGGACGGAGGGATTCCTCGCGGGGACGGGTGGGGACGGGTGGGAGTCCTCACGGGGACGGGTGGGGACGGGTGGGATTTCTGTCCCCGCGCAACTCTCTATATCAAAATGCCTAGGTATAGTAAAGATAATAGAATATTAGCTGATACATGGAAAACATTGTGTTATGTAAGTAAGTTAACAACTATTCCAATTTATAAATCTACAAATCAATCTCTATGGCTAAACTCCAAGATTCAAATAGGTGGAGAAAAGGTCGCCTGGAAGCATTGGATGAAAGCAGGAATACGTTTATTGGATGATGTTATCTCTAATGGTAAACTGCTTGAGTTTTCACAGTTGCAACATAAATAAGGCATTAATAAATCAGAAAGTTTTAGATGGTTGCAATTGAAGCAGGCCATTCAGGCGGGGTTCCCTGAATGGAAAAACCTTAATTATCAATATAGTATGGAGTTCCTATGCTTTCAGGCGGACTTCCTGGGTTACCAGGCAGCCCAATGGTATAAATTGTTAACTGGACTGATTAAAAAAAAAACCCCAAACACTGGTTTGAGAGACATCTGGAGCATAGAGATCAAACATCAAATTTCTGTGTCTAAATGACACAAATTTGTACTTGGAGGATGAGATGTACAGCATCTATCAGACAAACATGTTTTTTTTCTGTTACATAGAGCTTTATGGACTCCTGTTCGGTTACAAAGATTGGTTAGCTCTAAGTCTAATAAATGTTGGCACTGTCATCTTGAAGCAGGGACTTTAGATCATTTGTTATTCTATTTTCCATATGTTATAGCTTTTTGGAAATCAATTTGGGACCAAATTAATTGTTTATTAGATAATCCAGTGGCATTATCATATGATACTGTGCTGTTTGGTATGTTCAAATAATAACAAATTATTACTTATTATGACAGGGGTTGCCATTCAATAAATTACTTATAATTGGAAGAACTGGAGCAGATTAAATTATAATTTCTGGTGGAATTCTCTGTTATATATTTATATTTATATATATATATATATAAACAGGGGTTGCCATTCAATAAATTACTTATAATTGGAAGAACTGGAGCAGATTAAATTATAATTTCTGGTGGAATTCTGTTATATATTTATATTTATATATAAATATATAACAGAGAATTCCACCAGAAATTATAATTTAATCTGCTCCAGTTCTTCCAATTATAAGTAATTTATTGAATGGCAACCCCTGTCATAATAAGTAATAATTTGTTATTATTTGAACATACCAAACAGCACAGTATCATATGATAATGCCACTGGATTATCTAATAAACAATTAATTTGGTCCCAAATTGATTTCCAAAAAGCTATAACATATGGAAAATAGAATAACAAATGATCTAAAGTCCCTGCTTCAAGATGACAGTGCCAACATTTATTAGACTTAGAGCTAACCAATCTTTGTAACCGAACAGGGGTCCATATATATATATTAACAAAGAGATATATAAATAAATAAAATGGAAAGATTTATTGAGATACAGAAAGGTTGTCTTAAGAAATTTCAAGATGTGTGGGAGCCATTAACAAAATATTGTACTGATTAGAGGATATTTTTTCCCTTGAATTTACAAGTTCAATTGTGAGGAGGGAGGGAGAATAATTTATTATTACAAATCATACAAGGTATTTGATTATATGATGAAGGGTGGGAGATAAGAGCACATTATTTATACCATTGATGATTATTAAGTGATATTTATTGTTAATTTGTTTGAATATATTGTTGCACTTATTGTAAGTTTTGAAAATGAATAAAGATTAAAAAAAAAAATTAAAAATAGTGAGTAGTGTGGAATAGGTAGATGTGAATTGGTTGTTTACTCTTTTCAACAATACTAGGGGGCATGGAAAGAAGCTATCAAGTAGTAAATTTAAAACTAAAACAAACTGAAGAAAATATTTCTTCATGCAATGTGTACCGTATTTTCACTCGTATACCGCGCACCCATGTAAAACGCGCACACGGGTATAGCGTGCGGGAAACTGTAATTTATGTAAAGAAATTTTTATATACACGCACACCCGTATACCGCGCATGCCGCCCCGACTCTCCTCTCCCCCTTGAAGTCCTGTCCCCACCCTGAAAGCCTGATGCCCCCCCCCGATGTCCGATTCACCCCCACCCCGAAGGACCGCTCGCACCCCCACAGCCTCCCCCCCCATCATGGAGAAGCTGCCTACCGTTGTCCTGCTGCTTCCTCTGCTGGCGGTCCCGCCCCTTCTCTGAGCCCTGCGTCTGCGCTGCTTCCTCTTCCGGCGGTCCCGCCCTTTCTCTGACAAAATTTTTTTCAGATATATTAGTGAAAGGAGGAAGATGAAAAATAGAATTGCTAAACTAAAAGATGCTGGGAAGCGATATGTAAAGAATGATGAGGAAAAAGCAAATGTGCTAAACAAATACTTCTGTTCTGTGTTCACAGAAGAAAATCCTGGAGAAGGACCGAGATTGTCTGGCAAAGTTACACGAGAAAATAGAGTAGATTCTGTGCCGTTCACAGAGGAGAGTGTTTGTCCACCTTCAGTTTTTCAAGTTGCTCATAAAGCAATGAGACCAGACAGGATCCATCCCAGGATACTAAGGGAGCTCGGAGAGGTTCTGGCGAGTCCTATTAAAGACTTGTTCAACAAATCTCTGGAGACGGGAGTGGTTCCTGGGGATTGGAAGAGAGCGGATGTGGTCCCTATTCACAAAAGTGGTCATAGGGATGAAGCAGGAAACTACAAGCCGGTGAGCCTCACTTCAGTTGTTGGAAGTGTTGCTGAAAGAAAGAATAGTGTAGTGTACTTCCTTGAATCTAATGGGTTACAGAATCTGAGGCAACATGGCTTTACGAAAGGTAAATCGTGCCAAACAAACCTGATTGAATTTTTTGATTGGATGACCATAGAGCTGGATCGAGGACATATGATAGATGTAATTTACTTAGATTTCAGCAAAGCCTTTGATACGGTTCCTCATAGGAGGCTGTTGAACAGACTTGAAGGGCTGAAGTTAGAACCCAAAGTGGTGAACTGGGTTAAACTGGCTGTCGGAAAGACGCTAGAGGGTGGTGGTTAATGGAAGTCGCTCTGAGGAAGAAAAGGTGAGTAGTGGAGTCCGTCAAGGTTCGGTGCTGGGGGCCGATCCTGTTCAATATGTTTGAGTGACATTGCTGAAGGGTTAGAAGGAAAAGTATGCCTTTTTGCAGATGATACCAAGATTTGTAACAGAGTAGACACCGAAGAGGAAGTGGAAAATATGAAAAAGGATCTGCAAAAGTTAGAGGAATGGTCTAATCAAGCCTAGCAACAAAAATTCAATGCAAAAAAAATGCAGAGTAATGCATTTGGGGATTAATAATCGGAAGGAACCATATATGCTGGGAGGTGATAAGCTGATATGCACGGATGGGGAGAGGGATCTTGGGGGTGATAGTGTCCGAAGATCTAAAGATGAAAAAACAGTGTGATAAGACGGTGGCTGCTTCCAGAAGGATGCTGGGCTGTATAAGTGAGGCGTAGCCAGTAGAAGGAAGAAGGTGTTTGATGCCCCTGTACAGGTCATTGGTAAGGCCCCACTTGGAGTATTGTGTTCAGTTTTGGAGACTGTATCTGGCGAAGGACGTAAGAAGACTTGAAGCGGTCCAGAGGAGGGCGATGAAAATGATAGGAGGCTTGCTCCAGAGGACGTATGAGGAGAGACTGGAAGCCCTGAATATGTATACCCTAGAGGAAAGGAGGGAAAGGGGAGATGTGATTCAGATGTTCAAATACTTGAAGGGTATTAACGTAGAACAAAATCTTTTCCAGAGAAAGGAAAATGGTAAAACCAGAGGACATAATTTGAGGTTGAGGGGTGGTAGATTCAAGAGCAATGTTAGGAAATTCTACTTTACGGAGAGGGTGGTGGATGCTAGGAATGCGCTCCCGAGAGAGGTGATGGAGAGGAAAACGGTGACTGAGTTCAAAGAAGCATGGAATGAACACAAAAGATCTAGAATCAGAAAATAATATTAAATATTGAACTAAGGCCGGTACTGGGCAGACTTGCACAGTCTGTATATGGCTGTTTGGGGGAAGATGGGCTGGAGAGGGTTTCAATGGCTGGGAGGGTTTAGATGGGCTGGAGTAGGTTTTAACGGAGATTTTGGCAGTTGGAACCCAAGCACAGTACTGGGTAGAGCTTTGGATCCTTGCCCAGAAATAGCAAAGAGAAAATTTTAAAAAATTTAAATTGAATCAGTTTGGGCAGACTGGATGGACCTTTCGGGTCTTTATCTGCCGTCATCTACTATGTTATGTTACTATGGTACCAAGCTGCTCTTTACCCCATGCCTATGAGCAGTGTCATTCCAGGGATGGGGCTAGCACAATCCAAGGGCAGATCTCTGCTGATCCAACTCCTAGAGAGGTCCACTCAAGATGACTCATGGGCTTTACAACAATGACCAGATTTGTAACAGGCAAGCAGAGACTGTCCACCACACTCTCTCTCTCCCTCTGGTGCTGCGCATTGAATAACTAGGGTTCATTTTGCCAATGGTAGTCAGCCTTTAAAAACAACAAAATCCTGACTGCCACAGGATGAATATTAATTGGTATAAATTTAAGCCTGCCATTAATTTGCCTAGACAGACATATGAATTGCAGGCCTGATTTCACATACTGAAAAATCATAAAATCTGAACTTTTTCCTCACCCTAAATCTACCTCTTATCGCTCACTTTTATGCTTCTAAATTTGAAAGCTTAATGAAATTTTAAGTATGATGTAAGTCCTTGGAACTAGTACATTAAAAGAGGCCAGTTTTATGAGCACAACTCCAGAGTTAAAGCATAAATCCTTTTTGAATTTTGGACCTGTAGAAGTAAAAATGAGGAAAGGTGTTGCTGATATCACCTTTTTGTATAGGCTTATATAAAACAGCATTTCCTAAACCTGTCATTGACAACTCTTAGCCAGTCGAGATTGCAAGATATCTGCATTGAACATGTGAGATTTACACAGACTGCATGCATTACCTGCCAGTGTCTCTCATGCATATTCATTGTAGATATCCCAGAAAATCTGACTGGGGTGGGGGGGAGGTGAGGAGGTGGAGGAGGAACCCCCAGGACAATCACAGATCTAATAAATTTCTGAATAGCTTTAAAGCTTTGTACTCCCTTGGTAAGGTGAGAGCAAAATGAGAGAGGCATGATAGCTGCAAGTCATTGTTTTGGCTACCTTTTCTAAAGAGCCCTCAAGAGTTGCTTGGATGAAAACAATCATGTTGGGTCTCAAAGTTGTACAGGGATTTAGTTTTGAGAATGGGGGAGAAAATGAACCTGGATTGAATATTTGAGAGCACTCTTTACTGCAGTGGTGTCAAAGTCCCTCCTCAAGGGCCGCAATCCAGTTGGGTTTTCAGGATTTCCCCAATAAATATGCATGAGATCTATTAGCATACAATGAAAGCAGTGCATGCAAATAGATCTCATGCATATTCATTAGGGAAATCCTGAAAATCCGACTGGATTGCGGCCCTCGAGGAGGGACTTTGACATCCCTGCTCTATTGTTATGTTTTAGATTTCTTAGGAATTGTGAGAAAGCAAATGGGAAGGAGAATTTCTGGTTAGTAGAAAAAACTTGGACTAATTTTATGAAGAGCCTTGAATTTGTTTGAGTCACTTCAGAATGCCTTCCCTGTCGAAGTCACTTCTAACTGGGGATAAAGGAATAAGTTGTGATGGAAGGACTTCTGTTATATTGATACCCCTATATTTTTCTCACAGTGCCCAGGTGGCAGGTCTTCTGTGCGAGGTGGTGGGCAGTGGGAAGCAGGAACTCCAGTACCATGGCTACTGCATGAACCACTTCAAGAAGCGGGTGAGGAATGTAAAAATACAGGAGCACTGAAATGCTAAGGGGGGGGGGGGACTGTATATAATTGTGCAAAAAATATAGATCCCTCTGTGAATTGGTGTTAAGTTGCTACTCTGAGTATTTATGGGGCCTGAGCCCTGTATGGAATAGCCTCAGCACTGGCTGGGCAGTACCTAGAAGTCTGGAGCTGCATTTGAGTAAACAGGTGCCTGGATCTGGAACTTGCAAGAGCTAGAGTACAAACTGGAGCTTGCAGTGAATAGGAACCAGAAGCAAACTGGGACTGCAGGGTTCTACTGGAGTCAGAAGTAGGTAACTGATCAGCCTAGAGCTGAGAAACCTGGTGATATGGTCTTTGTGCACAAGAGACTCTCTAATGGTATTCTTAACTTATGTGAATGTGATGCTAATTACATTTTCTAATGCAATAGGTGTGTGTTGTACAATTCCACTTTATTCTGGAACCAGTGGGTTACTCCTGTCTACCCACCAGGATCTGTAGGAAGCCTCAAAACTTCAGAGGCTTTAACCCCTCCCCTCATACCTCATCACTGAGCATGCTCCTCATCTCACCAGTCTTCCTTCCTACAGGCCAGGCTATAGGAGCTTATCTTTCTACTCGTGTTTAATTTTGTGGAATTTTAGTATTTTTGTTTGCAATTTTTTTTTGTCCTCATGCTGTGGAGGTTCCCTGCGGGGACATTCGTGACTGCAAGAGATCGCAGACCTTTGGAAAAAGTATGCTTCTGGGAGATTCCCTGCTAGGCAGTAAGCCCCCTGGACAGCCTGCACTTCATATCGAGACTCGGGGACCTTTCCATTGGGAGTTTGCTCACCCCGGGTTCATCCGCTAGTGGGTAGAGCACAGACTGAATGGTTCTATGGAGGCATGACCAGGATCGGAGCCAGACTGCGTACCTCCGCCTCTGCATGGCGTGTCCAAGAATGGTGGAGGTCTCTGGTTGTGCAGATCAAGCCGGTGGGGCAGTCAGAAGAGGTGAAATCCAGATTTCCAGTTCTTTGAAACAGAGTATCTCCCTTTTAAGCAGTTTTTTTGCTCTATCTGCAGTGTTTCCATTCAGCACATTTCACAAAGAGTACAGGCTGCAGTGTTCCTGCCAGCACATGTTTCTGCGAGTTCAAGCTAACAGCTTGAATTGGAGATTTTTTTTTTTTGGGGGGTGTCTTTAAAATGGGTCTTTAGGTTGTTTCCCTGCATGCCCCTCCCTTAAAATCTCTGTTTTTGAAGGTTCTCTGTGGTTTTCCTGGTCTATTTTTAATCAAATCAGGCCCTCGGGGTCCATCTTAGATTTTTCCAGATTTGATTTTAACATTATTTTTTATACTTGCCAGTTTTATTTTTGAAAGAAAACCACAAAATAACCTCCCCAGGGCAGGATGTCATGTTTTCATACCTCATATGCAGTAGATGGCTGTCAGATGCACAGCCGTGTTCCATGTGTGCTGTGGTCTGGAAGGGGGGGTAAAGTTTGCCCGGATGTGGTGCCTTCGACCTCTAAGGAGGATCTTCAAGCGCTTTCTACTCTGATTCCCATGAAAATGGCATCGGGGGGTGGGGGTGGGGGCCCTGGGGAGTGTGCTGGTGATATTTTGGCAAAACACAAGCGCGCCGCTGGCAATAAACCTTACAAATCTTCCAAAAAGTCGGAAGTCTGGGGTGCAGAGTTTGGCTCCCATCGCAGAGGATGGTTTCCCCCCAGAATTTGTGATTATGCTTTTTAAGGCATACTTAGTCAAAAAGTCTCTGCCTGTTTCCTTTCCACTGGCATCTGTGCTGGTCACAGGGACCCTTGCTAAGGTGGACCAGGATCTTTTTGCTTGCCTTCCTTCAGGGATGCTAGTTTCAAAGCTGACTGTGCATGCAGTTGCGCCAGACACTCTTTCCATACCACTGCTTTTGCAGGAAGGCATTGAGGCGGATGCTGATGTGGCTAACTTGATAGAACGCAAGGATCCAGACTTCCTGTGGAGCCTCTGATTTTAAGGATAGATCCCGCTGTTTGCAGATTTTTTTTTTTCTCTGCAGGAATTGCAGCTGCAGGCTGAGCAGCCTTGTCACTGAAGAATATTCCCTCATGAGTGACCAAAGGCAACGATCTACTTCTCTTCCTGTTCATCCTGACCTCGTTTGGATTCTTATGGATCTCTGGGAGGCTCCTGAGGGTTCCTTGAAATGGGCTCTTGTCATGGCATGGCTCTCTCCCATGGTGATTGCCTTTAACAGCGCTTTACTTCCCTGAAGGTGGATTCTTCAGTGGCACAGGTCAGCAAGCGCACTTCCCTCCCCAGTGATGGAGTAGTCCTGAAAGATGTTCAGGACTGACGTGTGGATTTTGTCCTTAAGCGTCTGTCTGATTCAGACATTGCTGGTGTTAAGGCAGCATTGGCCTTCTATTTTGTGGCTCAGGTGTGCCATTCCAAGCTGCGCCATTTATCCTGGCACTGTGGTGCTTTGTGAATGGTGCTTCAAGAATAGGATTTCTCCAGAGTGGTTTATATGGCTGATGTCTTGTACAACATCTTGACAGTTTTTGCCAAACCTGATGCCCATTCTGTTTTGACTCACAGACTGCTTTGGATCCAGCAGTGGTCTGGTGATTCATCTTCTAAAGAGACCTTGAGCCGGTTGCCCTTTAAAGGATAGCTTCTTTTTAACCGGGGTCTGGATGACCTTATGACCAGAGTGTAGGATTGCAAGCCCAAAGTGTTGCCTGAGTATAATTCCCACCCTTCAAGGAGTTCTGGGCACTCTACTTTTTCTCCCTTTAGGTGATTTTGTCAGTTCTTGGGCTCTTCCACAAGAGAACGGTCCTCCTCGTCTGCCAGACTGCACTTTGGCAGGTCTTGCCGTCAGCAGTCTATGGCAAGTCAGACAGAGGCTTTCAAAAAGATAGTTCTGACGTTAGGCTTCTATCTCCTTCTCCGCGTATTGGGGGATGATTGTCGACTTTTTTGGTGGAATGGCAAGTCATGATCTCTGACCACTGGGTCCTAGAGATTCTCAGGAGTTTCTTTCCTCTGACTGAGTTTTTTTTCTGGATTCCCCATTTGGGTGCAGGCCAAAGTCTGCAGATTCCTGAATATTGCGGCCGTAGCAACCATTTCAGAATGAGAATCCATTTCAGACTCTGGGAGATACTCTACATATTTCATCTTTCCACAGGAAGGATCCGGTGATTGGCAACCGATCCTGGTCCTCAAGGTATGCGGTGTGGTGCTGAAAGTGCCTCACTTCTGCATGGAGATTGTGTTCTCAGTGTTGCTTCAGTGGCGCCAGGGAAGTTCCTGGCCTCCCTGTGGCTCAGGTGTGCCATTCCAAGCTGCGCCATTTATTCTGGCACTGTGGTGCTTGTGAATGGTGCTTCACGAATAGGATTTCTCCAGAGTGGTTTATATGGCTGATGTCTTGTACAACATCTTGACAGTTTTTGCCAAACCTGATGCCCATTCTGTTTTGGCCTCCCTGCTAGGAACTCCCTGGCGCCACTGAAGCAACACTGAGAACACAATCTCTATGCAGAAGTGAGGCACTGTCAGCACCACATCGCATACTTTGAGGACCAGGATCGGTCGCCAATCACCGGATCCTTCCTGTGAAAAGATATGAAGTATGTAGAGTATCTCCCAGAGTAGCCCCATATTTCCACTGGAAAGTTGTGGTTTCATACCTTGGGGCAACATTTATAGTTTGCGACAATGTTTGAATTGGCAACGGCACCCAGGACCTTCACCACAGTGATGGTGGTGGTGGACCATTTTTGCACCCTGGTTCTCCCGTATCTGGATGACTGGTTGACCAGAGCTCCCTCGCTGTTCGAGGGGCGTCGGAGCTGTCCATCAAGTGGCACAATTAATCACCCAGTCCAGGTGCTGAAATAACTTCAGGATGTGTTGCCTCTAGACAGCCCAGGATTTGGAGTACTTAGGGGTTCAAGTTCACATGGGCCAGAACAGTGTTTCTGCAGGTGTTCTGTCAAGAGAAATTGTGACTGGTTCTCTTCTAACCACTCGCATTACAACGGCATGGCAGTACATGGTAACAGTTGATGTGGTCCCTTGGGCCAGAGCTGACTGCATCAGCTGAAGGATGCTCTTCTTTCGCGCTGGAATATATAGCGGAACCTGTTCTGTGCACCACTACCCTGGCATGAAACTATCTGTGGCATGAAACAGTCATGTATAGGGGTTGCGACCTCTATTGCTTTCCAGGGGCCTTCCCCTCTGAATCTCAGATTGAGTGATTCTTTCTATGGTTGTGAATCTTAAAGGCTGGGGAGTGGTGTGTATGACGTCCTTGTTCAGAGC
Source organism: Geotrypetes seraphini (assembly GCF_902459505.1). NCBI lineage: Eukaryota > Metazoa > Chordata > Amphibia > Gymnophiona > Dermophiidae > Geotrypetes > Geotrypetes seraphini. Next base: position 90,078,914 of record NC_047088.1, on the reverse strand, counting down.
CAGTAGGTGCCCTCAGTGCGCAAGTGGTCGATCAAGCACCTGGAACTTCGGGCGTTTTGGCTGACTCTTCTCCACTTTGAGGATCGTCTCAGTCATTGAGCTGTTGGTATATTCTTGAACAGTGCTATGGCGGTGGCTTGAGTCCATCGACAGGAAGGCACGAGGAGTCCCTTTCAGAGTGTGGGGGCTCGGCTGCTCTTCTAGTGGGCAGAGTTGCTTTGTGGCGCTGCCTGCGGCACGTGTGGCAGGAGTGCACGCTATACCCAGGAGAGTGGTCACTCAAAGGGCATTCGATTGCACAGTCTCTCAGTGGGGGTGCCCTACGTTCATCCTTATGGCGACTGCAGTCAACAAGAAAGCTGCTCAGTTCTTAAGTTGTCGTTGCGAGGAAGGCTTCGAAGCCCTAGTTGTTCTGGTTCAGCCCTGGCCACAGGAAGGCCTCCACTATATCTTTCCTCCGTGGCCCTTGAAAGTGTCTATTGGGGTGGATATCGGCCCACGAGGATCCTGTGGTTCTGGTGGCTCCCGATTGGCCAAGGCAGACGTGGTATGCCGACTTGGTTCTGTTCTAGCAGGATCAGGGACTCTGGCTACCTTGTCATTCCTACCTTCTGACATACGGTCAGATTACGATGGAGGATCCGAACCACTTTGGTCTTGCGGCATGGCTCCTAGCATGCGGCCTTCAGTAGCCTGGGCTATCCCTTGGCCATAATTGCCATGTTGCTTCACAACAAAAGGAAATTTGCAGTGGCAGCCTATGTAAAGGCTTGGAAGTGTTACCCGGTTTGGTGCGCCCTGAGAGGGTGGACCAGTTTCTCCCCTCCACTTTTCATGATAGTTTGTATAAGGGCCTAGCAGTAGCTTCGATCCAGGTGTAAATTGTCGGTTTTTCATATGTGGCCCTTTGAAGGGCTCTTTGGCAGCTCATCTGGATGTAGCCTGTTTTTGAAGGGGCGATAACCAATTCCTAATCCACAACTGATTGGTAGATAGACAGCGGTAGGGCGCCTAAAATCAGGATGCCGTTTATAGAATTTGCCCCTTAGAGCCCTTTTTACAATTCTTGCGCAGTAAATGCAGTTCAGCCCATTCAAATCCTATGGGCCACGTTACACTTGCTGTGCCAGTACTCACTCCTACGGCTTTGTAAAAGGGGGCCCTTAGTCTTAGGCCATTTTTTTGTTGTTGTTGTGTTTTCCCCACTTTTTTTCCTTTTATCCCTTTGTTTGGTTATCACCATCTGACACTCCAGGATTCATAACATCTTGTGGGATTTCATTGTTCTTCCATTTAGAATTTTTGTGTATGCGCCTGTTGACATTTTTTATTCTTACAACTTCTGGCTATGTAAATCTGGCTATTTATTTATTTCATATTTTTGCATTTTTAGGCTATGTACTTAATATTTGTTTTTATGCTACCTGTTGGTGTCTTCTGCATTTTAACATACTATTTGTGTGATAATTAATCCATTTTACTTTGGATTTATGTATTGTTGACACATTTTATTGTTTTTTTTTAATTATTATTTATATATACTGTTATGCTACAGTTTCTAAACTCATTTTGTATATGTATCTTATTCATTACTCTTTATGCTGATTTTTATTTAGTTTGGATTTCTGAGGCAGGCCTGTTTGGCCGAAACACAATTCATATCAAGTCGTTCAGTTGCTATTTTGGTGGAGTAAGAGACATTTTGTTGTCCCCACTGTGGAGCAATAAACTTCATTCATCCTGAAACCCATCAGTGCCTGATGGTTTCCATCTGCTCCACTGTTGTTGTCTTGGTTACCAACTTTTCATTCATTTGACTTCTATGGATATGTGCTATACTGCAAATATCTTCCCAGCAACAACCATCCAACCTCTGGCTTCAACAACTTACATTTTTTTCTTAGGATCTTTCAACTGATGATGTGAAAAGAAATACAAGCGCTGCCTTTAATAGAGACAATAACACAAAGAAAGCTGTTGACCGACAACGGAGGAGTAGAGACAAGTGTCGGGTAAGAAAGAAAACGTCAAATATCTAGAAAGTGAGAAACAGTTTGCACAGATTGTCCTGTTACAAGAGGAGACACAACAGATAGTGTGAAAATAAGTCCAAATCTACTGAAGGTACATGATACTGTTGACACAATAAAATTTATAAAGAAATATTTACAGCATTTTTATCCTGGCAGAGGAGGCACAAGGGCCACTCTTGGTGATGACTCTCTACAGCATACTAGGTTCCTTACCTAGAATGTCTTCCTTTTTAAACGTATTTTCTTTTTCTACTATAGCTGCAGTAATATGTGGAGGCTATTGCTGGCCCTGAGCTCTATATTATCTTCATTGTTAACAGATTGTCCACCTCCCCCTCTCCTATCCTCTCTTAGCACAGCTTGTCACTTATCCTTTCTCCAGTCTATCCCCTAACACTCTTCGGCTTCTATTTCTTATCCTTTTTCTTTCTCTCTCTCCCATGACTTGATGGGGCTTGCTGTGTGGTTCAGTTGAGTAAGTCTGACCAGACTGATGCCAATTTTGAAAGCTTGGCTGACATCCTGTTGAGAACAATGTGAGGCCTCATCTATTCAGTCGAGCCATTTAGGCCTAGCTGTAGTGATCAGGAAGTAGGTGATAACTAGTCAGACATTGAATCAGAGTATTTTGAATGTGACCTGAGGATTTGTGTGTGGAAATGGCCATTTGATAGATTCCTAAGACTTTCCTAGCTCCATTTCTTTTTGACAGTAGTGCTTAGAACAGTAGGCTGAAATGAGAGAAGTCAGGATTGCAGTCCTGTTTTTCCCAGTCATGTCACCTTTCATTGCTTCGGATGCAATTTAAAGGTCTATTTTAAGCTTTTGCACCTAATGTGTATTAAGTACAAAATCTCTACATTTAACAGCTGGGGATATTGCATGCATTTTGGAGAAATCAGTTATACTGTTAACTTGGGACAGACATTCTGATGCTGCCATTAATGCAGAAAGAAGTTAGCTATACCTAAGGTGACCATACGTCCTGTTTTGAATGGGATCGTCCCTTTTTCAGATCCCCTGTTCCGTTATTCCCACTCACAGCTTCGGGTCACCAAAATGTCCCGTTTTCAGAGATCGACTGAATACTAACAAACCTGAAAAATGGGAGATGAAATAAAGCTCAAACAAAAAAGTCTCCCAAGCCCCAAGAAGGAAACTGAGATGAGAGGGAGAGACCACCTGTAAAAAGGGGAAGGTTAATACCACTCGAACTAAGATCAATAATGAAGTGAATTTTTAGAGAGCCCTCAGTCACACAGCCTTCCTCCGGGAACCCCCAGAAATAACGGCTGCCATTGGCTTACACCCAACAGGGTGTCAACTGTGAAACATCCCCGGGCTCTCTGTGAGTTTAGTGATAAATAACACAAAAGTGCTAAAGAGTGCAAACAAAATCAAAACACACTCTCTACAAGTGGTCTCTACCCCTGATCCAGGGGGGCCGAACAAGAAAGTTCAAGTGTCCAATTTCAACAATATAAAGCCAATGGAAGATACTTAGCTTCTCTAGAAAATGCAGCCAGCGAATAACTAAGCATCCTACGGGACTCCGTTTCGGGGGTGAACACCCCTTCCTCAGGAACGGCTGAGCTGAGCAGTAGCCCCAAAATCATCAGGCTACAGCAGTTTGGCAATAGTAGAAAATGGCCATTGGGAAGAGAGGGAGGGCAGACACTGGATGGAAAGGGCAGAAAGGGTAGCGAATGGAAGGGGTGAGACAGAGGGTGAACAGTAAATGGATGGGGTAGAGAGAGGGAGACAGACACTTAAGGAAAGTGTGGGGGAGAGGAGGGACAGCCACTGAATGGAAGTGAGAGGGAGAGGGGGAGCAGACGCTGGAAGGAAGTGGGGAAGAGAAAGGGAAAAAAGGGCACATACTGGATTGAAGGAAGAGGATAGTTAAGATACTGGAAGGAGTGAGGAAAAGAGGTCGCAAGCTATAGGTAGACACAGTGAAAGAGGGAAATTGAGGACGAATAGTAAAAAAGAATTTAGACAAAGGCAGAAAATAAATTGAGAAGGAAGAACAGGAGGAAGAGAGCGGAGAAAGAGATGCCAGAGCAGGGGGGAAGGCGAGGAGACAGATACTAGACCTGGGAGGAGGAAAAGAGGAAGGAGACAGATACTAGATCTGAGGGGAAAAAAGGAGGAGAGAGAGAGATGCTAAAATCTGCTGGGAGGGAGAAAGGAAAGAAGGAGAGAAAGAGGCAGAGAAAGGGGGGGGGGGGTTGTAAGCAGATGAGAAAAGCCTGGACGAAAGGGGAAAGACAGGAGGCAGATGCAGGACTATGAGATGTTCAGACAGAGGGAGAGTGAGGGAGACCTGGAACAAAGGTGAACTGACACTGGATCTGGGGAGAGTAACAGAGGGAAAAGAGAGTGAGAGACCTGGACCCAAAGTGGATGGGGCTAGATTGTGAAAAATGTTGGATGCAAAAGAAAGAAAAAGATTGGATGCACAGTCAGAAGGAAGTGCAATCAAGAGACTCATGAAATCACCAGACAACAAAGGTAGGAAAAATGATTTTATTTTCAATTTAGTGATCAAAATGCATCTGTTTTGAGAATTTATATCTGCTATCTATATTTTGCACTATATTTGTCTATTTTTCTATAGTTGCATATTTTAAAGTAATCTGCCTTGACATCTTGAAAAAAACCCCAAACTCGTAAATAATAATTAACATTTTCTCTGCGTAGTGTGCTTTTTGTGGGTTTTAAAAAATATTTTATGTTTACCATTATGAATTATAAGAACATAAGAAATGCTTGCACCGGATCAGACCTGGGGTCCATCCAGTCCGGTGATCCGCACACGCGGAGGCTCTGCCAGGCGTACCCTGGTGCATACATTAGTCACTCGTATCCCTCAATGTGTCCTGCAAGAAGATGTGCGTCCAATTTTCCCTTAAATCCTAGAATGGTAGTTTCCTCCACCATCTGTTTCGGGAGAGAGTTCCAGGCATTCATCACTTTCTGACATTTGTCCTGACATTTGTGTGTACATGAAAATGAATGGAAGAAATTGGGGGCGGGGCTAGGGCAGAGCTGGGGGCAGGACTGAATATTAATAGATGTCCCGTTTTGATGAAAAAATTAAATGGTCACATTAACTATACCTCCTGGAGTGTAGCTGAGGTATTGTAGGAGGTGTCTGTCCATGCCTGTCCCTGTCTCAAGATCACTATATCTGCTGGCAATCTGAACTGCATATGAGAACATAATTAGGTTGTGTAAACAAAACAAAAAAAATGCCATGCAGGATAAATGGAAGCAAAATCAACAAATAATTTGCTAATAAAGTTTCAGAAAATCTAGCTCATACTTCTTAGATCAAAGGAAATTCCTCTATTTAGGCACAACCAACAGCTTTATAACCTTTGTGGCAACTTGATTCCAGCTCCTTGTACAGTCCCAGAAAGTAAGCTGACTCATGTAGAGGTGGTTTTATTTCCTACACTGGATTTTGCCTACCCTGGTTCCCAAGGTGGCAAGCCGTATCCACAAACTTTCAGAAGTTTGGCATGAAGGGAAGTAGGCAGAAGGTTTCTGAGACTTATACTGTAGTGTCACATCTTGCATCAGAAAAAACCCAAAACATAACAGAAGAGCAAATCTTCACAAATGGCAGAAACAGCAAACAATACCGTGAAGCTGACAGTCAGTCCAAGAGAGCTTTTTAGTGTAATTCTTAATAATCCAGGAAGACTCGACGTGGTCTGGTATTTTGGCTAAATTGCCATCATTAGAAATCTGAAGAAACAGACACATAGAAACATGATGGTAGATAAAAGCCAAATGGCTCATCCAGTCTGTCAGTAAATTAAAGCAAACTCCAAGCCTGTTAAGTCACAGGATTCATTCTTGAGAAGCAAACTTTTGGAACAAACAATATGCATAAAAACACTACAAATAACTTGTGCAGAATTTGACCAGATAGAGGATGGGGAAAAAGAGAGATGGACAAATAGAAAGGGAAAGAGATACTGGCCTATGATGGGGGCAAGGGATAGAGGGAAAGATGCTGGCTCTGGGTTGGGAACTGTGGTAGGAGAGGAGATATGCTGGAGCATAGAGACAGGGACACAGGGGAAATGCTGGACACTGGAGGATATGGTAGGGTCATTGGGAAGGCAGATGAGGAACAAGCGAGGAGGACAGAGACAGGAGTATAAAAGGAGAGATGCTGAACAGGACAGATAAGAGATGCAGAAGAAAGATGAAAAGTGGACTGGGAGAGAGAAAACCATGTCAAATGGACCCAGGAGACCTGAGAAAATATTTAGAGCAAAGCAGACAGACATTGGGATCAAAGCAAATAGAAATATAAACTACTGAGTTAACAAATGTAGAAAAAAATTGGAATATGTTGTCGAATTTGGCAAATGTTCCTACATCATTTTGCATTTCAGTTTGTTTCACTAGTAATGCTGTGCATAGTCTTTTTGAAGTTTCCAGTTCAGTTTTTTTGCCATCTTATCTCTTACAAGTGTGGTCCCTTGTTTATATCTGAGGGTCTGTTCGTGTTTTGTGCATGTGATGAAGGTGCAGTATTCTGCTATTGTGTAGTCTATAAGGTATACTGCTGGTGTTTAGTTTCTGTGTAGCTTTCTGTAGCAGTCGGACTTGTTCTGATTTTATAGCAGGTAGTATATTATTCTAGGTGTTGCCTTTTTATAGGTAGAATTGTTATTGAGTACCAGACACTAGTGTTCAGGGTGCATAAAAATAAATGATGTTTTAAATAAAATAAAAAAAATTTAATCAGATTTTTAAATAAAATAGATTTTTCCTAAAAAAAAAAAAAAAAAAAAAAAAATTTCTAAAGTATTTTTCTGTTTAAAATATGGTTATAAAATAAGGACTAGATTTTAATTACGTTGTGGCTATATACAAATGCAATTTTTACATTTTTTAGTAAATTAATTCTATTCATCTATTCATAATGTCACGGGCATGATTTAAATCAAGTCTTTCTGACTAGTCTTTCTATTGTTGGAAGAGTTTTCTGCTCATTTATTTATAATATCCTATATAATAAAACGCTAGCCGTGCATGTGCACTCAGACCTGCGTGATCTGTAATCCCTGATCCGTAGGTCCGTGGCCAGAATGTGTATGCGGCGGCTACACAAAGCGGGAGAAACAGATTCAGGATGGGAGGATGAGCCGCAGCAAAGTGCTGCAGGGGAAGAGACACATAGAAGACACATAGACACATATCGCTTCTACACAAACCTCCCTCCAGCGTTGGCAGTCGCAGCACGTTAAACAGGCTGCTTCGTGACTTTCTCCTGCAGTTGAGTCCCTCTGCCGCATCACTAATGATGTCATCAATGACGCGACAGATAGACTCAACGGCAGAAGAAAGCCGCGAACCAGCCTGTTTAGCATGCTGCGGCTGCCAACGCTGGAGGGAGGTTTGCTATTAAAGTCATCTCGCCAGGAGGGTCGCAAAGTCAGCGGGGGTTGGGCTGGGAGGGGAGAGAACCGTCTGCCTCGGGTGCTTCAGGCAGCAACAGCGTTTACAATTCGCTGCTGTTGCGGCTTCAGGCCTTCCTCTCTGGCGGGTCCTGCCTACTTCATGAACACAGGACCCACCAGAGAGGAATACTTGAAGCCAGCAACAGCAATGAATTGTGAATGCTGCTGTTGCCCGATGAAGTAGTTGAAGGAGGAAAGTGAGCACAGGGAAGAGTGGCTTGGAGGGAAGAACAGATGGCAGGGCATGGAGGGAAGGAGGAAGGTATGCCAGACCAAGGGAAAAGGAAAGAGGAGATGGAGAGAGGCCATATGGGACAGAGAGAGAGAGGGGGCGCACACTGGATGGAAAGAGAAGAGAGGGCAATGAATGGAAGGGGCAACATAGAGGGTGAACAGTATTCTAGCACCAGTTAATGTAACGGGCTTAATGACTAGTTGTTTTATAATTGTGCATGTATTTTGTGAACTGCTTAGGTTGACGGACAAAATCTGATGAGGACCAGCCTGCACGGTTTCAGCAAAGAAAGATCTTGCTTGACAAACTTACTGCACTTCTTTGAGGGAGTAAACAGGCAGATAGACAAGGGTGACCCGGTCGACATTATATATCTGGATTTTCAGAAGGTGTTCGACAAGGTTCCGCATTAACGACTACTTGAAAAATTGTGAGAAATAGAATCGAGGTTTGCTGATGCATAAGGCTTTTTGGATGCAGAGCTCTCTGTCTGCACAGCCACGGGCAGATGATGTGGACCAGGTTCCCGTGCTTCAGGCCACTAGACCTCCTCTGGGTCTCAGTCGGCGAAAAGGCGCAGGGTGGCGCCTATGGACGGGGTGGACCCTCCGTCTGACTCCGCCTGTTCTCTTGCTCTTGCGGACTCACTGTGGACTCACTGGAGGACGGTGAGGTGGCGGATTTGGAATTTGAGGATGCGCTGGCTAGGGAGGTGGATGATCCTACGGCGCTCCGTCTTTTTCATAAGGAGGAATTGCCTTCTTTTATTACCAAAGCGCTTCAGGGCCTTAATATCTCTCAGCCTGATCCTCAAGCTCAAGGGGCGGCTAATCCTCTTATGGCGGGCACGAGGAAACCAGCTAAAACATTTCCGGTTCATGAGGCGATGCAGGAGCTTATTTCGGCTCAATGGAACACGCCGGAGGCTGGTCTCCGTGTCGCTAAGGCTATGCGCCAGTTGTATCCGGTTTAGCAAGAAGAGCTGGACAAATTTAAGAACCCCATGGTGGACGCTTTGGTGGCTGCGGTTACCAAAAAGACTACCTTACCGGTTGAGGGAGGTATAGCGCTCAAAGAGGATAGGAAGATTGAGTCTTCACTTAAACTGTCTTTTGAGGTTGCGGCGGTTACCCTGCAAGCTGCGGTATGCAGTTCTTATGCAGCACGGGCTTGTTTGCAATGGGCTCAACGTATGGTGGATCAAATGATGGAGATGGGGGTTTCTGTTCCTCCTGACTTTCCTGAGGGCGTCTCGCCTATTTAGCAGACGCCCTCTATGATATTATTCGCGTTTCGGCAAAACAGATGTCTCTTTCTGTTGTTTCTTGCAGATCATTGTGGCTCCGGCACTGGGTGGCAGATGTGGCTTCCAAGCTTAGGCTGGTGAGGCTTCCTTTCAAGGGTCGTTTATTGTTCGGAGATGATTTAGAAAAATTGGTTAAAGATTTTGTTGATAACCAAAACGCAGAGGTTGCCGGAGGATAAACCTAAAGCCCCTTTGTAAGCTTTGTCTGCCAGATCTCGCTTCAGGGATGTTAAGAGATATCGGCCTGGAAAGTCATTTTTTCCACCTTCTTATGGCTCTTCCTATAATTCTAGGCCTAGGTTTTCTCAAAAGAATTCCTTTCATCCTACAAAACCCCAACCTGCTCAACCTGCCCGGACCCCGGTCTCACGTACTTCACAATGACGAGAAGTTGGCTCCCTCCGTCGTATCCATAGGGGGTCGGCTGTCTTCCTTTCTGGCGGAGTGGGCCAAGATAACGTCCGATCAGTGGGTATTGGACATAATTTGAGAAGGTTACAAATTAGAATTTTTCTCTCCCGTCGCAGATTTTTTCTTGGTCTCCCCTTGTACAGGGGCGGCCAAACGGGAGTCAGTACAGGTCACCCTTCAAGTTCTTTTGGAGATTGGGGCCGTGATTCCGGTTCCCCCGGAGGAAAGGGGTCAGGGCAGATACTCCATTTATTTCATAGTGACCAAAAAAGGGGGGTTCGATCAAACCGGTCTTAGATCTCAAGAAGATCAATCGCTTTCTGCGGGTCCGGCATTTCCGGATGGAAACTGTGAGGTTGGTCATTGCGGCTGTTCAGCCGGGGGAATTCCTTACGGCGCTCGACCTCAAGGAGGCTTATCTGCACATTCCTATCTGGCCGCCGCATCAGAAGTATCTTTGCTTTGCAATCCTGGGCCAGCACTATCAGTTTCGAGCCTTGCCATTCGGCCTAGCCACGGCTCCACGTATGTTCTCGAAGGTCATGGTAGTAGTGGTGGCTTTCCTTTGCCAAGAAGGGATTCGGGTACATCCTTACTTGGACGACTGGCTGATCCGGGCGTCTTCCAGACAAGAGAGTTTGGCGGTGACCCACAGGGTGATCTCTCTTCTTCAATCTTTGGGGTGGGTCATCAATTTGCCGAAGAGCTCTCTTACCCCTTCGTTGGAGCATCTGGGAGTACAGTTCGAAACGCGTCTGGGGAAGGTTTTTCTGCCCAGAGACTGGGGAGACAAGTTACAATCTCAGATTCGTCTGCTGCTCCAATCGAGCAGGTGGAGGGTTTGAGATTATGTGCAAGTTCTGGGATCCATGGTGGCGGCTCTGGAGGTGGTGCCCTGGGCTTGCTTCCACATGAGGCCGTTACAGCAGTCGCTTCTCTCCCGGTGGTCCCCTGTGTCTCAGGACTACAATTGTCATCTTCGATGGATGTCTCGGGCGGCGCTCAGCATGCGCTGGTGGCTCAGCAAGATCAATCTGTTTAAGGGCCTGCCTCTTGCGACACTGGACTGGATCATAGTTACGACAGATGCCAGTTTGCTGGGCTGGGGAACTCGGTGCCTTCAATCTTCGGCGCAGGGTGTCTGGTCTCGAGAGGAAGCTCAGTGATCGATCAATGTGCTGGAGTTGAGAGCGATCAGGCTAGCACTTCAGGTGTTTCAGTCTTTGATTCAGGACCGTTCGACGAAGGTCTTTTCGGACAATGTAACGGCAGTGGCTTACGTTAACCGGCAAGGGGATACACGAAGAACTCAATTGGCCAGCGAGGCAATGGTCCTGCTTCAATGGGCGGAAATTCATCTTCCTTTTCTCTCGGCGGCGCATATCGCGGGACAAAAAAATGTTCAGCAGACTTTCTCAGCAGGAATCTTCTGAATCCCGGAGAATGGGAACTCTCCTCTCAGGCATTCGACCTGCTGGTTCAGAAGTGGGGTCTTCCAGAGATATATCTCATAGCCTCGTCTCAAAATGCAAAGATTCCTCGGTTTTTCAGCAGACGCAGGAAGCAAGCGTCCGAAGGGGTGGACGCATTGGCTCTTCCATGGACTCAAAGTTGTCTCCTTTATGTGTTTCCTCCTTGGCTGATGGTCGGGCGGGTATTGCATCGCATAGCTTGCTTTCCGGGCATAGTAATCCTGGTGGCTCCGGATTGGCCGTGTCGTCCGTGGTATGCGGACTTGATGTGTCTTGTCGACGGGCGATCGATTGAAATTTCCGGTGGCTCCAGACTTGCTGACTCGGGGGCCAATTTGCATGGAAAATCCGTCCCACTTTGGTCTTACGGCCTGGCTCTTGAAAGGTCACGGCTGAGGCGTAGGGGATATTCGGAGCAGGTTATTTCCACTCTTCTTCAAGCCAAAAAGAGATCTACTTCTGCCTCGTATGCTAGAGTCTGGAGGGTTTTTGATTCTTGGTGTGCTGCTCAGGGTCTGTCGCCCTTCCAGGCTTCGCTATCGGCCATTCTTTCCTTTCTTCAGAATGGAGTTGCCAAGGGGTTGGCCTATAATTCTCTTAAAGTTCAAGTGGCTGCTTTTGCTTGTTATAGGGGTCGGGTGGCTCGTTCTTCCCTTGCATCCCAACCTGATGTAGTTCGATTTCTGAAAGGGGTGCAACATATTCGTCCCCTTCTTAAAAAGATCTGTCCGGAGTGGAGTCTTAAGGTAATCCTTGGGGGGTTACGAAAGCCTCCCTTTGAGCCTTTGTCGACAGCAACTTTGAAGGATGTAACGTTGAAAACAGTTTTTCTTGTCGCAATGGCTTTGGCCAGGCGGGTGTCGGAGTTACAGGCATTATCTTGTAGGGATCCTTTTTTGCGCATTTCAGATTCAGGTGTGTCTGTTAGGACTGTTCCCTCGTTTCTTCCAAAATGGTGGCAACCTTTCACATTCCCTCCTTCCGGAAGGAGGGAGAGAAATTCTCTTAGCTGCAATTCCTGGATGTGTGTAGGCTACTTCTTCATTATCTCCTCGTTACTAACGACTTTCGCCGTTCGGATCACCTGTTTGCGGGCCGCAACAAAGGTATTTCGGCGTCCAAAGCTTCCATTGCTCGATGGGTCAGGGAGACCATTGCTTCTGCTTACTTAACATCGGGTAAGCAGTTGCCGGCCAAGCTTCATGCTCATTCCACTCAAGCCCTGGCTACTTCTTGGGCGGAGTCCAGAGGTTTTTCTTTGGAGGAGATTTGTCGTGCGGCTTCTTGGTCTTCTAAGAATACTTTTTCTAAGCATTACCAGTTGGATGTGGCGGTGCGTGCAGAGGCTGCCTTCGGTGCTTCGGTTATTGCGGAGGCGGCGTTCGCTTCCCACCCTGATTGAGGATTGCTTTGCTACATCCCACTTGTCTCTGGATTCATCTGCTGTCGTTGCTGAGGAAGGAAAAACTATGTTCTTACCTGTTTTTTCTTTCCTTTAGACGCAGCAGATGAATCCAGAGCCCCACCCTTTCTAGCTATTTGATCTCTGTGTTGGTTTCCTGGGTTTATGAAGTTTTGTTCTGGTTGGTATTTGTTTTCTCTACTGTTGCCTTTACAATTTATGTTGGGGAAGAAGTTTTTACATGTTGACCATATTTCTGGTTACGACTGCTTGGGCAAGGAGCAATACTGGAGATACAGGGAGAGTGCCAACTAATGGGACCGCCTGTTAATCAGTTCTCTACCTCCGCCTGCTGGTAGATGTGTGCTATCCCACTTGTCTCTGGATTCATCTGCTGCATCTAGAGGAAAGAAAATTAACAGGTAAGAACATAATTTTTCCTTGACAACTAACTCATTGTATCTTCTCTGTATATGTAAAGTCTCTTCTCCTGTAAACCGCTCTGAAATGTTTTGTGATATTGTGGTATACAAAAATAAAGTTGTTGTTGTTGTTATTATTGCATAGTACTACTCGAAAGGGTCCAGAGGAAGAGCGACTAACATGATTAAGGGGCTGGAGGAGTTGCCGTACAGTGAGAGATTAGAGAAACTGGGCCTCTTCTCCCTTAAAAAGAGGAGACTGAGAGGGGACATGATCAAAACATTCAAGATAATGAAGGGAATAGACTTAGATAAAGACAAGTTGTTCACCCTCTCCAAGGTAGAGAGAACGAGAGGGCACTCTCTAAAGTTAAAAGGGGATAGATTCCATTCAAACTTAAGGAAGTTCTTCTTCACCCAGAGAGTGGTAGAAATCTGGAACGCTCTTCTGGAGGCTGTTATAGGGGAAAACACCCTCCAGGGATTCAAGACAAAGTTAGACAAGTTTCTGCTGAACCAGAACGTACGCAGGTAAGGCTAGACTTGGGGCACTGATCTTTGATCAAAGGGCTGCCGCGTGAGCGGACTGCTTGGCACGATGGACCACTGGTCTGACCCAGCAGTGGCAATTCTTATGTTCTTATGTTAAATCCACCCTGCATATGTTGCTTTATTATGAGTCATATTATCAAGGCAATATTATTTCACACTTACAACATTTTTTTAACGTACATCTATACGTGTCTTCAGAAATATATAAACTGGGTCTGATGACGAGGCCATTGTAAAAGAAATATTTTAGCTATTGAAAACAGTTGACTAATACTGACATTTCTGACAATAATAATAAAAGGCTAAGCGCGCATGCGCTTTTCAAAAATCGTGATTCCTGGTGGCGTGAGGTGTGCTTCTGTGCCAGTCCTCACGGTGCCTGCGTGTGACTGTGCAGAAGACACCAGCGACTCCTCCCTCCCGCTCCTCTTCAAAGCGGCCTGCTGAGGTTCGCCAGCTGCTGAAGCGAACCTCGCAAGCCGCTCTCCACCTCCGTGCAGAAGAAGGAGTCGGGGTTGCCACTGCCGCCACACTCGCATGTCTTCCTGCAGCCCCGCCCACCGCCATGAAGCAGGAGAACCTGTCCTCGGCGTGTCACCGTCCGCCCTCACTCGCCGCTGCCTCTCACTTGCCGCCTGCCCTCTCTCCCTGCCTGTGTCCTCGCGTGTCACCTCCCGCCCTCACTCGCTGCTGCCGCCGCCGCCACTAATCCTCTTCTTCAGAGCAGCCTGCGATCAGGGCCAGCTTTAAAGAACCTCGCAGGCTGCTCTCCAACCTCAGTAGCACACTCCCTCTGACGCATGGGATCGCACCAGAGGGAACGTGCTACCGAGTTGGAGAGCGGCCTGCTAGGTTCGCTAAAGCTGTCCACCACGATCGCAGGCTGCTTTGAAGAGGAGCAGGCCAGAAGATGACAGGATGGAGGGAGGATAAGAATGGGGCCAATACAGGGGGGGGGGGGGCCAGGGGGAAAGGGAAAGGGAGCTACTTTGGGGGGGAGGGGTGTGCTTGGGACAGACAGGTGTGCTTGGAGGGTGAAGGGGGAAGACAGAAGGGGCCATGGAGAGACAGGAAGAGGGAAAGAGGGCTGCTCTGGGGGGGAGGGGTGTGTTTGGGACATACAGCTGTGCTCGGGGGGGGGGGGCAGGGGGAAGACAGAAGGGGCCATGGAGAGACAGGGAGAGGGAAAGGGGGCTGCTTTGTGGGGAAGTGTACTGGGACAAACAGCTTTGCTCTGGGGGGAAGACAGAAGGGGCCATGGAGAGACGGGGAGAGGGAAAGGGGTCTGCTTTGGGGAGAGGGGTGTGCTGGGGGGAGACAGAAGGGGCCATGGAGAGATAGGGAGAGGGAAAGGGGGCTGCTTTAGGGGGAGGTGTGCTAGGGACAGACAGCTTTGCTCTGGGGACGACGACAGAAGAGGACCATGGAAAGACAGTTAGGGAGAGGGAAAGGGGGCTGCTTTGGGGGGGGGGAGGTGTGTCCTGGGGGCAGACAGCTTTGCTCAGGGGGGTCTTAAAGACTAGTAACGGGCTTAAAGACTAGTATATATATATACTAGTCTTTAAGCCCGTTACTAGTCTTTAAGCCCCCCCTGAGCAAAGCTGCACATTCAGAACGTGAAATCGCAGGCCTTGAGCATGCTCAGATGCTCAAGGCCCAGCAGACGAGGGCTGATCTGCAAGAGTGCCCAGATGAGGGTAAGAAGCGGCGGGGGAGTGCCCAATTGTGTCGGGAGGGGGGGGGGGCGGATCATGGCGGGGGGTGCCGGTTCAAGGCAGGGGGGGTGCCAGATTGCCGGGGGGGGGGGTGCTCATAAATCGAGCCATGCTCGGTTTCTGAGGCACCGCTTTTGCAAATGTTTTGCTCGTCTTGCAAAACACTCGCAAACCGGTGCACTCGTAAACCGAGGTACCACTGTATATAGTTACTGGAGCTCTTTCTTTATTCATTTTTAAAACTTCAATTGTGCACAAAAGATGATGCATTTACATAAATGAATATCATTACAGCACAATATATTTAATAGAATAAAGACAAAATTATTTTTCCCTCCCATTTTCAATTTACAACATCTCCTAAAATACTTGTAATCAACCCTTCTATATTTAACAAATGCCAAAACATATCCCCCTCCCCCCCTTCCTAGATGTGCAGGTTTTCCCCAAATTCTACAAATAAATCAGTCTTTACAATATTTAGTTAATGGTTCCCAAACTTCCATAAATTTTTTATAATAACCCTTCTGAATGGCCATAAACTTTTCCATTTTAAAGATATAACATATAAATATATTTTTTTAAAATCCTTAAAATTTTAGAAAGTTGCATCAGCTAAAGCAGTGGAGACATCAGTCAGGTCAACTTTCAAAGGGTTTTCGGTCCTTAGAGTTGGGGCCTTGGAAAATTTACTAGGGCTGAGTTCCTATGTTGATGCTCAATTTTACTAAACTCCTAAATTTAACAGCCTAAAAATAGTGTGTCAACGGGCAGATTTGGGGCAGGGAAATTATTATTTATTTTTTTTTGGAGCTTAATACTGATTTTCAGCTCTGATTGTAAATTAAGTGTCGAAATGTAGGCACATGACAGGCCTAAAATTTTCAGCAGATTTAGCCCTAGATATTCAATGATGGGCTATGTCCTGACACCAGCCCTAAATTCTGGGGCTAAATAAGTGTAAAAAAAACCCAAACAAACATTAAAAAACCTCACCTCACCACAAGTCTTGTGCCCTCTCCTGATAATCTGAAAAAAATCAGCTTGCCCTCTACTTCGTAGGGCACTGGACCTACCTGGAGTTGTTCCTGGTGGTCTAAGGGGAGATCAGGCAAGGGTCCTCCTTAGAGACTTGGCATATGTAGCTCCAGCCCAGTGCTGTCTACTCTTGAAAATGGCTGCTGCTGCCTCTAGGAGGTAAGGGAAGCCAGAGCAGCTTTCAATTTTCTTCAAGGATTGGGAAAGAGGGCCCACAAGATCCAAGGTGAGTTTAACTGGACACCAGTCAATATTCAGACTTGGGGTGTTTTTTTTCCCCCTGTTCTGTCTTTGTGCTTACCTAGCTGGTTAGCAGTCTAAATATTACAGCTAACAAGCTAGGGCAATGATCTGCCCAATCCCCGCCCCCAGCCTTGCCATTTAGGGTTTGGTGGATTGATTCTACAAATATAATAATAGTTAGACTCTGTTGATGGAAGGTTTGAATTAACATAGACTGTCCAAAGATATGAATAGAGGTGATATATAGGTTTTACATGTTAGGTTGACCCTAGATAATGTTTGGCTCCCCTTAGTTAATGATAAACTTAGAGGAATAATTGTTATCCAAGAAATGTGGAAGGGAACTCTAACGGATTTTCTTTCCTGGTTTTTTTAACTTTTTACTTTTTTTCTCTCATATTTTCACGCTGTTAGGTTCTTGAATGTTCTAGCTGCTCCAGCTCTACAAAGGTTTCTGAAAACTCGGTGAAGCCGTTTGTGAACTCTGGTTCTGTGAAAAAGGCCGTGCAAACAGCAAGTAAAAAGGAGATTTTGAAGGTTAAAAGCTCTGGGAGCAAAAGCAAAAAGGATGCAGAACGCCTCACAGGCCAGAAGGGTCAAGACAAGGGAAGAATCTGTAAAACAGAGACAAGTATGTATTACTCACATGATTCATGACAGGATTGCTGATATTAAGTGCCTGACTTGGACACTTGAGTCCAAAAAGGTGTTGCTGGTTTTTAAAGGTAACCGAGGTTTCTATGTGCTTATGTGCTTTTTTATTTTTTTTCCTAAACTGTTTCCCAGAATGAGCCCTAATACTCCCTTTATTCTATAATCTTAGCACCTAAATTTAAACTCAATTTTCGGGATAAGATTGCAGAATACTAGCACTTGCATGTGTGAATGTGTAACATTCATGTCCATAAGTGCTCTCTGTATGCTAAGCACTATTTGCAATTGCAAAATGCTGTTTTGCTGACCTGTACTTACCATGCTGTCATCTATGTTTTGCCATCTTGTCCATGTTTATTATGCTATCTGTTACCATACTATGTTTCAGAATATTAGCACCATGGTTGTGCATGCAGGATCTCAGAAACCTGATTTGATGTTCAGGAATAAACCTTATTCAAGTCTTATATGGTTCCATGTTTCTCTCATTTGATCCTAAAAAAAATCTCAATGTTCTGTTTTTTTAAATTCCGAATAGCCATGGCCCAATGGGACCTGTTTAGCCAGCCAGGGAGCTAACAGTGCAAGTAGAGAGAGTCGCGGGTTACTATAAAAACAGTGTAGCAGCTTAGGAGAACCCTTGAAAAAGCCAGTATTGATGGCAAAATGGGTCCCATTGTTCCATGGCTGTTCAGAATCACTAAGATAAACTTGTTCAATAGAACAGTCCATACCTATTTAAGCATGGAGCGTGAGTTTTTTAAATTTTTGCATGAAGTTTATCACAGAAATTTTAAAAATTAAAAAAAGAGGAAATTGAGAGGTTTTAGGATCGATGATAGAAATATGGAAACATATAAGACTTTAGGAGGGAGTGGTTATCTCTCCTGCCTGATTTTTGACGACAGGTACAGGGGAGGGGGCAGTGTCGGGGGTGGAGGGCTCTTGATTCGGAGGAGGAGGGGTCTGATCTGAACCCGGCCCACCAGGCCATCAGGATTTTGTGAGGGGCAGGGGTGATTGGAAGGTGGGGCACTTGGTGTCATGATGGGGGGGATGTCAGGGGGGTCCAAGTTTGGCAGTGGGGGAGAGAGTGCGCGCATTCAGGGAAAGGGGTGTGTGGAAGCTGTGCCTGTCTTGGTCCCTGTGTTTTCATTAATGCCTACCGGGGGAGCCAGAGAGGAGCCTAGGTGAGATCAGGCTCAGTTAGAGCAGGGAGTGGCTCCTACCCATTAAAAGTCAGTAGTTTGCTCATGGTGGGGGTGGTGAGAGGGAAGACAAGAGTCTCTTCCCAAGTAGGGCATTGCTGATAAGCTAGGGTAATGCCTTAGACCCAGTGGCATACCTAGCATATGTGACACCCAGGGCCCATCATTTTATTGACCCCCCTCCCCCATCTGTACGAAAAACATGATTTTTAGTAACAAGCCACATGTCACACATGAGTACCTAGGAAAAGGCAGCATCTTACATCTGCAGTGAGCAGTACAACATCAATACACCCATTGTAAAACTAAACAAGCCAGACTAGTACAGATCAATCCTGCAGTCAATCCTAACAAAAAAACATGTCTTTCGAACACACAGAACACAGAAAACACCTTCGCCTAGTATGGAATATGTAATCACAAACTAACCCCTCCCTCTTTTACAAAACTGTAGTGTGGATTTTAGCCACGGTGGTAACAGCTCTGACGCTCATAGAATTCTGAGCATCAGAGCTGCTACCACCACGGCTGGCGTTAAAAAACGCTCCATAGTTTTATAAAAGGTGGGATAAAATAGAAATTCATAGACAAAGGTTAAATTGAACCAGTAAGAAGCTGGACTCTGCACCACAGAAACAGTGACACATGTCTCCTAAAGCAATAAATAAATAGAAAATTTTTTTCTACCTTTTGTCTTCTGTGGTTTCTGCTTTCCTCATCTTCTTGTAACTCTCTTCCTTCCATCCACTGTCTGCCATCTCTCTTCCCCTATATGGCATCTACTCTCCTTCTGTGCCCCTTCCAGAAACTGTATGCCTCCCCCTTCCATCTCTCCTTTCACCTCCATTGGTCTGGCTTCTCTCTCATCTCCTTCCCTCTCCTACACCTCTCCTCTGCAATCCCTTTCCCTTTTTCCCCTCATTTTCCTTTTCAATTTATTTTCTGCAACTGTCTAGATTAAGTTCTTACTACCCTCTCATCAATGTTCTTCTTTTTTTACTGTCTACCTAAAACTTGCAACCTCTTTCCCTAACCCCTCCAGTGTTTCCCTAACTCAATCCTTTTCTCCCCATCATATGCCCTCCTTTTATTTATCCCCTCCTTCCATCATGTATCCTCTTTCTCCAACCCTTCCATCTAGTACCTTCTCCTCTCTGTCCATTTCCATCCAACGTCTGTTCCCCTCTTTCTCTCCTCCCATTTCCTTCCTGAATTTGCTCCCTTATCTCTCCCATCTGCACTTCTATCCAGCATAGGCTCCCCACTACCATCCAATGTCTGCTCTTTCTCTCGCTATCCACCCCTCTTTAATCAGCATCTGCCCCCTTTCTTTCCCTCCAATATCCTTCCCCCTTATGTCTCTCCCCTTTCTCTGTACATCAGTTCCATCAGCACTACCCTTCCATACCACCCTACTCCCTTTCTTTCCCTCCATCACTCTTCCATTCCAGCAATTCTGCTCCTTTCTCTTTCTTCATGCAGCAAGGTCCCACGATAACTGTAGCTGCCGGCTGCCAGTCCACCCCACTCAGACGTACTTGCTCTGGAGTGAACTCAGCAGCCGCATGCTGGAAGGTCCCGCGATGACTCGTCTGCCGGCTCTGTTCCGGAAGAAGTAAGTTACGTCGGAGGGGGTGGACCCGGCAGACGCAGGGAGTTGTGGCAAAGTCACGCAATGACTGCGTCTGCCGGGTCCACCCCCTCCGACGTAACTTACTTCTTCCGGAGCAGAGCCGGCAGACGAGTCATCGCGGGACCTTCCTGCACTTCAGCGCGGCTGACGACTCTGCTGCAGAGAAAGTAAGTCAGAGGTAACGTGACCATTTATTTTTTTTCATCAAAAGGGGACATATATTAATTGACTGTGTATCCTTTCTTTCATTTCTTTCTTTCTACACTCAGGCCTAACAATTGTCCCTTTCTATTCTCTCCTTCCTTCCCATGTCCTTAGTGCCCCCAGTGCCTCCGTCCTGTGTCCTTAGTGCCCCCAGTGCGCCCTTCTCTTGTCCATAGTGCCTCCTTATGTCCCCCCACTACCTTCCAGATTTTGTCCACCCCCAAAGCCGTCCCATGTCCATAGTGCCTCCTTATGTCCCCCCACTACCTTCCAGATTTTGTCCACCCCCAAAGCCATCCTTTGTCCATAGTGCCCCCAGTGCCTCCGTCCTGTGTCCATAGTACTCCCAGTGCCTCCGTCCTGTGTCCATAGTGCCTTTATTGTTTTAAAATTTAATTTGAAACTTAATTTTCATGGTGGTAGATCACTGGCACTTTTGGCCGGAAAAAGTAGATCACGACCTGTTCGAAGTTGGACATGCCTGGTATATAATAGAACATACAGATAGCATGGTTTGCTCTTCTTGAATTACATATTGTCACAACCTGGCCCCTATTGTCCGCAGTGGGGACCTTGGCCATGGCAAAACAATATTCTGGCCTGACGTGTCCTCTCCGACTAAGGGTATCCTTTAGGATTTGGTTGAACCCAGGCAACTGCCCAGGACTTTGATCACAGGTAAGTAGTTTTATTTTCTACTCAAAGAAAGGACTGCATGGTCAAGATGTCAAAAGAAAGTCTTTGATTTATTTAGGCCACTGGTCAAACAGTGATTATGATCCTTTTTGATCACTTTCAAACAATTACAGATAACAGAGGGTGCAAACAGTTCAGCATTCTCACAAAAAGAGCAATCCTCCAAAACTTGAGCTTGATTAGTTTCCAGTTGTCCCTTTCTGATATTCCAATAGTTGTGGCTGGCTTAGTGCACTTCACTAGCACAGCTTGCCAAACCAGACATTCAAAGAGCATATGCAAAAAAAACCACCATAGAAAAATAAAAAAAGAAACACGTGCAAAGAAAATTCCTTCACAATCTCTTCGACTTTCCTCAGTAGGGTTGAGCACTGGGTCCAAGCTGTAATAGGGTAAAATACAGAGGGAGAGTTTCTGAAAGAAAGGGATTTTGGTAAGGTACTTCCAAAATCCAGTACAGTTGTAAAGACCAGGACCTTTGCTCAGTTCTACATGGGCAATCTTCTTATAAGGATGGCATTGTTATTGGATAAGTACTTTGCACTCTGGCTGACTCTTCAGCCTCTCAGTAAAAACAAAACGCAAACATGAATCAAGCAAAAATAACACTGTGTACCAGGAGAGGCACCTTAGCTCTCTTTTCAATTGCTGGATGGGCTAAATGAACTGAGAGCAAACCCCGTTCTGCCTCCTGGGTCTCCATGGAAACTGTCAGTAGTTAGCACAGCTGAATGCAGCTCTGCTAATCATAGCCACAGCATAGCACAGAAACTTTCCAGGGAAAAACCAAAACGTTTGTTTCAAACAGTCACTTCCCTGTGGCATTGCAAGCTTTCTTGCACTCAACACAGATGCCAACAATTTCAGAAAAATATCAGAAAGCATAATTCCAGATAAGCAAACTAGCACAAAATAGTCCTTTTCAAATGTTCACACAGTGAATTTAGAAAACCAGCAGCCCAACTCACTTAACTGTATCTGCTCTAATTCCATTTCAATCCCTGGACAAAATTCCTGCATATTCATGGCCTCAAACTCTTCTGGTTCAGATACTCCAGAAGTGGGAAGCACTTCCCCCCCACTTCCCGTGGGCTGTCTGTCTAAGAGAAAGCTCCTGCTCTTTCTCTCTCCTCCTTGACTCCTCTGAGAGCCTCTCTTTAAGAAACGCTAGACTAGAGAATGACATGGTGGAAAAAAATTTGGTACACTGTCAAAAGCGCACCGGACTTTGGTGCGCCGACATCCCACTGTGACATTGCGTGCAGGACATATGTGCGCTGCTGCTCCCGCAACTTTGAAATCTTTCTGTTAGCACTGTGAGAGGGGGATGTGGGAAGAACCCCCACAAGTACACTGAAAACTCCCATTCTCCTTTCTGTTTTCGCTGTTTAGAAATTTTCAGTGTAGTGGGGGGTTTTCCCCCACACCCCCTCAGCGCTTCAAAGCGGTGGCACATGTCCTGTGCACAAATGTCACTGCAGTATTGTCAGCGCGCTAAAGTCCGGTGTGCTTTTGACGGGTCACGAAAAATTTGGCCCCGTTCTGCGAGCTTGGTCCCCATCTCCGCAAACCATCTGATCCCATCCACACAAGCCTCAAATAATTTTAAACATAGAAACATAGAAGATGACGGCAGAAAAAGGCTATAGCCCATCTAGTCTGCCCACTCTAACAACCCCACCCCCTTGAATTTACCCCCCTAGAGATACCCCATGTGTATCCCCTCTACATTTTTTTACCTCCCTAGAGATCCCACATGTGTATCCCATTTCTTTTTAAAATCCGGCACGCTGCTGGCCTGAATCACCTGAAGCGGAAGTTCATTCCAACGATCGACCACTCTTTCGGTGAAGAACTTCCTGGTGTCACCATGAAATTTCCCACCCCTGATTTTCAGCGGATGTCCTCTTGTGGCCGAGGGACCTCTAAAAAAGAAGATATCATCCTCCACCTCAATACGGCCGGTGATATATTTAAACGTTTCTATCATGTCTCCTCTCTCTCTACGTTCTTCGAGTGAGTATAGCTGCAATCTATTCAGCCTTTCCTCATACGGGAGGTCTTTGAGTCCCGAGACCATCCTGGTGGCCATTCTCTGAACCGACTCAACTCTCAGCACATCTTTTTGGTAATGTGGCCTCCAGAATTGTACACAATATTCCAGATGAAGCCTCACCATGGATCTGTACAACGGCATAATAACTTCGGGCTTCCTGCTGATAAAGCTTCTTCGGATACAACCCATCATTTGTCTTGCCTTTGATGAAGCCTTCTCCGCTTGATTGGCAGTCTTCATGTCTTCGCTAATGATCACCCCCAAATCACGTTCCGCCTTGGTCCTAACTAAGGTTTCACCATTAAGTGTATAAGTTTTGCATGGATTCCTGCTGCCGAGGTGCATGACCTTACATTTTCTAGCATTAAAGTTTAGCTGCCAAGTTGAGGACCAGTGTTCCAATAGAAGTAGGTCCTGCGTCATACTATCTGGTAAAGTGTTCTCACTTACAATGTTGCATAGTTTGGCGTCATCGGCAAATAATGTGATTTTACCCTGAAGCCCCTGAGTCAGATCTCCCATAAATATGTTAAAGAGGATCGGGCCCAAGACCGAGCCCTGCGGCACTCCACTGATCACCTCTGACGTTTTTGAAGGGGCACCATTCACCACCACTCTCTGAAGTCTACCGTTTAGCCAATCACTGACCCATGTAGTTAATGTCTCTCCCAGTCCCATTGATTTCATCTTGTTCAATAGTCTGCGGTGCGGGACGCTATCAAAAGCTTTACTAAAGTCCAAGTAAACGACGTCTAGGGACTCACCCACATCCAGTTTCCTTGTTATCCAGTCAAAGAAACTAATTAGATTGGATTGGCAGGACCTGCCCTTGGTAAATCCATGTTGGCGGGGATCCCTTAGATTCTTCTCGTCCAGGATCGTATCTAATTTATGCTTAATTAGTGTTTCCATGAGTTTACTTACTATGGATGTGAGACTCACCGGTCTGTAATTCTCAGCCTCTGTCCTGCAGCCCTTTTTGTGGAGTGGGATTACATTGGCTGTTTTCCAGTCCAAGGGGACTCTTCCCGCCCTCAAGGAAAGATTGAAGAGCACAGACAATGGCTCCGCCAGGACATCACACAGCTCTCTAAGCACCCTGGGGTGTAGATTGTCCGGTCCCATGGCTTTGTTCACTTTGAGTCTTGATAGTTCGCAGTAGATGCTGCTGGGTGTAATCTCGAAATTCCAGAACGGGTCTTCTGAGCTTTGCCTTGCTTGCAATTGTGGACCGGACCCTGGCGCCTCGCAGGTAAAGACTGAGCAGAAGTATTCGTTTAGTAGTTCGGCTTTCTCGGAATCTGATTCTGCATAAATCCCGTCTGGTTTCCTAAGGCGTACTATCCCATTTGTGTTTCTTTTCCTATCACTGATGTACCTGAAGAAGGATTTATCCCCTTTCTTAATGTCCTTTGCTAGATTCTCTTCTATTCGAAGCTTGGCCTCTCTGAACTTATTTTATACTGAACTTATTTTATTAAAGTATAAAAAGAAACAATATTCTGTACAATTGTCATTTTATAAATCAAAGTTCTGGCTGCTGAAATAGAGGAAGAGATCTTTAGCTAGCAGGGCTTTGTTTATAAATGTTTATCAACACAATTAAAATACTACTTTATCCTAAAGCAAAAAAAAGAGAAGTATAAGATTTATTTTTCTACATTTGTTGGCTGGTTTCTGCTTTCCTCATCTTCTTGTCATTCTATTTCTTCCATCCACTGTCTGCCTTCTCTCTGCCTCTTTCATATGGCATCTGCTCTGTTTGTATGCCTCTTCCAGAAACTGTCCACCTCTCCCCCCACCTCCATTGGTCTGGCACCCATCTTATTCCCTCCCCTTCCCCCACAGTCTGGCATATCTGTCTTCTTCCCTAGCAACAGCAGCAGATGAATCCAGAGACCAATGGGATAGCTCACATCTACCAGCAGGCGAAGATAGAGAAACTGATTAACAGGTGGTCCTATTGGCTGGCACTCCTCCTGTTTATCCAGTATTCTCTATCTCCCAGCAGGAAAAGGTTGCTATTCAACTAGCTCCTGAATTCTGGCTGTGACTGGAACTTTATTTTCTCCTGTTGAAGTTTCTCTTCAGTGAGACTGCCATTCTGTTTCTCCTGTTGAGGTTTCTCTTCAGTGAGCTGGCAATGCTATTTCTCCTGTTGAGATTTTCTCTTCAGTGAGACAGGGGTGTCTGACTGAACGGTGCCGGCTTTAGGGGTTACACCTGGGCCCCCCCAGGTCCCTGCCTCACCCTCCCTCCATTGCTAGAGGGTCTGACTGGGTCTCAATTTTTTTCTTCTTTCCCTTCTCTGTAAAAAAAAAAAAAAAAAAAAAAAAAGAGACCACAGTTGCTACATTTTGCCATGCTTTTGCTGCAAACTGGCTTCAACCGGCCCTAACAACAAGCTTGTGAGGTATGTCTGGCTTTTACGGTTGTTTGAACTTCAGGTTCTGTTTGGGAGTCTTAGTACTGTGGGTTCGGTCATCGTACATTTAAGGTATGGATATTTTATTGAGGTATCTCATTGTCTCTCTTGGGGTCCCTGCAGATTGAGCCTTTGTCTGTTGGTAACTGTCCTTATTTGGGCCTCTGTGCTGAGCTGCATGTGTCTAGTAGTGGCACAGGATATATATACCTAAAGGTAGTACAAACAGTTTCCAAGTTCAGGCTGTCTCTATGGGCATAATGACACTGCGCATCTTCCTGCGGCCAGGACTTTCTTTCTCTATTTCTGAGGGGGCCTGGACTTCAAATTTCCATGCTTATCACGCTGGTTTCTCCTGTCACCATTTTCTCATGGCACATGCTAGATGAGCCCCCCGACCAGACAGGAAGAGCTGTACAGCTCCTTTTAACCAGGAGCCAGTTACCTATTCTATCAAACCCGCGGAGGATCACGTGCTATGTGGCTGTTAGCCTCATCCCTGAAGCTCTCATTAGCGATGTGAGCTTTGTCTGATACCTGTAAGGATGCTGCTGTTTTCCACGGGGCGGTAGATGCAGCATCTTGATTGAGTCTAGTACGTATTCACTTTAAAGGACATATGTATTTCGCTCATGTTGCATGGGGTTAGTACTGTTTTCATGGTTCCAGTATATTCCTCTTTACATTGTGAAACTTGATTTTTCCTAGGAGAATCTTCTTGCAGATCCTACAGTCTCATCCTGCCATTCCCTGACCTTCTGCACTTCATTCTGAGGGGATCTTGACTTCTTCCAATGACTCTTCAGGCTTTCTCATGAGGGAGAAGACGCTATAATGTCAGGTCAGGGGGCTGTGAAGATTTTTCAGGATGCTTGCATCTTTGTATCCTCCTCAGGTTTCCAGTTCGTTCTTGGAGTCTCTGTTTTGTGTTTCCCTTTTCAGTGTTACTGGTCCTCAGGACAGTTCTTGTAGTTCTTCGGGAACTAAGGGACGTTGTTCCACTTACTGCATGGTGCCTGAGACGGGGGCATTGGGCAGGCTGGATCTCATTCTGCTGAATTAGTTTCTCGGGGGTTACACATTTCTGCAGACAACCTGGGAGTATATTTACATTTTCTCTATGGATTCCAAATCGGCACTTGGTTTGCCTGCCTCTCTTGGAGCAGTGCTTTCGGTTTTGGCACATGCCATTTCGCCTACCCAAGGCTTCACAAACGTTTTAGGTGATGTGGGCGGTGGTACTGTTTTGGCGCTACCAGGCGATTCATCTAATTTCTTCTTGACTGTCTGCTTGATTCGGACGACTTCTAGTCGGGCCATTTGACTGACACGAAAAGGGTGGTATCTTTTCCTCAGTTCTTTACACGTGCATCTTCGAATTTGCACAGCGCTCTTTTCTCCTGTACTATTTATAGGTATATTGGGGTAATGTTTTTATTCATATAGGAGAGACATGTGTTTCTTTCCGGAGACTTGGGCGTGGGGTCTCGGTCTCAGATTGGTATTCTTCTTCGCTTACCATGACCAAGAGTATAGGATTCTGTACAGTTTCTGGGATCCATATTGCTGACTCCACTGGGAACTTCGGTTTGCTTTCCCCTTCTTACGCTACAGCAGTCGCTTTTGTTCCGGTGGTTCCCGGTATCTCAGGGCTCCAATTATTTGGTATGCTCCTTCTGCATCGCTCTGTATGATTTGGTGGCTCAGGGTGATTTCTCTTTTCAAGGCATGCCTCGGTCTTTGCTGGACTAGCTCATGACCACCGACCATCCCGGGCTATCGGGTTGGGGGGCTCGGTGGCTTCCATCCTCAGCTCCAAGAGTCTGGTCTTCAGAGGCGACTCAGTATTTGTTCATTCTTCTACTCTTGAGCAGGGTCAGGCTACCTTTCTGGAGCTTCAGATCATTCTTCCGGATTGCCGCTGAGGGTCCTTTTGGTCAGTATTAGGATGGGGGTATTTCTCTACAGCTTGGGCAGTAGGTGTTGTACTCAGTTGGCAGGTGAAGTTGGTCTGCTTCAATGGGTGGACTCATCTTCGTCTTCTGTTGGCAGATTCTTTTATGGATCAGGATAAGAGTTTGGATAGACTCTCTCCGCGGAATCTGAGCATGGCCCATTTCTTGTATTTTACAGTGTACAGCGCTGTGTACGCTCTGGAAAGTGTGCATGTTAGTAATAGTGTAATCTTCTGCATCCTTTGTGGCTCAGGCGTTCTAGCTCTTTTTATGGACGTGAGATCTCCTTGACCTAGACCTCATGGCCTTGTCTCTCAATTCTAAGCTTCCTAGCTTCTTCGGAGGGCCCAGGGAGTGGGAGTTAGAGGGGGTAGCTGCATGGCTCCTTTCTCGCCTCTGCCTTCTCTTTTTCAGTGTTTTCCGCTGGCTGATGATGGCTTGGATTTGCCATCTCGAGCTCGCTTTCCGGGCACAGTATTTGTAGAATCTCTGGATTGGCGGCGCCATCCTTACTATGCGGATTTGATGAGTCTTTCGACAGCCGGACTAAGAAGTTTCCTGGTATCTCCGGCTTTGCTTGCCTAGGGTCCGATCAACATGGATCTTTGTACTACTTTAGTATTACGACCTTCAGGAAATCTTATTTCCTTTTTTTCTTTTGTTCTTTTTTTGATTTAAAAAAAAAAAAACAAAAAAAAACTTTACTTTTTTTCGGTTCGCCCCGGCGGGGCCTGTTGCCACCATCAAGGCCTCGGCCTTCGATTTGGCAGAAGCCATTTTTACGTTCATGCCCCCCCAACCCGGGTTTAAGAAGTGCCAGCGGTGTGCACGGCCCATTTCTCTCACCGACCCGCACAACTGGTGCTTACAGTGTCTGGATCCAGACCATCGGGCGTCCACCTGCACCCGCTGTGCCACATTAAAAAGACAGACTTTGAAAAACCGTCAGATTCAACAACGGTTGTTATTTGGTGCCGATATGTCTGAATCTACGGCACCGACATCAGCCCAGTCTCAGTCGGCACCCACCTCGTCGACACCGCGCCGGCGTCGCAACCATCAGGTAAGCCGGCTAAGAAGCCTTCCCCGCTGGAGCGTCCTCCGGTCTCAGTAGCAGCGAGCCCAGTCCTGCCGACCTCGAGGCGCCCGCGGAAGCGCTCCACCCCTATTGAGGTGAGCCCCTCGACCTCGGGTTCCTCCTCCTCGGGGCGTCGAGCGGCACCACAGGTACTGCAGAAGAAAAAAGCGGTACCGGTGCCTTCGCTGGACGAGCGAATTGCTGCCATCCTACAGGTGCAGCTTAAAGAGCAGTTGCAACAGCTCCTTCCTGCTCTATTGGCACCGAACCTTCCAGTCCCGGTCCGGTCTGAGCCACCGGTACCGACAGTGGAGCAGCCTCTATTGTTCGCGTCCACTTTGTCGGTACCGGTACATTCTGCTTCCTCGGTCTCCATGCCCGTTCTGGCACCGGAACCTAGAGCTTTACATCAGGCTGTCCAAACTTCGGCTCCGATACAGCCTTTAACATCTCCCGGTACCGCTATGGATAAATTTGGCAAAAGATTGTACCAGAATGCGATGTTGGCTAACAGGTAAGGGAACTATGCCTTTCATTTTTCTTTTTATCTGAAGCATCTAATTCAAAATCTGACTGCTTTTGAAAAGTACCTCCCTAATCGCAAAAAATCTGCCTTTCGCCAATGTTCTTCCTCTCTTATCCAGCTTTGGAAGTTCATGGTCAGGTCGATCTGTGACACATTTGAATTGACCTCTCGAGCCACGGCCATGTCTGTTGCCATGCGTCGTCTGGCATGGCTCAGAGTCTCAGAACTTGATGTCAACCATCAAGATCGCCTAGCTAATGCTCCTTGCCTAGGCGATGAGCTCTTTGGAGAATCCATGGACTCCACTACGCAAAAACTATCTGCCCATGAGACTCGATGGGATACTCTCCTAAAAACTAAAAAGAAAACCCCACCTGCCCGGTCTTTTCGGCAACAATCGGCCTACCAACGCCGCTATGTGGCTCGTCCTTTGCCACTGGCTCCTCAACAGCCTAGACGTCAGCGCCAACAACAACGGCAGACTCCTAGGCCAGCACAGCAACAACAGGTGAAGCCTCCTCCACCACAAAAGTCTACCCAACCCTTTTGACTTGGTTCTCCAGGGCATAGCCAGTGTTCTACCATCTGCCCATCTTCCACGACCCATAGGAGGACGTCTTGCTTTCTACATCAGCCGTTGGGAAATCATCACCTCGGATCAGTGGGTCCTCAACATCATCCGCCACGGCTATTCTCTCAAATTTCAGACTCTTCCTACCCAAAGTCTGCCAAGAGAGTCTGCTTTGAACACTCCTCAGTCTTCCCTCCTTCAAGAGGTTCAATCTCTACTCCTTCTGAACGTCATAGAGGAAGTTCCTCTAGATCAAAAGGGGCAGGGATTTTACTCCCGTTATTTTTTGGTCCCCAAAAAAACAGGAGATATCAGACCCATTTTAGATCTTTGCGATCTCAACAAATGCTTGGTCAAAGAAAAATTCAGGATGCTCTCTTTGGCCACTCTTTACCCTCTTCTCACTCAAGGCGACTGGCTATGCTCCCTCGATCTCAAAGAGGCATATACTCACAAACCGGTCAATCTGGCCTCCAGATAGTACCTCCGCTTCATGATCAATCACTGTCATTACCAATACAAGGTGCTACCCTTCGGTCTTGCCTCCTCTCCAAGAGTGTTCACCAAATGTCTGATTGTGGTGGCTGCTTTTCTACGCTCTCACCACCTTCAGGTCTTTCCTTACCTGGACGACTGGTTAATCAAGGCCACTTCCTCTCAGACAGTGCTCCTGGCCACCAACCAGACCATCCTTTTTCTTCAACTCCTGGGGTTCGAGATCAATCTACCCAAATCTCATCTCATCCCCACTCAGAGACTTCAATTCATTGGAGCAGTCTTGGACACAGTCCTCATGAGAGCGTTCCTGCCGTCCAACCGCCTTCAGACTCTTCAATCTCTATGTCAGCAGGTGCTTCCACAACGTTCCATCTCTGCCAAGCAAATGATGATACTCTTGGGTCACATGGCCTCGACAGTTCATGTCACCCCCTTTGCACGTCTTCACCTGCGCACTCCTCAATGGACCTTAGCTACCCAGTGGTCCCAGGCGACGGATCCTTGCTCACGGCACATATTTGTGACATCATCTCTTCGTCAGTCTCTTCAATGGTGGTTGCTATCCACCAATCTCTCCAGAGGTTTTCTGTTCCATCTACCTCCTCATCAACTAGTCATCACCACCGACGCCTCCCCTTATGCCTGGGGAGCTCATTTGAACGAGTTCCAAACTCAAGGCCTTTGGACAGCCCAGGAAAAGAAGAGTCACATCAATTTCCTGGAACTCAGAGCGATGTTTTATGCCCTCAAGGCTTTCCAGCATCTTCTCTTTCCTCAAGTGCTGCTACTATGCACAGACAATCAAGTTGCGATGTACTACATCAACAAACAGGGTGGGACAGGCTCTCGCCTTCTGTGTCAGGAAGCCCAGAGGATTTGGTCTAGGGCCACAAATCACCAATTATTCCTGAAAGCTATCTACATTCAGAGAGAGCAGAATTCCTTAGCGGACAATCTCAGCAGAATTCTCCAGCCTCACGAGTGGACTCTCGATCCTTTGACTCTCCAGTCCATCTTCGCTCAATGGGGCACTCCTCAGATAGATCTCTTTGCAGCTCCTCACAACCACCAGCTGCCCCTCTTCTGCTCCAGACTCTCCTCTCCTCACCGTCTGGCAGTGGATGCATTTCTCCTAGATTGGTCCAATCTGTTCCTGTATGCTTTCCCTCCTCTGCCTCTCATGTTACGAACCTTGTTCAAGCTCAAGAGGGAACAGGCCACCATGATTCTCATCGCTCCACGGTGGCCCAGACCACATTGGTTCTCCCTTCTACTTCAACTCAGTTCCAGGGAGCCTATTCTTCTTCCACTGTTTCCTTCTCTGCTTACACAGCATCAGGAGACCCTTCTGCATCCCAACCTCCAGTCTTTGCACCTGACAGCTTGGTATCTCTTGGGTTGAATTCAACTGCTCCTCTTCTGTCTCAGCCCGTTCGTTCTATCCTGGATGCTTCCAGGAAACCAGCCACTCTGCAATGTTACCATCAGAAGTGGACACGGTTTTCTTCCTGGTGTTTTCTTCATCATCATGATCCCACTTCCCTTGCAGTGGAAACCTTGTTGGATTATCTTCTTTCTTTGTCTGACTCTGGTCTCAAGTCTTCTTCCATCAGAGTCCATCTCGGTGCTATTGCTGCTTTTCATGAACCAGTTCATGGGAAACTTCTCTCAGCTCATCCCTTGGTTTCCAGATTCATGAGGGGTCTTTTCAATGTGAAACCACCTCTTAAGGCTCCTCCTGTAGTCTGGGATCTCAATGTGGTTCTCTCCGCCTTAATGAAGCTTCCGTTTGAGCCTTTGGCTACAGCTCCTTTCAAGTTCCTTACTTGGAAAGTGGTCTTCCTTATTGCTCTTACCTCTGCCAGGAGGGTCAGTGAGCTACATGCACTAGTTGCGGATCCACCTTTTAAAGTCTTCCATCATGACAAGGTGGTTCTGCGTACACATCCAAAGTTTCTCCCTAAGGTTGTCTCTGAATTCCATCTCAACCAATCCATTGTTCTGCCTGTCTTTTTTTTTCCGAAACCTCACTCTCATTCTGGAGAACAGGCTCTGCATACTTTGGACTGTAAGCGGGCTTTAGCTTACTATTTAGACCGAACTAAGCCCCACAGATCATCTCCACAACTCTTTCTGTCCTTTGATCCAAATAAATTGGGACGTCCTGTTTCTAAACGTACATTGTCAAATTGGCTTGCAGCGTGCATTTCATTCTGTTATGCTCAGTCCGGACTGACACTGGAAGGTTCTGTCACGGCCCATAGAGTTCGAGCTATGGCAGCATCTGTGGCTTTCCTCCGTTCCACACCTATTGAGGAAATCTGCAAGGCTGCTACTTGGTCCTCAGTTCATACTTTTAGTTCTCATTATTGTCTGGATGCATTCTCCAGACGGGATGAACACTTCGGCCAATCTGTTTTGCAAAATTTGTTTTCCTAATGGCCAACCTTCCCTCCATCCCTCTTTTTGATAGCTTGGAGGTCACCCATCAGTCAAGAATATGCTGCCTGCTTGTCCTGGGATAAAGCACAGTTACTTACCGTAACAGGTGTTATCCAGGTACAGCAGGCAGATATTCTTGCGTCCCTCCCACCTCCCCGGGTTGGCTTCTTAGCTGTCTTATCCTAACTGGGGACCGCGCGCCTCCGTCGGACGGGAAGGCACTCATGCGTGTGCGGTGCGGCCTGCTAGAACTTTCCAAGTTCTTAGAATGCAATCACTCTAAAATTGTCCGTACCGGGGCTTCGTCGGTGCCGTCACCCATCAGTCAAGAATATCTGCCTGCTGTCCCTGGATAACACCTGTTACGATAAGTAACTGTGCTTTACGGTAAGTAACATTGCTTTGGGGTTGTAGACAGATGGGTATAGTGAGTTTTGGGGCTTTACCATAACCTATAAGGGAGTTCTGGTGAGACAATAATAGACTTGCATTGAATATTAATAAATCAAACGTGATGCTTTTTCCCTGGAAGGATAATCCCAAACTCAACCTTCCAATTTCTATCAAGGGTCAACCTTTGCAAGAGGTACACAATATTAAAATTTTAGGAATTATCGTTGATCACAAACTCACTTTTCATGACCATATCAGTAGCATTATCAAATCTTCCTTTTTCAGGCTCCGACAAATCCGCTCCGTTTCACAATTTCTCTCTGCCGATTCTCTCAATATCCTTATTCATTCTCTTGTCATTTCCAAGATAGACTATTGTAATGCTTTGTTTGTTGGAATAGCTCAAAAAGAAATTAAACGTCTACAGATAATTCAAAACACGTCCATTAAGCTCATTTTTAAAGCCAAAAAATTTGATCATGTAACACCCCTTCTTAAGGAAGCCCACTGGCTTCCGGTAGCACATCGAATAACATACAAACTCTGCTTGCTCACATATAAATCTCTTTCTTCTAAAACCCCGGCTTCATTTACAAATTATTAATCCCTTACACATCAAATAGAACATTAAGATCTACCGAACAGCATTTGTTAACGATCCCTTCCCTTAAAATCATAAATACTCGACGACAGTTTATTTTTTCAGTTACAGCTCCCCAAACCTGGAATTCTCTCCCTTATCACTTAAGAGAAGAAATTAATATAGAAAAATTTAAATGTAAACTGAATACTTTTCTCTTTAATGACGCCTTCACAAATTAATCATAAAAACGTCCTTTTAATCATTACTTGTTCTATTTAAATTAATCCTTCGTTTTAGAACTAATTTTACTTTCTTTCTACAATCTTATCTTAACAATATTATTATTATTACCCTTCCCTTATGTGTTCTCCCTACATGTTTCTTTAACTTTTATTTACATTGTAATTTCTTACCCATCCTTTCCCTCTGTTTCCAGTCTTGAAAAATTTTGTCAATAGTCTGTTTTAGTCTCATTTATTGTATTATCCCTTTTACATTGTAATTTTATCGAAATGTACATCGCTTAGAATTTAGATTAAGCGATTAATCAAATCCTCATTAAACTTGAAACTTGATGTTTATCTGGCACCCTTTTTGTGAAGTTCACAGCAGTGTCCTGTACTGTTGCCATGTCTGGTTGGCCAGTCCATCACAATGCTGGCCCCTCCCATGCCCAAATGCTCTTGTTCTGGATGTTTGGGACTTGGATGAATTTTTGGATAAAATTGTGGTATAAAGATAGTCGTACTGGTGGTATGGACGATCAACCGCCTGGACGCCTAGATAAGACGATTTTCAAAAAATATTTTGGACGTATAGTGATTTGCCTTTCAAGAATGGGCATTTTTCTACTGCAGGCTTTGGGCATTTAGTGCCATACATCCAAATCGGACTTAGATGTATGTTTTGATTACGCCTTTTAACGTTGTTTTAAATGCCAAGACCTAACTGTCTGTTTTCCTATCCAGATGGCTTGTTCAACGTTAACCTCTTGAGAGGTAACTTTATAACAGGAATGTTGGAAAACAGACCCCCCCCTTTTTTTTTTTTTTTTTTAAGCATCATAAGCACTTACGTGTGTTTTTATAAAATAGGCCCGTAGAACAAGCTCCAGCAGTGCACTAATCCTCAAACACATGTGTACCTGTTCTGAGTAAGGGTTAGTTGTATACATTGTATACAGTATAGATATCCTTGTTTTAATTGCATAGTTGTATTAGACAGCATGCTTGTTTATATGATTAAACGGCACTTGTAAATCGTGTTCCTAACATTTCCAGAATCCAAGCGAGTGCTATATTCTAATTCAGAGGAGGAGACAATAATGAGAAAGAAGCCCAAGATAAGTAAACCAAAGAACCTCAACCAAGAAAGACCTAAGCCACCCCAAAATAAGAAGAAGCCTGCAATTTCTTCTGTTTCATCCACTCTGGCAAGTGCAAAGGGTACCAGTCGGCAAGAATTTCCAGCAGTGCAGAGAGCAGGGAGTTCACAGAATGCAGGTAAAAAGAAGCTCAATGTGCAGAAGTCGTCTTTGAAAGTTCCTGCATCCAAACTATCTAAAAGCATGCACAAAGCAAGCCTGAAGGCATCTCCTCCAGCAGCTATAGAGGAAAGGAGCTCAGGAAACGGATGTCTACGCAGTGCTCGCCTTCAGAATTCTCGACCAGTGCTTATGCCTACCTTGCCCAACACAACAGAGAATGAAGGACTGCAGAAATGTCCATCCGTGGACAGAGATGAAAGTGTACAAAGTGCAGATCTGGCTTCACTTGGTTCAGGTAAGCAAGTATTAAAGCCCTGCTATAACAGATTCTCTGTATGGTATTGGCTTCTGATTTCGATGGGCAACAGTGTTTTGTATTATCAGCATGTTATGATTACCGCATTCATCCGGCAGCAGCAACACAGTGCCAGCACCCAGTTGCCTCAGTTCAGCATTTTGTAATAAAGCAGGGATCTCAAAGTCCCTCCTTGAGGGCTGCAATCCAGTCAGGTTTTCAGGATGTCCCCAATGAATATGCATGAGATTTATGTGCATGCACTGCTTTCAATGCATATTCATTGGGGAACTCCTGAAAACC
The DNA here is from genome assembly GCF_902459505.1 of Geotrypetes seraphini. Taxonomy (NCBI): domain Eukaryota; kingdom Metazoa; phylum Chordata; class Amphibia; order Gymnophiona; family Dermophiidae; genus Geotrypetes; species Geotrypetes seraphini. Next base: position 90,043,593 of record NC_047088.1, on the reverse strand, counting down.
CGACTGGATTGCGGCCCTCAAGGAGGGACTTTAAGATCCCTGTAATAAAGCACCACTGGCATACTACAAAGGGCCGCTGAAAAGTTTTCAGCCCAACTAGGAAGAGAATGATGTGGAGCCATGAAACTTACAAATTATTCCAATGAGATGAAATGAAACAAAAAATGTCAAGAAAAATGTGGGATATGCATTTAATGCTCATACACAGTTCCTTCAGTACTCTCGGATGTACTCTATACAGCCCCCTACCTTTAGTTTAGCTAGCTCCTCATGAACACAATCCTCTGAAAATTGATCAGAGTCTACCTCACCTCCATCCCTACTTTGGTTTTCTTCTATGGTAACGCCTCTGGCACTTTAGCTGTGAACATAAAACAGAAATATTTGTTAAGCAGTTCAGCCTTTATCAGCTTCTACATATTTGTCCCCTTCACCTTTGAGTCTCACAATACCACTTTTGCACTTCTTCCTATCACTAATATATCTTTAAAAAAAGTCTTATCCCACTGTTTTATTGTTGGCTATTTTTCTTCCATTTGCACCTTTGCTTTCCTGACTACTCGACCAGACTCCCTTAACTTTTCCAGATAATTTTGACTGTCTGCCTCTTTCTGCAATCTTTTGTAGTTTATAAAAGTTACCTCTTTTTCCTTACCATTTCAGCTACTATTTTTGAGAATCGAAGTAGCCTTCTTTTCCTCTTACCTATTTTACATAGTAACATAGTAGATGACGGCAGATAAAGACCCGAATGTCCATCCAGTCTGCCCAACCTGATTCAATTTAAATTTTTTTAAAATTTTTTCTTATTAGCTATTTCTGGGTAAGAATCCAAAGCTCTACCTGGTACTGTGCTTGGGTTCCAACTGCCGAAATCTCCGTTAAACCTACTCCAACCCATCTACACCCTCCCAGCCACTGAAGCCCTCCCCAGCCCATCCTCCACCAAACGGCCATATACAGACACAGACCGTGCAATTCTGCCCAGTACTGGCCTTATTTCAATTTTTAATATTTTCTGATTCTAGATCCTCTGTGTTCATCCCACGCTTCTTTGAACTCAGTCACAGTTTTACTCTCCACCACCTCTCTCGGGAGTGCATTCCAGGCATCCACCACCCTCTCCGTAAAGTAGAATTTTCTAACATTGCCTTTGAATCTACCACCCCTCAAACCTCAAATTATGTCCTCTGGTTTTACCATTTTCCTTTCTCTGGAAAAGATTTTGTTCTACGTTTAATACCATTCAAGTATTTGAAAGTCTGAATCATATCTCCCCTGTCTCTCCTTTTCTCTAGGGTATACATATTCAGGGCTTCCAGTCTCTCCTCATATGTCTTTTGGTGCAAGACCTCCTATCATTTTCGTCGCCCTCCTCTGGACCGCTTCAAGTCTTCTTACATCCTTCTCCAGATACAGTCTCAAACTGAACAAAATACTCCAAGTGGGGCCTTACCAATGACCTGTACAGGGGCATCAACACCACCTTCCTTCTACGCCTCAATTTATACAGCCCAGCAACCTTCTGGCAGCAGCCACTGCCTTGTCGCACTGTTTTTTCACCTTTAGATCTTCAGACACTATCACCCCAAGGTCCCTCTCCCCGTCCGTGCATATCGGCTTCTCTCCTCCCAGCATATACGGTTCCTTCCGATTTATTAATCCCCAAATGCATTACTCTGCATTTCTTTGCATTGAATTTTAGTTGCCAGGCATTAGACCACTCCTTTAACTTTTGCAGATCCTTTTTCATATTTTCTACTCCCTCTTCGGTGTTTACTCTGTTACAAATCTTGGTATCGTCTGCAAAAAGGCACACTTTTCCTTCTAACCCTTCAGCAATGTCACTCACAAACATATTGAACATGATTGTCCCCAGCACCGAACCCTGAGGGACTCCACTACTCACCTTTCCTTCCTCCGAGCGACTTCTATTAGCCACCACCCTCTGGCGTCTGTCCGACAACCAGTTTCTAACCCAGTTCTAACTTCAGCCCTTCAAGTTTGTTCAACAGCCTCCTATGAGGAACTGTCTCAAAGGCTTTGCTGAAATCCAAGTAAATTACATCTAGCATATGTCCTCGATCCAGCTCTCTAGTCACCCAATCAAAAAATTCAATCAGGTTCGTTTGGCACGATTTACCTTTTGTAAAGCCATGTTGCCTTGGATCCTGTAACCCATTAGATTCAAGGAAGTACACTATCCTTTCTTTCAGCAGCACTTCCATTATTTTTCCAACAACCGAAGTGAGGCTCACCGGCCTGTAGTTTCCTGCTTCATCCCTGTGACCACTTTTATGAATACGGACCACATCCGCTCTCCTCCAATCCCCAGGAATCACTCCCGTCTCCAGAGATTTGTTGAACAAGTCTTTAATAGGACTCGCCAGAACCTCTCTGAGATCCCTTAGTATCCTGGGATGGATCCTGTCTGGTCCCATCGCTTTGTCCCAAAGATAATCTCTCGCCGAGATTCTCAGAGATTTCCGAGAATCTCGGTGAGAGGGAGAATTAGAAGGCCTTGAGCATGCACAGATGCATGCTCAAGGTCCGGCAAAGGCAGAAAGTTCTTCAAGCGGCACCGGCACATCCTGTGGGCTGCGTGCCAGTGCCAGATGGGGGGTAAGTTTTAAGTTGTACAGTGGGGGGATGCCGGTTCGCGCTTGGGGGGCAGGCGATTGAGTGGGGGGGGGGGGGGGAGCAGTGCCGCTGGCCTCGGGGGGGGGGGGGGGAGAACGTAACATGCTTCTGGAATGAATTATGCTCATAAACCAAGGTTCCACTGTACACGATAATGCCTTAGAATGGGGAAAATGTATCTATTAGCATTTGTGTACTATTGGACCTCAATCCGGGAACCTATTTTATAAAGGCAAATAAGTGCCTTCTGTTGCCCTTTATAAAAAATAGATGCCTATTTGGACTTGTGCACGTCCTGTTATAAAATCAAGCCCTTTGTCAAATATTCCATCAATCTATTGCAGCCAGCTCCACTTTCAAAACTCCACTTTCAAATCATAATTCCATGTTCACACAATACCCTGTGGAATCTCCTGTCTACTGTATACTTTATGGCCAGGAAACTGCAATAAACGACTTCAGTATTTCAATAACCCTGATTTTATTACTGAAATGTTGCACTACAACTTATATTGAAGAATTAGAAGAACTGGGATAGGTTAAATTATGCTTTCTGGTGGGAATCTCTTTGTTATACTTTTAAAATGGAATGTTTGGCTATATAGCAGGGAAATTACAGGAAATTTCTGGATGTTTGGGAGCCATTGGCTAAATTTTGTAAGGAATGATAATTAACTTTATTTTACTGACCTTTAAACATACACATCCAGGGTGGGAGGGAGGGGACAGGGGTTTGCATTGGAATTGATTTGGGAATTCTTTTAGGTAGTTTCTTGTGGGTATTTATTTTTCTTGATTACTGGGTGGGGGAAAATAATTGCTTATTAATATCTAAGTTTATTGTGCTTTTCTTGTAATATATGTACATGAATTATTTGCATGCATAATTGTAGTTTGAAAATTTAATAAAGATTAAACAAAAGAGACATGTTGCACTAGATCAGCTGTAGGCAACCTTGGTTCTCAATGGCCTCAACCTTCTCCAGTGAATACCCATTAGATCAGTGGTCTCAAACTCGCGGCCCGCCAGGCCCTCAGTATGTTTATCAAAATCACAAAGGTAAAATAAAACAGTTTCTTGATCATATGTCTCTTTAGCTATAAATGACAATATTATTAAGACTTAGCCAAAAGGAAAGATTTATAAACTATAAAGAGTTTTACCTCATGCAAAACTGTCATTTCTTTAATAAGACATTAACTATTTTTTTCCTGAGGCCCTCCAAGTACCTACAAATCTAAATTGTGGCCCTGCAAAGGGTTTGAGTTTGAGATCACTGCATTAGATCAATTTGCATGCTCTGCCCTCCATAAGCAATCACTAGATCAGCTGTAGGCAACCTTGGTTCTCAATGGCCGCAATCTTCTCCAGTGAATACATATTAGATCAATACCCTCCATAAGCACTAGAAAATGCAAAACAAGCACAGACAAACTGCATAGAGGTTGGGTAATCCTAACTTCAGGGTTTGTGCTCGGAGAAAAATCACTGCACGTCCTTCACACACGAGGCTGCTGTCTCTTGCCAGTCCTCCAACACTGTCGTGACCTGCAACATCAGGCTTTCAAATTCTTCCTCCAGTTTCCACAATATCTCTTTGGCCTCTCAGATTTCCCGCAAGTGTGTAAGTACTGTCCTTCTGGCATAGTCAGGCCCACCTGTCCCTCATGCTCCACAATGGACTTAAGCGAGACCGATGTGGAATTATATTTCAGTTCTAGTGGCATATATTTATTTTAGCTTTAGTGCAATACCAGTGTGTTAGTTGTTAGTTCTAACACCAACCCTTCTTAAATGATAGCAAAGGTAAACAAGGTTGGAATATTCAAAAGTAAATGGTTTTTCTAAAATACCTCAGCCCCACCACTCCACCGCTATGTTAGCTTCAAAACAGCGGGAGATTTACGTGGCAACTCATCATAGGTATTAAATTTATCTAAATGCTGTGATAGTTTTACAAAATTATTATCATTTTTATAAACTGATATATTATTATTGGTGTGTATACTTAGCTTTTAACCACACAGCTGGACCTGGGAGTCAGACCCGACATGTTTCGCACAAACAGTGCTGTTTCAAGGGTCTCCCTAGTGTGAAAGTAAAAAGAACAAGCCTTAGGGAAATGGCAGAGAAATCTAACCCTACATGCCACCCCCCCATATAAACCAGTTTAAAAATCACTTAATCAAAACGCTTACCGAGGCCACCGTTGTCATCCGACTCACAAGTACAACTTCTGTGAAAGATGGCGCCGGCATTCTCAGGCTGCTTTTAAATCCAAACCCAGTGATGGCCACTCCCCCCCGGTACTACCATTGGTTCATTCATCCACCAATCAACGAAACCCAGTCAATCTCTCCATTCAGTCCCCCTGGTTCTACTGTGTCCAAAGAAAAAATAAGCCTTTGTTCTGCCTCATTCAACCTCCGTAAATCCTTCCCACCATCCCTCCCCGTAATCTTTTTAATCACTCGCCATCTAATCTGATCAACCCGATGGTTATGCCTCCGCCAGTGGGCAACTAAAGGTGCTTGAACAACATTATTAACAATGCGTGATTTATGTTCAGTGAGTTTAGTTCTAATCTTACGATTAGTCCTGCCTATATATACCAATTCACATGGGCATATGATCGCATATATAACATCCTGTGAAGCGCAGTCTGTAACCGCATTAGAATCTAGACTCACTGATCTTGCCGGAACCCTCCATGATTCACCACTAATGGTGGAGGGACACCACTGGCATTTTCCACATGGGCTGTGGTAACCTCTCCCCCTCTCTTCCCTCTTACCGTACTTTAAGGGATCACATCTCTGTCCCACAGTTCTACCCCTGGAGTATGCTATCCGGGGGAAATCATCAAAAATTGAGTGGAGCTGTACTATGTGCCAGTGTTCCCTCAAAAAACCGACCATTAGCTTTGTTGCCATTGAATATGGGAGCACACATGTCAATGAATCGTTACCATCCTTAGCAGACAGGTTCCGGATGAGAGGATATCCGGAAAAGTCTATTCGCCAAGCATATTTGAGAGCTAAGTTTGCTCAGAGGGATTTACTCTTAGGTGAGTCGGGATGTTCTGCCAAGGATGGTAACGATTCATTGACATGTGTGCTCCCATATTCAATGGCAACAAAGCTAATGGTCGGTTTTTTGAGGGAACACTGGCACATAGTACAGCTCCACTCAATTTTTGATGATTTCCCCAGGATAGCGTACTCCAGGGGTAGAACTGTGGGACAGAGATGTGATCCCTTAAAGTACGGGAAGAGAGGGGGAGAGGTTACCACAGCCCAAGTGGAAAATGCCAGTGGTGTCCCTCCACCATTAGTGGTGAATCATGGAGGGTTCCGGCAAGATCAGTGAGTCTAGATTCTAATGCGGTTACAGACTGCGCTTCACAGGATGTTATATATGCGATCATATGCCCATGTGAATTGGTATATATAGGCAGGACTAATCGTAAGATTAGAACTAGACTCACTGAACATAAATCACGCATTGTTAATAATGTTGTTCAAGCACCTTTAGTTGCCCACTGGCGGAGGCATAACCATCGGGTTGATCAGATTAGATGGTGAGTGATTAAAAAGATTACGGGGAGGGATGGTGGGAAGGATTTACGGAGGTTGAATGAGGCAGAACAAAGGCTTATTTTTCCTTTGGACACAGTAGAACCAGGGGGACTGAATGGAGAGATTGACTGGGTTTCGTTGATTGGTGGATGAATGAACCAATGGTAGTACCGGGGGGGAGTGGCCATCACCGGGTTTGGATTTAAAAGCAGCCTGAGAATGCCGGCGCCATCTTTCACAGAAGTTGTACTTGTGAGTCGGATGACAACGGCGGCCTCGGTAAGCGTTTTGATTAAGTGATTTTTAAACTGGTTTATATGGGGGGGTGGCATGTAGGGTTAGATTTCTCTGCCATTTCCCTAAGGCTTGTTCTTTTTACTTTCACACTAGGGAGACCCTTGAAACAGCACTGTTTGTGCGAAACATGTCGGGTCTGACTCCCAGGTCCAGCTGTGTGGTTAAAAGCTAAGTATACACACCAATAATAATATATCAGTTTATAAAAATGATAATAATTTTGTAAAACTATCACAGCATTTAGATAAATTTAATACCTATGATGAGTTGCCACGTAAATCTCCCGCTGTTTTGAAGCTAACATAGCGGTGGAGTGGTGGGGCTGAGGTATTTTAGAAAAACCATTTACTTTTGAATATTCCAACCTTGTTTACCTTTGCATATATTTATTTTAAGCATTCCCGTCAGACTGGAGTGCAATCAAGGTTACAGGTGGGTAGATTTTAGGGAGGGGAGAGCCAGAGCTCCTCTCGCACACATCTGCTTTCACCATGTGTCAGACCGGAAGGCCAATCAGTATTTTAAATGCACCAGTCTTAACTACCCATTAGGGGGTCAATATTTAACAGGAGTTATCTAGGTAGAAAAGCTCATATTCAGATAAGACCCACTGATGTGAGCCAAACACAGATATTCAGTGGCACTTACTCGGATAGTATGAGGGGCTCACTGAAAAGTTCTCAGCCCAACCAAGAAGAGAATGATGTGGAGCCATGAAACTTACAAGTTATTCCACTCTTCTCTTGACACTTTTTTTTCATTTCAATGAAGCAAATGCATCTAGTAAATGGGCGGAAGTATAGAGAAATCAAGCCATTGTGACATCAACAGTGAGGTTGTCTCTTAGGTATTTGTAAAATGAGGCATTACGACACCACAATATAAGGGGCAGCTGAAAAGTTCTCAGCCCAACCAAGAAGAGAATGATGTGGAGCCATGAAACTTAGAAGTTATTCCACACTTCTTTCTTCATGTCATATCATTGAAATGAAAAGTGTGGAATAACTTCTAAGTTTCATGGCTCCACATCATTCTCTTCTTGGTTGGGCTGAGAACTTTTCAATGGCCCCCTCGTACAGCTGAATATTTGGGCAGCTTGTTTGATGCTATCCGGGTAGTGCTGAGGTGGTCTGTGGGCAGAGTCTGGATTCAGTAAATGGTGTTTAAAATTCTGTACTGAGGAAAAAAAAATTGTTGCTGAATAGTACTCTGTAGCAGATGTTCCGGGATTGGTGTCCTTTGTAGAAAAGCACGAAACGGTGTTTTCTGTGTTCAGAATGAAACTAGCAGCTTTTGTTGGTATTTCTATAGCAGAAAATGCTAACAGAGATGGTGGCTGTGATATGGTTCAAGGAAGTAAGCTGCAATCAAGTCCTGCATCAGAGTAAGTATTGTATGCCTGGGAACTAATTCATAGCAGCCAAATTTTGAAAATGATTGGAGGTGCTTATTTATTTATTCAGTTTTCTGTACCGTTCTCCCAGGAGAGCTCAGACCGGTTTACTTGGGTTTATTCAGGTACTCAAGCATTTTTCCCTGTCTGACTCGTTGGGCTCACAATCTATCTAATGTACGTGGGGCAACAGGGGGATTAAGTTACTTGCCCAGGGTCATAAGGAACAGCATGGGTTTGAACCCACATCCCCAGGGTGCTGAGGCTGTAGCTTTAACCACTGCGCGACACTCTAAACCAAACCCAAATAATCCCTTTCTAGACATAGCAGGGGCTTGCATAATATTGGAGGAGATGGGGGTATGCTGAAGCATTTTGTGTGCTAATTTAGTTCAGCCCTGTACATTATCTTTTTGGGCCATTGCCCAGCTGGTATATAGCCAGGATTCTCGTTAGTTTTATTTCTCAGTCTTCACTTGCTGGTCGGAGTGCACAGACCCATCTATGCTGGTCTAGAGGGACTAAAGGAAATCAAATTAGCAGGTAAGATTTAGGTATGCTACTAACAGATGGTATGAGTGCTAGGTGGTACTTCTGAGGATCTATAAACATATTATTTACTGTGAAGAGTTAGGAGAGGGGTAAGAGAATATACACCCTTCCAATCTGAAGTTTGGGCTATACTCACAGAAAATTTAACTTGAACTATTGTGCTGTTTGGTCAATTGAAACTAACAGATGGTAGTAACGGAGAGAGAAACCATGGGGCCTTGCATACTACACACATGGCTAAAGTTTCTGCCAGTCCTTTTCTTGCCCCTCAAAAACAGGAAATTACTTCAGAGGTGGGTAGGACCAGAACTGGTAGAGCCTTGACGTGATGGGGCATGCCATAGAAATTGTTCTTACTTTCTTCAAAGTGGCGGAGGGATTTGTCAACTGTGGCTCTTGTAAGAGGAGAGGAGCAAGGTGCCCCTCAGTCTCAGAACTGGTCTGAGGCCAGTGTGGTGCTTGCGAGAGCATTTGTTATGGCAGTGAGTATGATTTCTGGTTCAGTTATTAGACTAGGATCTAATCTAGTTGTGCTGGCTATTGCTATGGCACGTATTGACGTCCAGACAGCTGGTGAAGCTGAATAGTATTGATCTGTGGCATCTTTAGTACAGTCAGTGACTGCTTTTGGTTAATTTAAAATATATTCCCGAATGCATTCTAGAAACTTGTTTCAGAGTAAGAGAACTGAAAAATCGGAACAGCCTAATATTAAACTGATCTCCATACAAATGAAGCTTAATCTGAACAAAAATGTGGTGTTCATCAGAAGATTAAAAATTTTTGGAAAATGGGCTAGACTGTTGAATCTTCACATCTTGAATTTCCCCCAAATTTCCATTATTGTAACATTTTGGATGGATTTAAGAAATATTTCTAAATCCTGAAAATACCTGAGTGGTTTACCCCTATAATAAAGGCTTTACTTTCTTACTTTTTATATAGGGATTGCGAACTTGGGTCCTTCGAAAATGGAAGGTGATAAATTAGAATTTATCTTGGAGGTGATAGGCCCTATGTTCTTGTATAATGCATCGCACCACACCCAGTCTTGTATTTCAGTCCTCTTTACATATTTGAATAATATCGCATCACCATCATTGAAACAATACAACCTGTGATTTACTTGTTTGTTCAGCATTATCCAATGCTTACAGTATTTTGCACCGACTTGATGAAGGGAGTGTAACTCCCAAAAGCTAGTCGCAAATATATAAAGTTAATCCAGTAAATGGTATCACCTACAACTTGTTTGACTTTGTGTACAGAAAAGACTTGGCCATTGAAGCAGATCAGCTTCAGTTCCAGAAGTCTGATGATAGCAGTACACCCATCTGTCTTGAGCTACCAGAGAAGTACTCATCAGAGAGTCTACTTGGAGAAGTTTTTAGCATGGAGCAGTTATTGGAGAAGCAGTGGAATGAAGGGCATGAGCTACTACTGGAACAAGCCAATTTTGATCATGGTATGTATAGTAGGTATATTGGTGTTTTTCTTCATGGAATAAAAATGCTGCTGCCATCGGCCAATGAAAATTCTCCTTTACCTTAGAGTGTGGAGTGTTCTGGTTCAGGCATGAGAAGAAAGATTTCACAGTCCTATAATAGAAATTTGATGGACCATAGCAGCATAGATGAGTGTGGCATGGAGCCCCAATAGATAGTCATTCAGAGTGGTGAAAGTAATAATAATAAAAAAAAATGGGTTCACTCAAGATGTTCCTGAGGGTGATATTTCCTTAAAAGATATTTCGTGAGTTGTCACCCGGACTGAGAACTTGCTTAAAAGGAAATTAGCACAATTATGTACTTTTTCTTGTCAAGTTGTGTCTTCTATCTCTGTAGTACAAGATGTGATACAAAAATTAAATCTGCTAGAGAGGAGATGAAAATCAAGTAAAATATTTCAGTCAGTCAGTCAGTCTTTTTTTTTTTTTTTTCATCATAAATTGGAACAGTTGTAAAATAGCTTGCGTGTTAATCTACGCTTTTAAAATTTTCTTTGTTCGCCTTTACTTTCAGCTGAAATATTGCTTAGAAAATATTTTAGGGAAACTTTAAAACTGGAAATATCTGAGTCAGTTGTATTTCAGAAGGTTATGTACCTGCCATCATCACTAGCAATGTCAACTAGAGGAGCGGTAGATATAGCTCCAGCATTAGCTGCTGGGGAACTCACTGCCACCTTGGAGCAGTGTTTCTCAACTTGGTCCTGGAATACCCCCCTTGCCAGTCAGGTTTTCAGGATATCCACAACGAATATGCATGAAAGAAATTTGCATATAGTGGAGGCAGTGCATGCAAATTAAGTTTATGCATATTCATTGTAGATATCCTGAAAACCTGACTGGCAAGGGGGTACTCTTGGACCGAGCTGAGAAACACTGTCTTAGAGGACCCTCAAGATATACTTTCCACTTGTTTAACTTTGTTGGTAACTATTATCAGAAAGAGATAAATTGCTAGTTTTAAAGAATTACTTTAAATATAAAAAAGTTGGTTTTGTGGTTTGTTTTTTTTTGCGGGCAGCCAATTCAGATTTTTCCAAATGTAACGAGAGCCACTCAGGAAACAGTTCTTGGTCCTGAAATCCAGGGTTTTGGCTATTGGAGTAACTCTTTTCCAGTGTATTTCTCTGTTGATGTTTTTTTTTTTTTTTAATCATTCTCATTTGGAGAAATTTCTATTAGAACAGAAAATAGATCTCAATGTTTATAGTTAGAATGCTAACTGGATTTTCATGAGGAATTATTTACTTTTAGTTTATTCTCGCAAATCTCTCTTTGAACTGGACTTTAGAATTAGTTTCTTTCAATTTGTAATATCTCTTGTAAAATATGTTTCATCAATGTTGGTTTTTTCTTGTATATCTATACTTGATATGTATAATTAAAATTACTAAATTAAAAAAATGGGTTCACAAGTAGGTAATTATGTTTCCTCCTCAGGCTGGATAAACTAAGAACAAAAGTACTGGTAATCTTGTAGCCCAATCCTTCAGGGCCCCACAGTTTAGGTGTGCACCAGTCTTGCCTTAAAAAGATTAATCAAAACCAGGCCTGGCTTCAAGGATTAGTAGTTCACAAGGTCCAAGATACAACTTAGCTACTTTAATTCAACTTCTGCTTATAAATATGTGTTAAAGGCATCTGCTGAAGGGCTTTTCTTGTCTTCCCTTGTCCTCTCTGGCTAAGCTGTTCTCGGGAGTTTGGCCTGCCTGGACATACTTTCATTCCTTGCTCTGCCCTGGCTAAGTCGCACACTCTCTGCTCTGTATTGTGGGAGTTAAGGTTGCTCTGTGAGAGCAATAAGGGGGACTTATAACTTCTATACATTCCCTCACAAGGATCATTTGTGTAGCATCATGATATGCACAAGGATATTACAATCCGACTTTGTCCAGTTGTTGACAAATAAATAGTGGGATGAATGGATGGAGTGAAAACTCCCAGAATATATAGCCCCAAAGTTGTTTCTCTTGGGTTAGTACAGTGGTGTGACAATCTCCACCTGCTGGTCATGATGAGATAAATATCCACTTGTAAGATTAACCTCTACCAGTCTGGAGAAGCTAAAAGAAAGTAAATTAGCAGGTAAGAACCTAATTTCTCCTTGATCTTGGGATTGATGTTGAAGAGACTGAAGGATAGATGAGTTAGCTAACATTTCAAGATTTCAGCTTGAGGATTTGATTATGATAGTAGAAACAAGCATGGAAAATTTTACTTTGATTTACTTGTATATCCAATAATAACAAAGCAAAATCTATTTTCCTCTAATGCATTACTGATCTGACAAATCATTTGATTTCCTGCTGATGACAACATCTACTGGTAGCAGAAAGAGTACTAAAAAATACATATTCCTTATTGTTCCAACAAATCAGTCTAGACCAGTGGTCTAACTCGAAACCTTTGCAGGGCCACATTTTGGATTTGTAGGTACTTAGAGGGCCTCAGAAAAAAATAGTTACTGTCTTATTAAAGAAATGACAATTTTGCATGAGGTAAAACCCTTTATAGTTTAAATCTTTCCTTTTGGCGAAGTCTTAATAATAATATTGTAATTTATAGCTAGACATATGATCAAGAAACTGTTTTATTTTACTTTTGTGATTATGATAAACATACCGAAGGTCTCAAAATAGTACCTGGCGGGCCGCGAGTTTGAGATCACTGGTATAGACAAATGGAGACTGAGAAACCACTGAACTAGTGACATCATCCCTTTAAGTATCCCAAGTAGTTACTCAGTAGCCAGTATTTCTCAGTCTTTAGCAGATGGTAGGTGAAGTTAGTGACTTTGTCTGGTGGGCTGGTGTAAATCGTTTATATGGGCACTATTTTTTTTTTTTGCTGCCCTCAGGCCCTGCTGGAGAATCCATGAAAGCTGCCTGAGGCCTGCAGGGAACGAGCAATTGAAAAATTGCAAGCCATGGAATCTAGGGTGAAATATTCACGTGGATTAAAAACTGGCTGGCAGATAGGAAACAGAGAGTGGGGGTAAATGGACAGTACTCGGACTGGAAAAGTGTCACGAGTGGAGTGCCCCAGGGTTCAGTGCTTGAACCTGTGCTCTTCAACATATTTATAAATGACTTGGAAATTGGTACGATAAGTGAGGTGATTAAATTTGCAGACGATACAAAATTATTCAGAGTAGTGAAGATGCAGAAGGATTGCAAAAACCTGCAACAGGACAAACATGCTCGAAATGGGCCGCGACATGGCAAATGAGGTTTAACATGGGTAAGTGTAAGGTGATGCATGTCAGTAACAAGAATCTTATACACAAATACAGGATGTCCGGTGCAGTACTTGGAGAAACCCCCCAGGAACGAGACTTGGGAGTACTGGTTGACAAGTCAATGAAGCCGTCCGTGCAATGTGCGGCCGCGGCGAAAAAGGCAAACAGAATGCTAGGAATGATTAAGAAAGGGATCACAAACAGATTGGAGAAGGTTATCATGCTGTTGTACCGAGCCATGGTACGCCCTCACCTGGAATACTGCATCCAGCACTGGTTGCCGTACATGAAGAAGGACACAGTGCTACTCAAAAGGGTCCAGAGATGAGTGACTAAAATGGTTAAGGGGCTGGAGGAGTTGCCATACAGTGAGATATTAGAACAACTGGACCTCTTCTCCCTTGAAAAGAGGAGACAGAGAGGACATGATTGAAACATTCAAGATAATGAAGGGAATAGACTTAATAATAATAATAATAATAATAACTTTATTTTTGTATACCGCAGTATCAGAATAGTTCAGAGCGGTTTACATGACAAGAGACTGTACATCTACAGCGAAATTTACAAATAAGTCAATCAATATAACTTAACGAGTCGGGAGCAGGCAAGAAGGAGATAGAGAGGTTATAAACAAGTCAAGTAGATAAAGACAGGTTGTTCACCCTCTCCAAGGTAGAGGGAACGAGAGGGCACTCTCTAAAGTTAAAAGGGGATAGATTTCGTACAAATGTAAGGAAGTTCTTCTTCACCCAGAGAGTGGTAGAAAACTGGAACACTCTTCCGGAGTCTGTTATAGGGGAAAACACCCTCCAGGGATTCAAGACAAAGTTAGATAAGTTCCTGCTGAACCAGAACGTACGCAGGTAAGGCTAGTCTCTGTTAGGGCACTGGTTTTTGACTTAAGGGCTGCTGTGTGAGCAGACTGCTGGGTACGATGGGCCACTGGTCTGACCCAGCAGCGGCAATTCTTATGTTCTGAGAGAGCCATGTAAAAAAGCATCATTAATGATGGATGCTCTGGCAGGAAGTTTTTAGTAGGATGATACTTAAAAGAGAAATTTAAGTCTTTCTAGATAAATTTCTTTCCTCCAGATCCTTCCAGAACACTCCAAGTTTCAAGTTTATTAGGGCCTGATATACTGCTTTAATTACCAAAATGATTTACATCATACAGAGTTTATAAAAAATGATTAAAAATCAGGGGAAGGGACATACATACTAAAAAAGTTTATTGACAAAACAATGAACAAAAGGGAAATGGGTAGGGTTTACAGTATTTAAAATAAAAAGAAGGTAATGGAAAAAACATCAGGGAAAAGGGGTTGTCCAGAATGAACCTTTTATCTACATCTTGTAAGCATCTTTAAAGAGAAAAATTTTAAGTTTGTACTTGAAATTATTTAAATTAGCTTCTTGTCTTAGGGTTTTGGGGAGGGCGTTCTATAATGTTGGTGCAACTACTGAATAAATGGTTTTACGTGTTGTAATAGAATAACTGTCGAAGGGAGGGGAATAATGAAAAATGGTGGTAGTAGTACAAAAGATTCTGTGTATTTGCTGGGTGTACAGTATTACATTTTAATTCTGTGGTTGGTGTTATAATTGGTTGTTTGAGACGTTTTAGTTGTGTTTTGGCTGTTTCTTTGATTCCCAGGAAAAATGTCCAAAAAGTAGTGTAAAAGGGCAGATGGACATTTATCTTGCCAAACCTTCTAAATCTATTTTTGAAATCCATTTTGTAGACTGATTTCTATGCTGTGCTTCTAAATCTCAGAGGATGTGTTGAAGGTAGTTTTGGGAGGAACTAGGGTGAGTTTTGGGAGGAACTAGGGTGAGCTTATGAGTTGGATGTTTTTCTGCAATAATGTAACATTATAAAGTACATTCAGGGCACAATTTGAATGTTTGAGGTCAGACTTGTTTTAATAATAAGTGTCAAAAAAGGTACCCACTTACTACTGGCAGAATGGAAGGCCTGAAACCACCTTTACCGATGGTCACTGACCCCCTCCCTCCTCTAAAAGATGTATATGAAACAGTAGTACCTGCTTGTATGACAGCTTCAGATCCTATTGCCAGTCCTATTAGAGCAGCAAGCAGGTTCCTTTAGTAGCCTGGTGATCCACGCAATGAACCATAGAGATAGGGACCCAGGCCCATATCCCACTTACTACATTGGTGGTGGAACAGGTGAGCCTTCCAAAACCTACTGTAGGCTATTGGTTTGGTGAACAGTTGAGTTTAGTAGGTTTTGGAGGGCTCACCTTACATACCTTTTGATCAACCAAAGCCCTCTATGACAGACACACTACACCAAACACTAGAAACAGTAGTAACATGGATGAGAGATCATAAATTGAAGATGAACCCAGATAAAACAAAATTCATCCTCCTCGAAAATAACAAAGTCCCAACCTTAACCAATATAGAAATTAACTCAATCAACTACCCCATTCAACCCACCCTAAAACTACTAGGAATGACGATAGATAGATGCTGCACCATGCAACCACAAATCAATAAAACAATTAAAAAATCATTTGCGGTTATGAGAAATTTAAGACAATTTCGAAAATTCTTCGATAGGACACAATTCCGTCTCTTAGTACAATCCCTAGTCCTAGGTCTTCTAGATTATTGCAACATTTTCTACCTCCCCTGCCCAGCAACAATGATAAAACAATTACAAACTGTCCAAAACACAGCACTGAGACTTATCTATTCATTGAGGAAACATGACCACATCACAGAGGCATACCTCAACTCACACTGGCTTCCAATCCCGGCAAGAATACTATTCAAATTCTACTGTCTACTATTTAAAACCATAAATTGCGACAGCGCAATCTACTTAAACAACCGTCTCATCCAAATTACATCAACCAGACATAGGAAAACCCACACTCCATTCACGTACCCTCCAATCAAAGAAGTCAAATGGAAAAAACTATATGATGGCCTCCTAGCCACACAAGCAGCAAAACTCGACAACCAAATTTCTAATCTACTAATTACGACCCCAGACAACAAAACATTCAGAAAAGAAAAAGACTCTACTCTTCAAGAAATTCCTGCAAACTACTTAATACCGCTAGCTCCTTACCAATTCCCAATACCACTCCCCAATACCTTCCCAATTCCCCAAAGCAACCTCATCTACTCTTCATCTCCTCTAGAAATTACCAGATATCTTCTTCATGTATTACCTTTTTTGTAATTCTTTTGTAATCCGCCTTGAACCGCAAGGCATTGGCGGAATAGAAATCTCTGATGTAATGCAATTATGGTACCTGGTACTTGTGTGAAGTTCACTTCAATGCCCCTTAGGATGTCACATTGCTCTGCTGGAATGTCTGGCCAGTCTACTAAAATACTGGCCCCCCTTCTATATCCTAATTGACTTGTTTTGTACGGGTGTTTTTTTTATTTTTGGGGGGTGTCCTTTGTTTTAAAATAAATAAATAAATAAATTTTCCCAAAAGAAAAAAGACACACTGAGCACAAACACATCTATGAAATGGCCATTTTATAAACAAAAGGATAAGATATTTTCCCGTTTTGAAAATAGGCATGTTTGGTACTGGATTTTTTGAATGTGGCCAACAACACGTCCAAAATCAGTTTTAGATATCATATGGAAAACACCCCTCTTAGTGTTCTTTCTACTTGGTTATTGAACTCCTGGCTGTTTGGTGACTGTACAGGATAATTAATGATTTAATTAGTTCAGTGGTTCTAAGTCTTCATCCACTGGCAGGAGAAGGCCAACTTTGTGTCTGGACTAGAGAGTTGCTCGGGGACAGAAATCCCTCTCCGTCCCCACTCATCCCTGCAAGGAATTACCTCCATCCCCATAAAAAGCAGCAATTACTTCTGACAGGATCATCAATTCCACAGTTTCTTTTGTGTTTGCGCTGCTGTTTTCCTTGTGGAATCTCTTTGGTGGAACCTTTTTTTGTTTTCTGTTCAGGTAATTAACTTATAAACCCCCTCTTTTACAAAGGCTGACGTGTCCATTATATTATATGGCCGAACCCTGCTTCCAAAGCCTTCCATCCCTGTGGGAGTCTCATTGGCTAGAGCGGGGTTCCCGTGGATCCTGTGGGCCAGAGGAGGGTCCCTTTGGGAGTCCTGTGGGTTAGGGGGGATTCCTGCGGGACCCCTGCGGTCACTGTTCCCGTGCAGACCTCTAGTCTGGACTGGTTTGGAGAGAAAATTAGCTGTTAAGACCTAATTTCTCTTGGGGACAATCTTTCCAAATGAGTCAGATTTGCACGTATGATGGGAATGAGCTTCACTCAATCTGCGGTATGTGGAGTATGGTCTCTGTCTCAAATGTACCGCTAATGCTTGGTACTTGCATCATAGTAACATGACATAGTAGATGACAGCAAATAAAGACCCGAATGGTCCATCCAGTCTGCCCAACCTGATTCAATTTAAATACTAAAGAGAACTTCATTCTGGAGTTCATACGATACAATAGGTATAGACAGCCTATCCAAGTGTGCTTGGAAATTCTTTTCAAGCAATCCTGTGGCACCAAAAATGATGGGAAACTTCTGTATCTTTTCTGCAATGTTTTCTTAATCGTGGACTACATTTCTTGGTACTTGAAGATCTTTTCTCTCTCTATAATATGATTCAGAGTAATTACTTGGGATTGACACTTATAGAATCAATGCCCTTCTGGTGGTGTTACCACAATTAGGGGCATTTTCAAAACATATAAATCAGCACTTGGATGTTTTTCTCAGCAAAACAATAATTTAGACATTTTGTAGGATGTTCACCCTCCAGGACCTCTATCTCATAAAGGGGCATATTAGAGGTGTGTGCTAGGCAGGATTTAGTCCGGCTTAGATTTGAATGTCTTGCGGCGTTAATCAAACCTTTTCGTAAGGTGTCTTGGACAGAACTTAAATGTTCTGCTCTAGACCTGTTTCAGAAGTGTCTAAGTGCCAAAAAGGTACCAAAACTGACCAGATGACCACTGAATTCATAAAGGTATGACCCCCCCCAAACACACACATACACATTCTCCCAATACATACCTGTTTAGAAGAGCAGCATCTGGTATGGGAAAGCCTAGTTAGAACTCCACACAGGTGCCTTAAGTAGCCAGGTGAGTAGGCTAGAGAACCAAAGAGGAGAAGCCAGGTCCATAAGCTACTCTAATCACAACGTTTATGGTGGAAAATATGAACCCACCAAAACAATACTATATTGCCATATTGGTGCCACCTGCAGCCATAAGGGCTATTGACGTGGTAGACAAGTGGGTACAGTAGGTTTTGGGGGAGTTTTAGAGGGCTCGGCATAAATTATGAAGGGGTTATGGTGAGATGTACATTTGGCACCTTTGTGACATCCACAGCCATGCCCTTTACGGTGCACCACTTCTCTATTGGCATGTCTGTATGGCCAGTCCATTAAATGCTGGCACATCCCACAACTTCTAAATGGTGCTGATTTGGATGTTTTTGTGGCCAAAAAAGTTATACTTCGTGGCGGGTCTAGAAATTCTGGTGGCCAAGATGTCCAAGTAGGTGATTCTCTTCAAGTAGGTGATTCTCTTTAAAAAAAAAAAAAATTATTATTTGGACGTCCCATTTGAAAATGGCTGTTTCTTTGCATCCAACTGTGGACGAAGATGTCCAAAGTCAGACATAGACGTCATATTGAAAATGGCCTTCCACTTCTAGTTTCCTCATATCCATCTATTATCCCCTTTAAATGTCCTGACACTCATAGAATTCCTTTGAGCATTAGAGCATTTAGCACCCTAGGCCTCGGTAGAAACCTCTACCGCAGCTAAAAGAGGGCCTTTAATTAGTCAGAATGAGGATGTCCTATGTAACCATAACCTCTTAATTCTCTATAATTCTCTCGAGATCATGATTAAAGGGCAACTAAAACCACTTTATTTCCCCCAATTTTGGCCAAAACCAAAGCTAAAAGTGAAACTTGACCACTACTGGTTAAGAAGCAGTTACTGAAGGAATGAAGTGATTAATGGAAATATTATCTGTGTATTTTGTTTTATTGTGTTTTATACTGACTTTTTGATGTTTTTATCTTATGATGGTGTTTGGGGTTTTTTCTGTAATCTGCTTAGGTTTAAGTGGAATATGTTTTTTATATAAAATAAATAATTCAGTGATACAACCTGGTTCGGCCTGGCCTGTCTTGTCCCCCACCCAACCTATCTTACAATTGCTGTAGGTCTAGTGGTGTAGGCAGAAGTGATCCCCATTTGATCCTGCCCCGTTCCATCTTGTCTATCAAAATGACTACCATGGTCTCCAGTAGCAAGGCTGCTGCTTGTAGCCATGCCAGCCATTCTGAGATTGAAACCAGCATTGGAAGGAACAATCTCCAGTCACAGTAAGTGGAAAGCCTATGTGGTAAATTCAGAGGACGTGCCTGCATTTACCACACAGGGCAGACAGTTGCTGCAAAAGAACTGGTGCAGGAGTGCTCACCCCCTTCCTTCTGCATCCTCTCCCTGATGTCCTCCTGGACATCAAAACACTCTCCCAAACCCCTCTCCAATTTAAGTAAACATCCCTGATCTCCCCCCTGTAAATTTTGTGAGTAACATATTGCATTTTACTGCATCTTAAAAACTTGAGCATTTTACCAATTTTTTTTTCCTTTTTAGGCACCAGTCACTGTTATGAAAACTCCCTGAAAATAACATTTATAAGTCTATCAACTGGTACTCATAATAACCTCAGTTCTTTGGAAAACATTTGATTAAAATGGGGACAGCTCCAAGGTCTGAGACTAGTAATAATATTAGATACTCTCTCTTGCTAGTCTTGGAAACCCTGAAGGCATTGCATCAGTTAAAAATGGAGAGCCACAGGCTGGAAGAGCAGGTCAGGAACTTGACCAGGGAAAAGGAACGCCTACTGCTGTTAAAATCCCAGCTTTCATTTTCATTCCTAATGCCAGCAGCAAATTCTACTTTCTCATCGCAAGCTCCAACTGGTAAGGAAGTACAGGGGCTCAGATTCAGTATGGTACTGGAGATAATGGAAGTCTTTCCTTGGGAATATATGAAGAAACAGTTTGCATGCTTTGTAACCTTATGATATATTCTTTGAAATGTAGGTTATTGCCCATTGTTGATTGTTGTGGACTCCTGAAACATAGAAGCCCAAGAGCAGCTAATCTAATACAACTGTTTAAATGATATTAAGAAGGGAAGACATAGGCTGGATGCACTAAACTCATCGTGCATCTGATAGTCGCTGAACCAGTTTAGCATCGACCTTGTTTTACCAACTGATGTTCACAATGGCTCACAGTGGGCTTTTCCATGCGTTCGTTACAGCCTCCAACCCTGCCATGCAAATTACCTCATTAATATTAAAATAAGGTTATTAATATTAAAATGAGCACCCCGATTGATGCCCTAACATCGCTTAGGCATGCATTAAATCTAGCAACCACTACAAACTACCTGAAATTACCGACAGGTAGACCTGTCAGTCAGGTTAGTAACTGTTACCTTAGGGAGTCCGCATTGTAGACCAGCGCTGGTTGTGGCTGGAGTCACTGGAGATAAGTGTTGCCTATTTTTGTAGAGATTTTTAATTATTAAGGCATTTGTAAAGAGTTGTTTGTTTTTTTTGTTTTGTTTTTTTTGCAATAGTGTTCTGTGGAAAGAGATTAGTGTTGAGGTATTATCATTTCTTAAAAACTAATTTAGGGATTGGAAGGAGGGAGTGAGAATAAATGATTAAGCAATAAAGTTACAGGATGTGAACTTCAAATGATATATAGATCGTAAGAGGTCCTATGATCTGATTTCCTAGTACACTATGATATGCTCACTCTCCAGTGTATGTGAAGTGTTCAAGGGAAAGTTTTATGCGGTATTTTGAAAGTGAACAGTGTTTGAGTAGTATTTTAAATAGTTGAGGAAATAACATTGATAGCAAGTTTCTGGTGATTATGAGGAGGCACTGAGAAATTGCTGAAAAGAGATTGCTTAACCATCTTTTTACCCATTTACTCTATTAAAGTTTTGATTCGGGTTGGATGTTGTTTTGAGGCTTGACTTTGTGGCATCTTAGTAACTGTTACTGACAGGTCTGCCATATTGCCATGATGGCCCCCAAATAAAAAGAGAGGCAGGAGGAATTCTTGGGAAGGGCCTTAAGCATTTGAGCCAATCGGATACACTGGGCAGGGGGCCTAAGGCATGGAGGGGGGCAGGAGGACCAAAACAGGAGAGAGTTGGCATCCCTCCTGCCAATTTACTTTTAAAGTATGGGGTCCTGGCATGAGGGGTTCACGGCATTGGGGGGGGTCATGGCATGGGAGCCATCCAGTGGCAGGAGGGAGTGGACATCCATCCTCCCGCTCTGTAATTTAAAGGTGGGGGTTCTGGGTGACTGAGGCAGGAGGGAGTGGGTTTCCCTCCTACCATGGGTTGTACGGGGGTAGGAGAAGGAGGTCCTTTCATGGAGCGGTTGCAGCATTGGGGTGGGGAGTTGTGGTATCGGGGGATTAGTTCTTCCGGCAGGGGTGGGGGGGTATCCCTCCTCCTCCTCCTGCTCTGTAACTTAAAGCTGAAAGGTCCAGGTGGCCAAGGCAGGAAGGAGTGGGTTTCCCTCAAGCAGCATTATTAATTTTTTTTTTTAAGTTTGGGGTTGCACAACTTTTTTTTTTTTTTTAATAGGAACAGATATTGTGAATGTGTAACACAAGCACAGTATCTGTGCCTATGAAAAAAAAAAATATCTATGCCTATTAAGAAAAAAAAAAAGTCTTCCTGCCCCAAACAGCTGAGTAGCAAGAGGCTGCTTCGGGGCTTCTCTTGTCGCTCAGCTGTTCAGGCTTCCCCTGTCTCTGTTAAAAGTGTCAGTCAGTTTCCCAATGATTGATCGGAGGGATTCTGGTGGATCTCCCTTAAACTCATTTACATGCAAAATCATCTCAACATCGATTGTCACTTTGAAATCGGACAATTTGCCAGCCCCACAGCGACCCACCGGATATTAATGATTCTATTAGGTACTTAGAATTTTATTATGTATGATGTTATTATTATATTGTATGCTCAGTACCTATTGTGTAAACTTCTATGAACTGCTGGTAGGCAGTATATAAAAATAAATTATTATTATTATCTGGACCATACTGGGGAAAGAGTATGTGGGTAAAATGCCTAATTTAGCCCACAGTCTTGGAATATATGGTGGTGTTTTCTATTTCTGTATTTGATTTATTTGATTTTTTTAGCCCATTCTCACCAAGGAGCTCGGAACGGGTTACAAATCAGGTATTCAAGCATTTCCCCTATCCCTATGGGCTCACAATCTATCTAATGTACCTGGGGCAGTGGAGGATTAAGTGACTTGCCCAGGGTCACAAGAAGCAGTGTGGGGTTTAAACCCACCTCCTCAGGGTGCTGAGGCTGTAGCTCTAACCACTACACCACACCAGACTAGTCCACAATGAATGGCTTATGCTCCTCTACCAACAGACAAAGACAGAAAACAACATCTTATCCCAGGACAAGCAGGCAGGTATTCTCACTAGTGGGTGATGTCATCCGACAGAGCCCCGATATGGACATCTTGCAAGCATGTCTTGCTTGAAGAAACTCAGAAGTTTCGAGATGCCTGCACCGCGCATGCGCCAGTGCCTTCCCGCCCGATGGTCCGGGCGTGTCTCCTCAGTTCTTTTTCTTCCGCGGAGCTGAGAAGTCTATCTTCAATTTGCGCCCATTGAATCTCTTTTTTTTGCCTTCTATTTTGCCGCGGGTTGAGTTCTTTTGGCACTCCTGTGCATTTATTTCTTTCTTTGATTTCTTTTTTCAAAAAAAAAAAATTTTTCCTTCCAATACCGGGTCGGCCGCATGGCTGGGGCCCCGCACCTTCGACCTTGCGGCGGAGCTTTTCCGGCCTATGTCCCGGCCGATTACCGGTTTTAAAAAGTGTAGCAAGTGCCAGCGCGCGATTTCGCTCACGGACCCTCATCGACGCTGCTTACAGTGTCTGGGACCGGATCATTTCCCGAAATCGTGCCGGCCTTGATCCACTCTGAGGGCGAGAGCGTTTAAGCGCCGCTGTCTACTGTGGGAGTCCATGTTCAAGATGGAAGCTTCATCGGATCCTGCAGCTTCGACATCGACGGGTGCTTCGACTCCTTCAGCGAAGCCCTCTGCCTCCCCGGCTGCTTCAGGCCTCCTGAAACCGGCATCATTCACACCGGTTTCGGCCTCGGCGCCAGTGCCTTCCTCCGTCTCCTCGGAGCAGGTATCGACCCCTACAGTTCCACCGGTGGTGCTCAAGGTGCCGAAGACTGGCAAGCAGAAGCACGCAGCACCGAAAGAGCGCGGAGACCGTGCGGAAGGGCCCCCTTTTGGTGCGGATCCCTCCATATCGGCTTCGTTGCGGTCCCTTCTGGAGGCTCAGTTCATGGAGCTCATGCAGACCATGGGGCCTCGACTGATTGCCACCATCCAGGGTGACCTCCCAGCTTCGGCTTCGAGGGGCGGACAGCCCCCTCCTCCTCCTCCTCGCCGCACGACCTCGTTGCTCGGCGAGGAGGAGCGGTGTCCGGGTCCTCGAGGAGGTCCTCCGTTAGTGCTGTGCCTCCTTTGGAACCGATTCCCTCGAGGAGGGCCTCACTTAGTGATATGCCTCCCTTGGAGCCAATCCCCTCGAGGAAAGCCTCGTTTAGTGACCTGCCTCCCTTGGAACCGATTACTCCGCCCATGACTCAGTGTGGCGTCCACCTTAGGGGCCACCCAGTCCTGGGCATAGCAGGAAGCAGGACGAGTTCTTCCGAACCCCCTATCAAGCCTGGGCGGCGTCAGGGGAGGCGCCGACTCTTCCGCCTCTGTGATCGACGGCATCGAGTCCGATCTGCTCCTTAGAGGCGTCTGACCCAGTTTCTCACAGACGGGCTCGATCCCCTTCCAGGCATCGAGAGGGGCATCGATCCAGACATTCTTTGAAGCATTCCTCTCGGCACTCGACCGTCTCGCCTCAGAAGAAATTGCCTCGGTTGGGGTATGCTGCTTCGACTGGGTCTCCTCCGGGCCCGGAGTTCGAGGACCCCGAGGTTTTCTACTCGTCCTGTTGCTCGCAGGCCTCTCTGGAGCCTGAAGCCTCTTCTTCTTCTAGTCCGTCTCGCAGACCGGCGACGGCGAACCAACTGTCCTTTTCATCGTTCCTCAGGCAGATGGCAGATGACATGGACATTACTCTCGATGCTGGGTCTCGATATTCCAAGGAGTACCTCGATACCATGCACTTGCCTCGTCCTCCGGCAGAGTCCTTGCGGCTTCCCCTGCACAAGCTCCTCGACCAGACCTTCATGCGATGCTTCGAGTCTCCTTACTCTATCCCTGCGGTCCCTGGCAAATTGGATGTGCGGTACCGCACGGTGCATCATAAAGGCTTCGAGGGTCCTCAGCTTTCTCACCAGTCCCTCCTGGTCGAATCCTCGCTCAAGCGGTCTCATCCTGGCCAGGTCTATGCTTTAGTGCCTCCGGGCCGCGAGGGCAGAACCATGGATAAGTTTGGTCGACGCATCTATCAGAATTCGATGATGGCGTCTCGAGTCCTGAATTACAATTTCCACTTTGCAGCCTACTTGGAATTTTTTCTACCTGTGCTTCGGAAGTTCACACCATACATCGAGTCCCAGGCTAGGTTTGAGTTTGAGGAAGTGGTTGCTTCGCTGTCCCAAGTTCGGCTTCAGTTAATGCAATCTGCCTATGATGCATTAGTGCTCTCAGCCCGAGCGGCGGCCTGCTCGGTGGCGATGCGCCGGTTGGCCTGGTTGCGGACCATTGATATGGACCCGAATCTTCAGGACCGCTGGGGCGGATCTTTTTGACGAATCCATCGAGACTGTCACGAAGAAGTTGTCTTACCACGAAAAGTCCTTCCAATCTATCCTTCGGCCGAAGCCTAAGCCTCAGCAGTCTCGACCTTCTCGTCCGCCGTTGATTTATCAGAGGCGTTATCAGCTGAGGCAAACTCCACCTGCGAGGCAACCGGCGAAGCGTCAGCCTCCCCAGAAGGGTCAGCCTAAGTCTCAGTCGCCTGCTGTCCCTAAGACCACTCAGCCTTTTTGACTGTCTCGTCGAGGGCATAACCAACCTCGTTCTGCCTCCCCCTTTTTTTCCCATCGGAGGGCGCCTCCATCATTTTTATCATCGCTGGGAGGCCATAACAACCGACCTCTGGGTCCTTACTATCATCAAGGAAGGATACTCTCTTCATTTCCATCGGGTCCCTCCGGACCACCCTCCAAGAGAGTATCCTTCCAACTTGACTCAGACCGCCCTTCTTCTTCAGGAAGCTCAGGCTTTGCTCCGGCTTCGTGCCGTGGAGCCGGTTCCGACGGACCAACTGAACCAGGGGTTTTACTCCTGGTACTTCCTTGTTCTGAAGAAGACGGGCGACCTGCGACCCATTTTGGACCTCAGGGTCCTCAACAAATTCCTAGTCAAAGAGAGGTTTCGCATGCTGACACTTGCTTCTCTCTACCCCCTCCTCGAGCAGAACGACTGGTTATGCTCTCTGGATCTCAAGGAGGCCTACACTCATATTCCCATTCATCCGGCCTCTCGCAAGTTCCTCAGATTTCGGGTGGGACATCTCCATCTGCAGTATCAAGTGCTTCCATTCGGCCTGTCTTCGTCCCCCAGAGTCTTCACCAAATGTCTGGTGGTGGTGGCCGCGGCCCTCCGGAACCAAGGTCTTCAGGTATTCCCCTACCTCGACGACTGGCTGATCAAGGCTCCCTCGGCCTCAGGGGTCCTCTCAGCGACCCTGTCAACGATTCTGTTCCTGCAGAGTTTGGGATTCGAGATCAACTTTCCCAAGTCTCATCTACAGCCGACCCAGTCTCTTCCCTTCATCGGGGCTGTCCTGGATACCATACGTCTCGGAGCATTCCTTCCTTCTCAGCGCATGGATGCTCTTCTTCATCTCTGCCAGTCTGTGTCTTCTCGCCAGACCATCTCAGCGAGACACATGATGGTCCTCCTGGGCCACATGGCCTCTACAGTTCATGTGACGCCGTTTGCCAGACTCCACGTCAGAATTCCTCAGTGGACCCTGGCATCTCAGTGGACTCAGGTGTCTGATCCGTTGACTCGACACATCACAGTCACTCCTGCTCTTCGGCAGTCTCTGCTCTGGTGGATGACCT
This sequence comes from Geotrypetes seraphini, assembly GCF_902459505.1. Taxonomy (NCBI): domain Eukaryota; kingdom Metazoa; phylum Chordata; class Amphibia; order Gymnophiona; family Dermophiidae; genus Geotrypetes; species Geotrypetes seraphini. The sequence continues at coordinate 90,017,193 of NC_047088.1, read as the reverse complement.
CTTCGACTCTATCCAGAGGTTTGCTGTTTCATTCTCCTCCCCACCAGAAGGTTCTCACAACCGATTCCTCGATCTATGCCTGAGGAGCGCATCTGGATGGGCTTCGCACTCAGGGATTCTGGACCTGTGCGGACCGACTCCATCAAATCAATCTTCTGGAGCTCAGAGCCATCTTCAATGCTCTTCAAGCTATTCAACATCTGCTTCACGACATGGTGGTCCTCATTCGCACCGACAATCGGGTCGCCATGTATTATGTCAACAAGCAGGGGGGCAAGGGCTCGGCCTCCCTCTGCCAGGAAGCTCTCAGAGTCTGGGATTGGGCGGTTCGCCACAACACCTTCCTCAAAGCTGTCTACATTCAGGGGAGGGACAATGTCTTGGCGGACAAACTGAGTCGTCTTCTCCAGCCTCACGAATGGACACTTCACTCCAAGCCCCTTCATCAGATCTTTGCTCAGTGGGGAACGCCTCAGATAGACCTCTTTGCGGCTCCCCACAATTTCAAGCTGCCTCAGTTTTGCTCCAGGATCTATGCTCCTCATCGCCTCGAGGCAGATGCTTTTCTGCTGGATTGGGGGAATCGCTTTCTGTATGCGTTTCCGCCATTCCCTCTCATTCAAAAGACTCTAGTCAAACTGAAGTCCGAACATGCCACCATGATTCTGATAGCTCCTCGGTGGCCCAGGGAACCTTGGTTCTCCCTTCTACTTCAACTCAGCAGCAGGGAACCGTACCTACTTCCAGTGTTTCCTTCACTGCTTACTCAGCATCAGGGGTCTCTGCTTCATCCCAACCTGCAGTCTCTCCACCTGACAGCTTGGTTCCTCTCAACGTAACTCCGCACCAGTTTTCCCAGGCGGTGAGGGATGTCTTGGAGGCTTCCAGGAAGCCTGCTACTCGTCAATGCTACTCCCAAAAATGGACTAGATTTTCTTCATGGTGTATTTCCAATTCTAAGGAGCCTCAGCGAGCCTCCCTATCCTCTGTTTTGGACTATCTTTTACATCTGTCTCAGTCTGGTCTCAAGTCAACATCTATATGAGTCCACCTGAGTGCTATTGCGGCTTTCCATCAGCCTCTACAAGGGAAATCTCTCTCTTCTCATCCTGTGGTTTCCAGATTTATGAAAGGACTTTTTCATGTCAATCCTCCTCTCAAACCGCCTCCAGTGGTTTGGGATCTAAATGTTGTCCTTTCTCAGCTTATGAAACCTCCTTTTGAGCCTCTGAGCAAGGCTCCACTAAAGTTTCTCACTTGGAAAGTGGTTTTTCTGGTGGCCCTCACCTCTGCTCGCAGGGTCAATGAGCTTCAGGCCTTGGTGGCGGACCCACCTTTCACAGTATTCCATCATGACAAGGTGGTCCTCCGCACTCACCCGAAATTCCTGCCTAAAGTGGTCTCTGAATTTCACCTCAACCAATCCATTGTGCTTCCAGTGTTCTTTCCAAAGCCTCATTCTCATCCTGGAGAATCAGCTCTTCACACTCTGGACTGTAAACGTGCTTTGGCTTTCTACTTGGATCGCACCAAGCCTCACAGAACTGCTCCTCAACTTTTCGTCTCCTTTGATCCAAACAAGTTGGGACGACCTGTATCGAAGCGCACCATCTCCAACTGGATGGCGGCTTGTATCTCTTTCTGCTATGCCCAGGCTGGATTACCCCTTCCCTGTAAGGTCACAAAACATAGGGTCAGAGCAATGGCAGCCTCTGTAGCCTTCCTCAGATCGACACCGATTGAGGAGATTTGTAGGGCTGCCACTTGGTCCTCGGTTCATACGTTCACCTCTCATTATTGTCTGGATACTTTCTCCAGACGGGATGGGCAGTTTGGCCTAACTGTGTTACAAAATTTGTTCTCCTAAGTTGCCAACTCTCCCTCCATCCCATTGAGGTTAGCTTGTGAGAATACTAGTGAGAATACCTGCCTGCTTGTCCTGGGATAAAGCAATGTTACTTACTGTAACAGTTGTTATCCAGGGACAGCAGGCAGCTATTCTCACGTCCCACCCACCTCCCCTGGGTTGGCTTCTCTGCTAGCTACCTGAACTGAGGAGAGACGCCCGGACCATCGGGCGGGAAGGCACTGGCGCATGCGCGGTGTGGGCATCTCGAAACTTCTGAGTTTCTTCAAGCAAGACATGCTTGCAAGATGTCCGTATCGGGGCTCTGTCGGATGACATCACCCACTAGTGAGAATAGCTGCCTGCTGTCCCTGGATAACAACTGTTACGGTAAGTAACATTGCTTTGTGAACTCTGGCCCAATATAAGACACAATGTAGCCCCAATCACCTCAGTGTTTTCAGTCTCCAGTAGACAAAATCCATAGCTCCAGTGGAGCAATGCACCCTTCACAATGGTCAGACCACTACATGTACACCTTCAACATAAACTGGGCTCAAGGCAAAATCAAACAAGAAACCCAAAGATCAACCTACAAATCTCGTCCTATCATCAACCCTCTCTGCATTCTAGGACAAAGCAGGCTCCACGATTGAAGCCTGCAAACCTAAAGAATTTATATCCCAATGGTGCTCACTAAGTGAAAGTTTCCTGGATGAATTAGCCCCAGCACAAAGAACAGAATCTACAGGAAAGCTGACAAGTGGTTCGACAATGACCTACTCTTACTCAAAAAGAAATGCAGACAACTCGAAAGGGAATGGAAACACCATGATCAGAATAGAGAAACATTATCAAACAATACAAGATTAAACTAAAGGAGAAGCGGAAAACGTTCTACTCCTTTTAAGTAGGCCTGGAAGTTACAGACACAAAAAAGCTATTCAAACTAGCAAGAGAGCTCACAGATAGCGAATGACATAGGGAAAAAATCTGTCCCTGTCGCCGGACCACTGTCCCCTTCACTGCCCTGTCCCCGTCACATCCACCCTTCCCTCTCGCCACCTCACTGCCCTTCAGCGGCCCAAGAATCTCCCTCCCTTCCCCTTACCTTCGCGGCGCATTAGTAAAGAACTTACTGAAGCCGGCGGAGACTGCCTGTCTGCAGTCGCGCGTGTGTGGGCGGAAGCTTCTCCTCTGACGCGGGAAACTGCCACCGTGTCATTCTCTACTCACAGACACCAAACCCTATTTAGCCACCACAGGAAACCAGCCCCCCCTCAGCCATCTAGCTAGCTGAATTCTTTAAGAACAAGATCACAATTGCCAGGACCACCTTCAACGGCACCCCAAGACTCTTGGACAAGGTAACAATACACCCCACAGTAGGAGAGTCAATCGCAGCAGACGGGGCATGGTCAAACTTTCCAACAATACAATGGCCAAACCCGAACCGACTCTATAAACAATATAGCCAAGCAGCATGCGACCTTAACAACTGCCCTCCTTGGCTGTTAAAAGCCTTCACACCAAAATTTAGAGCCCACCTCATGCAGTGGGTAGAATCACTGCTCACAGAGGGCCAGTTCCCACAAGAACTCGGCAAAATTATCATCACACCTATTGTGAAAGATCCAAAGGGTGCATCACATCACCCTTCCAACTATAGACCTAAAGCCTCAATATCTCTGTATGTCAAAAACAAAAAATAGGTGTTTTAACAAATTCTCCCCCTTCTTGTGCGGGTTTTAGTGCCAGCAGTGGCTGTAATTGCTCCAATGCTCATAGAATTCCTATGAGCATCTGAGCAGTTACCGCTGCTGCTGGCACTAAGACCTGTGCTATGCATTAGTAAAGGAGGGGGGCTCTATTAGGGCAACAGTCCAAAAATAAAAAATTTATAGTTCAGATATGTAACTTTTTTTTTGCAGACTGCTTTTGAAATCATGACATGAAAAATCATCCGTTCTCAGTATTTTATATCCACTATTTTAGTTGCCTTTTCTCTGAGATGGGGAAATATGCTTTTATTCATGTGAAAGGTAGAGAAGAGTTGCCAGCCAGCACCATTTTTAAGTCGCCCCAAAGGAATGTAGTTTCAAGTTTCAAGTTTATTTAATTCTTAATATATCGCCTATATAAACATTCTAAGCGATGTACATAATATAATAAAACATAGAAACATTAATATACTTTAAAAACAACAAATTTCAATAATGACTAACAAGAAAGCGGGGAAAAAGGGGACAAAGTTACATTAAGGGCATAGGAAAAAAGGGAAAAAACAAAAGGTTGGGTAAATTGTTACAAGGCACTCTTTATGAATATTAATTTAGATCAAGTAGATACGTAAAAAAAAAAAATATTAGAGATCATAGGCGTCCCTAAACAAATAAGATTTTAAAAGTTTTTTAAAAGCTGAGGTATCATGTTCCATTCTAATATACTGAGGAAGGGAGTTCCATGATTGTGGGCCTGCTACAGTAAAGATGTCTGCTCTTCTCGTGCCGATGATTTTTAAAGAGGGGATAGTTAGTAAATTTAATTCTGATGAGCGTAAAGAGCGTTGTGGTTTGTAGGGGATTAGAGATTTTGAAATGAATTGTGGCTCGCTAGATGATAGAGTCTTAAAGATTAGAAATATAATTTTGTACAATATCCTGTGGTTAATTGGTAACCAATGTGCGTCAATCATCAGTGGGGATACATGATCAAATTTTTTTGCGTTGTAGATAAGTTTAATAGCCGTGTTCTGAATTATTTGGAGTCGCCTTCGTTCCTTCTGAGTTATATTTAAGAATAGTGCGTTGCAATAGTCGATTTTTGCAATGATAAATGAATGTATTAAGATGTTTATGGAGGAAGGATTTAGAAATTTGGAAATGGCTCTTATCTGACGTAATTTGAAGAAACAGTTTTTGACGACAGAGGAAATGTGATCGTGGTAAGATAAACTGTCATCAAGTATAACCCCGAGAATTTTAATTGATGTTTCAGAACTGATAGGGAAATTATTAAGAAGAAATGGTTTTGCAAGACATATATCTTTTTTCCAGTTGAATAAAATGGATTTGGTTTTATTAATATTTAATGATAATTTGTTTGAATTCAACCAGTTATGTATTTGTTCTAATTTATGGTTTATGGAAGCAATGTCTATGATATTTTCGGGATCTAAAGGATGGATTAGTTGAATATCGTCAGCATATGCGTATGGAATAAAACCTATGGACTGACAAGTTTCTAATAATGGCGATAAAAAGATGTTAAATAAAAGGGGAGATAAAATGGATCCTTGTGGGATTCCAAATGTTGAGGTAAAAATAGTAGAGTCTTCGTTATTAAATTTCACGGATGAAGTACGATTGTTAAAATAAGACTTAAACCAGTCTAGAACTGTGCCGCTTAAACCTTTTTCTTCTAGTCTATTTAAAAGTAGGTCGTGATCGATGGTGTCGAAGGCAGCTGAGATGTCTAAGGAAAAAAGGATTACGGATTTGTGGTGGTCAAGATGGTATTGAATGTTGGAGGTTAGACCTATTAGGGAGTGTTCTGTACTATAATATTTCCTAAATCCGGTTTGATGTGGATGTAGTGCGTTTGTTTTTTCAAAAAAATCGGAAAGCTGGTTAAAATGGGGGTGGAATTTCTGGAGCAGGACCTAACCGCTCTTATTTTAATATTATATGCTGGTTGGTGGGAGATAGGGGTTGGATACTATACTGTCATAGAGATGACCATGGATTTTTGGCAGGGGTCACAACATTTTTACGTGGCTTGAGGCTGCCTTGAGATAGAGTGACAGCCATTGTGGATTGCTACAACAGAGAGCAAACACCAGTCACAGTCATGACAACAGAAAATTGTTGCCAGTTTAAATTGTGGTCCTTCAATACTGATCTCATGAGGGGGGTTGGGTTTACTTTGCTGGGGCAGGCTTGGATGGGTATGGCTGGGTTGTGTTTCTTTGCATAGTTGTGACTTGTTGAATACTTGTTTATTCTGGATTCTGTTGGCTCTATTTTTTGTCTTCCCTCACAATAAAAACAGATTTGAACATAAATTGTGGTCCTTGGGTATCATAGTTAAGTAAATCTTGCAAAGCTTTATCCATAGTAAAAACAGCTTTTAGTGCTCTTATTGGTTGAACATATGAAAATAAAACTGTCCTTGTTCTTTTTGTTCTTATTTGAGCATTTGATATTAGGAACCCGTGTGCAGAAAGCTGGTTACCTCATCAGAACACTTCTCCTTTTTCAGTGCAGGTATGCTTGCTTGCCCTTTTCCCTTTTCCCTTATTTTTTTGGTCATTCACATGAATTATTTGGATTCTTATTGCTTGGGCATACATTTTAATACACACTTCTTTGAAGTCTGCACTTATTGCATGTTGGCCCCTATTCACTAAAGCATGATGTACATATTTGGCAACCCCAGCTTATCCTCTTTTTCATCCACCTCACACACATCTCCTTTCCCTTTTCATTCATCTGATCAATAAATGAGGGCAAGCCAAAATATACAGTAGACACAAGATTCTCCCCCCCCCCCACACACTTTTTTTCTCCTTCAATGCTTCTTATATTCAGGTTAACCTTCCCTAGTTCTAATGTGGATTTCTTGGTAATTCATTATAAATAGACTAGTCTTTAAGCCCGTTACATTAACAGGTGCTAGAATATATGTGTGTCTCTTTCTTTCTGTCTCTCTCCCTCCCGCTGTCTTTCGTTCTGTCTCTCTCTCCCTAGCCCCCTTTGTCTGTCTTCTCCCTGCCCTTGCGTCTTTATTCCTTTCTTTCTGTCTCCCTCCCGCTGTCTGTCTTTCTTTCTACCTGTCTCTCTCCCTGCCTCCTATGCAGCAGCAGCATTTCTTTCCCCCACACCCCACTTCCCTGTGCAGCAGCCACAGCAGCATTCCCTCCCCCTCCATTTCCCTATGCAGCAGCATTTCCCCCACCCCACTTCCCTGTGCAGCAGCATTTCCCCCTACACTCCTTTTCCACGGTCTGGCCTGCTCCCTTAGTCCCTTGCTGCCGCCACCCCCCCTTTCCTTCCCGCGGTCTGGTCTGCTTTATTTTTAAGTTGAAAGGTGCCGCAGCAGCTCCTCTCACGGAAGCCTTCTCCGATGCAGGTGCGGCTCTTGAGAGGAGTCGCTACCACGTCTGTTAACTTAAAAATAAACTTCGACCGGTAGGGCCGTATTTCCTGGAGGGAGGATTGCGCGAGATGAAGAGCAGGGAGGCCAGCGCTTTTCAATTTCTCTGGCAGCTAAGCGCGCATGCACACTCCTGCCGGCCACGGACCTACGGATTATGGATCATGCAGGTAAGTGCACATGCGCGCTTAGCGTTTTATTATAGTAGATAGGGGTGGAGGAGGTTCCATCAAATCCCATAGGCTTGTATGTTTGTGAGTGAATGTATATGATATTGCATGAATGCTTACATTATGTGTGTCTCTATATATGTGTTTAGTATACAGTATAACGTTTATAAGTTGAGAAATTTTTGCTTCAAAATCCCATCAGTAAATCAGGATTGCCTTTTCTGTGGGTCATTCTCATTAGTGCCATAGCACTCTTGCTATTGCAAGCTTCATGAAACAGTCTCTGACTGTGCTGAAGGTACTTGAGAGGATATAGCCAGTGCTATATGTTTCTCTGTTGCAGGAAGAACTCTAAGTCGGAGTGCAGTACAGTGTTCTAATTTAAAAAAAGGGGTTTAGAGAAGGTGTGCAAGTGAGACTGGGGGTTGATAAAAATTAATTCCAGTGCAATAGGTGAGAGATTCTAGACAGATGGGTTATTTTCCTATAGCCGCATGCTGCTGCAGCAGAAGGAATCCACTTTGGATTTTTCACTCTACCTTTGCTGTACTTCACTAGGTTCTCTATCTCCACCTACAGTTCTTTCCTTCTGCACACATACCTGCAGGAGTGTTTGTTCTGCTTTCCCCATTTTATTTTTAACTCTTATGTAATTTTGTCCCCTTTTCGGGTAATTTAGTGCTTGGAGCGATTTTGAACCTGCTTGAGAATTTAGACTTCGGTCTGTAGCTGACAGGCCAATCCTACTGGGTAACTGTTAGCCAGCCTGAATATTTTTCTCTGGAGCTCAGGGCCATTCCTGACGTGGTCTCACCTACTATCAAGCAGGGGTCAAGCGCAGGCTGTTAGGCGCCCTTAGAAGGCTCAGTGGTGTCTTGCAGGGTACTTGCTGCGTCTTCACGCCTCTGCCTGTCCCAGTGTGCATCTTTTGGTCAGGTATATGAGTATTAACTGGCAGCCTGAAGATCAGATTTGCAGAGGCATTTCCAGCATTGTGGCAGTGAATTTTCTCATCCAGCAACTGTGAAAGAGCGAAAGCCTGACAGCCTGTGAGCGACATTCGAGGAGGTTGTAAAAGTGGGGTTTTGAGTGTTTCCTGATGTTCCCCCTCCTGAAAAATCCTAAATCTCTGTTTTTGATTTTGGGAATTGTGAAAAATATTGCACTTTTAGCTGGATTTTTAGGAGGGGGTGGGTTCTTCTAAAGCTCTTTTTTTCAAAACTGCTCATTTCACCTTGAAACTTGCTGAGATGCAGTCCTTGGGCTCCCTCATGTGGCTTTTTGTCAGAATTGCAGCATTCTTGTGTAACCTTTTTTTTTGGTTGCCATTCCTTCGGAGAGATGTCGGAAGTACAGGCTCTGTCTTGCAGAGAACCATTCCTCTGTATTTTGAAGGCTAGGATTTCCCTTTGGATAGTTCCTTCCTTCCTGCTGAAGGTGGTTTTGGCTTTCCATCTTAATCAGGAAGTGCGTTTGCCTATCTTTCAGCCTACGGTTTCAGGACACATGATTGACTGCTGAAGAGACTGGATGTGCGCAGAGTTCCTCTGTGTTATCTAGAGGTCACTAACGAGTTCTCTGCCATTTCTTTGTGCTAACTCATTCAGTTAGGTGGGGTGCTCCCGCTTCCAAGGCCACAATTTCCAGATGGATCCATAGAGCCATTTCGTCAACATTCTTTCTGGGAAACAGTCTCCCACAAGTGTGGTTTCTTTGTGGACCGTAGCTTGAGCTATCTCTAGTGAGGAGGTTTGCAGGGTGGCAACGTGGTCTTCTCTTTACACATTTGCCAAGTTTTTCAGCAGTGAATGTGGCAGCAAGATGGGACTCTGTCATGGGTCCTTGGTCTTCAGGGTCAGCGCAGCAACTTGCCTAGCTATTTGTGGGACTGCTTTTGTACGTCCCATCTGTCTGTTTTTGTGGATTATTGCACTGGAAAAAGATTATGTACTTACCCTGGTAAGCTCTTTCCCAGTAGATAGGTGAGACATTCTAGACTCCTGCTCAGTCCTTACTGTGCATGTCTACTGATTTACTCTGTTTATGCTTCTCCAGGCTGATTCTTGGATGCTCGTCAGCCCATGGGGACTGAGAAGAATTTGTATATATGTTTCAGTTTTATATGGGAGCAATTTCTGAGCTCCTTTGAAGCCAGTGTTAGCGGTTAACATTATTGTTGAGTTAATTCTTGAGCAGAACAGTTGTTTTAAGCCTGTTGCTACAGGTACCTCTGCTTCACGTGTATTAGATAGCCCTCAGTGCTTGGGCACCAACTGTAGGTGGAGCTAAAGAGCCCAGTGAAGTACAGCAGAGGCAGAGTGAAAAATCTGGAGTGGGTTCCTTCTGCAGCAGCACACGGCTATAGGGAATTAATCCCATCTATCTAGAGTAAGTACATAATCTCTTTTTCTAGTGCAATAGGAACATCAGTCTTGACTAATGGGTTTTAGCTCTTCTTGACTGCAAAGTGTGTAGAGGGCCTCATTTACATATTCTTCTGCTCCGTCTTCCCTCACTCTGAGCAGTGCTTGATCTCCTCAGTAGGAGCTTGTCTGTTCTGCTCAAGTTTGTCTAATTATTGTTTGTTTTTTAACTGATCACAAGTCTTTTTATGCTACAGAGACTTTCTGTTACCCTGATACATCTCTGGCTGCAAGAAGACACAGACTCTCAGGTTAAAGGCCTGTAGATTCCTGTGTGGCCAGGCTTAGGGACCAGTCCCTTGGGAGCTGGCTCGCCCCAGGTCTCGTCTGCAGTAGGTTTGAACTCAAGCTGTTTGGTTTCTGTGATGGTTTTGTTCCTGGATTGGGGCTGACTGTGTCCTGTCCCCACACACACAGAGTTGCGTGAGCTTTGGTGGAGGTCTGAGGGTCCATTTGCACAATGGGTTTGGATGGCAGTCTGAAGAAACAAGCCATTTGATTGTCTTTTGGCTTATCTGAAGCTACAGGTTGTGTGAATAGCGGCTCCCAGCACAGTGAGTAGAGCTGGTACAGCCAATGGGAAAAATTGGGGAGGTCTCTAAATGTGAATTTTATCAGTTTCTGAGGTTAGGGACACCTCCTTTAAAAACAAACAAACCACAAAACCCTTACAGGTGTCTTTTTATTTTGTATTGAGCCTCCATGTGTCGTTTTAGGCACCAGAATCACTATTGTGGTCGTCATGTATTTCCCAGTTTTTGGTTTTTTTTTTAAAGCCTCCATCATCTAATTTTTGCCTCAAAACATCTAATTTTTGCTTAAAATTGGTGTGGAGAACTCCTCTGGAGGAGCTACTTCAGATTAATGCCAAAATTGTGAATGCCTGTCTGAAGGTAGTCAGTGTTCCATGGGTTGCGGGATCTACAGGCTTCATCTCTCCTAAGTCCTCTGAGGTGATGGAATGCACGGAATGTGGGTTCTGGGCCAGAAAATCCAGTTGAAACTGGACTAGGAAGAGTTAGCTTTTCCAGCGAAGCACAGTCATGTGCTGGCGGACAAGGCTCAGAGGACATCTGGATCCTCTACCAGGACCCTCTGGGCAACCTGGCCAGGGTTTCAGTCTCAAATTCATCCATATGATGTATGAAGCCTTTTTAAGCTACAGAGACTGGGTTATTCCCTCAGGGGACTTGGTGGGAGTGGTGTCGGAGCTGATGCCCATGAAGGGCGCAGGATCCCCTTAGCCATGCGCAAGTGTTGGGGACCCAGTTATGGCATGATTCAGATGAAGAAGCATCTGAGTTCATGCCTTTGCTTTCCAAGGTGGGTTCCTCCTGCTTCTAGGAGATTCAGCATCTCAGGAGAGCCATACCACAATGAAGTGGCAGCTCTGGATCTGGGCGATGACCCAACTGTACTTTTCAGACCATCAGTATTGTAAGGAATCATTAGAGTCCCTTTAGGAGTTGAATTTGAAGCCACCTTGGATGGCTGCTCGGTGCTCGTTCATGACCAGCACTAAAGTGCAAGTGACATGCTTCCCTTCATATTAAGATATCACTAAGATACAGATCACTGGAAGGTCACCGAGGAACCCTTGAGGGTAGTCGGAGCTGTAGCAAAGCTTTATCTGGTGGGCAATGAATTTCAGCAGTTAATATGCTGAAGGTAGAATCTTGGTGGTACAAGTCGCAGAGTGTACCTTCATTCTGAGTGAAGGCAGAGTGGTACTGAAGGATACTCAGGACCACAGGCTGGATTTTGTCATTAAAAGGAAGTTTGAAGCCACAGCGCTTAGCCTGATAGCCACAGCAGCTTCATACGTCCTCTGAGCCACTCTAAACTGAGATGGGATAAAGAGTCAGACCACAACACAAACCTCTAGTTTTTTCTAGCAGGGGTAGATTATGTAGCGGATGCTTTTTATGACCTCTTTAGGGTCTTGAGCAATGTCTCGGAATATGTCATCTCCACCCGTAGAATACTCTGGATCAGGCAGTGGGCGGAGATTCAGCCATGGCAAAGCTCTATCTGATGAATGTTGAATTTAACCAGCTCTTTATTTCTCTGAAAGTGGATTCACTGGTGGTGCAGGTTATAAAGCGTACCTCTCTTCCCAGTGAAGGTGGTGTGGTAATAAAGGATGCCAAGGACTGCAGGTGTGATTTTGTTCTTAAGAAGCTCGTCAAGGCTACAGCCTCAGGTTTAAAAGCAGCTGTGGTGATGTCTTGTCACCCAGGCTTGCCACTTCAAGTTGTGCCACAATCCAGACAATTTTTAATGTCTAGAGTGGATTATGTAGCTGATGCTCTGTATGACCTTTTTAGAGTCATAAGCAAAGCATCTGCTTATTCCATTTCCGCCCGCAGGATGCTATGTATCAGACAATGGGTGGGGGATTCCTCATCCAAGGCGACCTTGAGTAAATTACCATTTACTTTTTGGGAAAGGTCTGGATGATCTTATGACTTTACTGGTGTCGTCATGAGACTGGGCTGAGCAGGATATCCATCACATATCCAGACCCCAAGGCACCTCAGTTCTCAATAAAAACATAAATACAGGCTTACACATGCATTCCACATTCATTCACTTAAAATCCCTGACCAAATCTTCCTGACCTCCTGGTCGTCCAGAGGTCCTCTCTGGATTCCTCATCTCTCCAGGCTTCTGAATCCCTCCTGACCCTCCATTAGCCCTCCAGATCTTTAGCAGCATCCTATGCCATTACCAGTCCCTCCGCCGGTTGCCATCATCCCAGCCAGTCCTTTCTCCAGACCGCTCCTCAGTCCTTTGGCTCTCCAGCTCCTAGCAACACTGACAGCACTCATGCAAATCAGCTCCTCTCAGTGTCCATAAGCTCCATTGCTCGGGCTCCCTCTGTTGGCCAGTGACAGTTACTTCACTCTTGTCACAACTGGACAGCAGACCTTGAGCCCCTAGGGGATTAGGTCACCGTAAGTTTCAGGTCTCCAGACCAGTGTTCTTCAACCTTTTTGACACCTATTGACTAGCGGAAATAAAATTATTTTGTGGACTGGCAGTTGAAGGACACTGGGCTAAGTCGTGCCCATCTCCACCCCAGACCCCGCCCCCATAATAATACTAATTGTAACACCATTTTTTCCATTCATTTTTCATATATACACACAATATAATCATATTAACAACACATAATGGTTAACCACAAAATAATGTATGCTTATCAACATTCATTCTTGCCAGAAAACAGATAACCCCATGCAAATGCGGGATCAAAAACTAAAAGTACTAATATTTGCAAACAAACCCTAAGATGCAAGACTCTGCAAACAGTACAACTCCAGAAGAAAAGAAACAAATGCATTTCTTCCTGAACAGACTGCAGGTGTAAATCAATCACTAAATAAAAAAATAAAAGCATTCCCCCTGCCGTTGTTGTCTCTCTCTCTCCATGCTGTGCCTTGCCTTCTGGCCTGCCCCCTGGTGTTATCTTCAGGCCGGTCCATGGTGCGATAAACGTGGCGTGTTCGGGCCGGCTCCCTGAATGCTGAAGTGCACAAACTGTGGGCAGTGGCTCCTCATGTGCGTCCCGCTCCTTATCTGGAAGCCTTCTCTCTGACATTGGGACGTCAGAGAGAAGGCTTCCAGTTCAGGCGCAGGACACGCGTAGGAGCCTTTTCCCATGGCTTTGTGCACTGCAGCACTCGGGGAGCCGGCCTGAATATGCCGCATTGATCGCACCATGGACTGGCAGCTGAAGAACGCTGTCTTTTGCCTGATGGACGTGCCGGCCCTGTGGATCGGCAGAAAATTTCTGCGGACTGGCACCGGTCCACAGACCAGCAGTTGAAGAACACTGCTCTAGACAATATTCCAGTTCTTGGGAGGAGGACCTGTAGGTCAGAGATCTTTTCAAGGCTCCAGACAAAGATTTGGGGGAGTCAGGTGCCCTCCAATCTTCAGAATCCTGCTCTTCCACAACTCCAAGAAGCAGTTATGATGCCAAGCTGGCAGTCAAGCCTCCACATATCGGAGGTACAAGGAGGGGTACAAGCTTGAGTTTTTTGTTCTCTCACAGATCTTTTTCTAGACTCTCCAGCTGGGAGGCCAGAAAAAGTGGCCAAAGTCTGAGCAACAATACAAAAGCTGCTGGATCTGGAAGCCATAGAGACCATACCAGAGGAAGACTCAAGCTCTGGCAGATACTCAATATATTTCATAGTGCCCAAGAGAGGCTCAGAAGACTGGAAGCCAATTCTAGACCTCAAAGCAGTGAATACAGCTCTCAAGATAAACCATCTCTGACTGGAGACGATGAGGTCGGTATTTGTGTCAGTGGACCAGGGGAATTTCTCAAATTTTTTGCCTCACTGAATTTGATGGAAGCCCATCTGTACATTCCCATTTTTACAGAGCACAGGAGGTTTTTGCAATTCCATGTGCTGGAACAACACTTCCAGTTCACAGCCTTGCCCTTTGGCCTAGCCACAGTGCCACAGACCTTCACTAAAGTAATGGTGGTTGTTGCTGCACACTTGCGCAGAGCCGGCATACAAGTACATCCATCTGGACAATTGGCTATTAACCGCCCAGTCTGAATCCAAAGGCAGACTAGTGGTTCAAAGAATGATTCAACTGCTGCAGAAGCTGGGCTGGTTGGTCAACTTTTAGAAAAGCCACCTGGAGCCGACGCAGATCTTGGAATATTTTGGAGTCTGGTTCAACACAAGGGAAAATAGTGTTTCTCCCAGAAATCCACAGAGAAGCTTCTGCATCAGATACAGAAGATCCAGAGCAAGACTGCTTTGACAGCCTGGCATTATTTGCAGGTGCTAGGATCAGTAGTTGCAACCATGGACATAGTCCCCTAAGCAAGAGTGCACTGGTGTCTGCTCCAGTATATGCTCCTTTCCCGATGATGCCTGCAGAGGGATCCTCTCCAGCAGCAGCTGCCTTGGACAGTGGAAGCTTGTCAGTCTAGCCTGGTGATTGGACTCTCAGTCTCTCACCAGAGGAATTCCCCTTCTCATCTCTGCATGGGTGATACTGATGATGGATGCCAGCCTATACAGCTCGGGGGCACATTATTTAAAAAAATTATATACGCCTAAAAATCTAGGCAGTTTAGGGATACTGGTCCCCTTCCCAGAGGAAGTAGTCTATCAATTGTTTGGAACTTCAAGCCATCTATTCGGGAGCGTATTGCAGAACAAAGTGGTTTGAGTTTTTTCTCGGACAACACAATGGTGGTAGCCTATGTCAATTGCCAGGGGGGCACCAAGAGTGCTGCTCTAGGTTTGTAAGCCCAGATGCTATTTTGTTGGGCAGAGGCCCAACTCTTGGCATCCTCAGTGGCACATGTGGCAGGAGTGGACAATGTGCAAGTGGATGGGAGGTGGAGCAAAAGAATGCTAATGAAGCTACTTTCAAAAATTCTCACGAGACGGAATTGACTTCCCACAAGCTCAGGAATCATGTCTGTCTACTAGAAAAATTACTGAGGTAAGAACCTAATCTTTCCTTCCAAAGTTACGTTAGAAATGGACAGGGCAGGCTCCCTCACAAGAAATAGCATTGGAGAGCTTTTTATTTGTCATTTATTATATCATTACAAATAATACTTTCTTTTTTTTTTTTAATTCTTTATTCATTTTCAAATTTACATTAAGTGTAACAATATTAATTAATAATAAATACAACACTTAATAATCATCAATGGTACAAATAATATGCTCTTATCTCCCATCCTTCCCACCCTTTCTTATCATATAATCAATATCTTATACAATATGTAACAATAAATTTACCCTCCCCTCCCCCCTCACAAATAATACTTCAAGAAGCTTGGATGAAAAAAAAAAAATCTGAGAAACTCAAAAATATAGAACAAAACAATCCTTTTCTTTCTGAGATTCTCAGAGAGCGCGGGAACCTGCAGGCCTTGATCATTTGCACAGCATTGGCATCAGCTTCAGACAGGAAAAGAACAGTGTCGGTCGACCGGGGGGAGGGACAGATGTGCCGGCCATCAAGTGGGGAGTTGGTAGCAGGGTGCCGGCCATCAAGTGGGGAGGTGGGCAGGGGTGAAAACAAGTACAGGTTAGTGGGTAGGGAGGTGGTGGGACTGAAGTGCAGGTTGGGTGGGAGGGCAGGTGTGGGGAATGCAATCTTCAGAGAGAGAGGGAGGGACAGAGGGAGGAAGCAAGAAAGATCAATACTTGAATATAAACCAAGACCTCCAACTTCTGTTGGGTTGAAAAGAATAGAAGTAAGTCTAAAAGCTGTTAATGAGTTTTATGTTTTGCCATAATGACTTTTGGATCATGGTTTTTACTTGCTGAATTTGGCACAGAACATTTTTTCCAGTAATTTTAATTGAATTTAGATAATGGATTACTACTACTACTGTTTATATTGCTTAGATTTGGAATTATGCTTTCTTGAGACATTTGTTTGGCCACCTGAATTTTACTTTGTTCTAAAGAGAGATTTTTAATTTTTTTGTTAGGATACATTCTTCAGAAGACAAAGCAGAGAGCATTCCTCAGCATTTGCTACTTTCTGCTGTCCTTCTGTAGCCAATGCCAGAAAGAATTCAACATCGCCAACATTCACCCATTCAAGCCACCAGCTTGCCATGAATGACATTTTGAAGGCTTTAAATGGAGTAAGTCTGACTACTGATATGGTATTACCAGAATCTCTATCCCCTATCACCAACAGAGTGGTGCCAGTAAATGAAAAACATGAAGTGATACCACCTGTTCAACAAAAGATATTTTCTCCTTCAATACCATCTGTGATGTCTCATCTTGTACCATCTGCTCCTTCATTTAGCCAATCATCCGATTTTTCTCATTCACCGCCATCTATCCTACCAGTTGCCTTGCCTTCAGAACCATTGGCTGCATTACCTGATTCACGTATGTCTGCTTCATCAGCTGCTTTGCCTTCCCTTCTATCAGCTGCTGATGGTCAATCACTGCCATCAACTTCACCATCTGGTTTGTCTTCGCTGTCAACTTCTATTCATTGTTCACTTCCATCTGATTCAAAAGCTAGTTCTCCTTCCCTGCAGTCTGCCACTGATCCTCAATCCTTGCTATCTGCTTCGTAAGGTACTTCTCGTCCTCTCACCTGGTCTACTATAGTCGCTAGTGGCTATTTCTCTGTTTACTGTACCTCCTTTAACAACTTCTGCTATGCCAACTGTTCAACAGCTCTGTGAAGAACACCACCGCCTTTACTGCCTGTGGATGTTTGAGTATTTGACATTCTCACTATGTTCTGTACTTTCACTGCCACACCATCATGAAAATCATATATCTGATTGCATGATCACTATCTTTAGACAGCATCCATTGTCAGTATCTCCTGTATAACTACTGCCAATATCACTACCAGTCATAGGCAGAGGAATGGGATGGACAACTGGTATATAAGTGGATTTTTTTGCTGGTGGAGTGTTTTGTTTTTCTGATTTATGATTGGAAGAATTCTTGCATTGTGCATTTCGGGATTAAGAGAATGACATACTTCTGGGGGGTCTCTTTTTTTTTTTTTTCTCCACTAATTTTCAGTTAATCAAAACTGAGGCATTTTATCCAGAATAGTGTAGTTTTTGAATGGTTTACACAGTTCTTTTATCCAGTATTTGTCTGGATTACGTGGACCAATGCTGTGTTAGTAACTAGAGAATTTAGACCCCTCTAACCAAAAATATGTTCCACTGTCACTGCTTTCAGGTGTGAAAATAATCCTTTTCATGTCACTTTTGCCCTATTGCAATTGTGACTCCATTTTCATTTCTCTGTCATTATTACCAAAACTTTAGAAATAATGGGCGTGTGGTGACCAGTTATTTTAATTTTTTTTTTTTTTTTGCAGCACTGACCCAAAGAACTTGTCTTGGAAATTTCAAGGTCAGGCTTAGTCCTGATACCAGTCCTGACTATCTAGGTCTTGCCTGGCCACCGAGGTTATCCAAGTGCTGGCAAATATTCAAACCGGTACCCAGACAACTGTCTAGATAAAGTTAGGACACCAAATGCAAACATCACAGGTTGATAGCAATTTTTTCAAATATTATTTTTTTATAGCATTCCTCCAGACTGGCAAAGACGAATGGGTTTACACATCTCTACCAGCAGGTGAAGACTGAGAACAGATGATGTCAGTGATGAGTATAAGTGGGCTGTGCAGTCCCTTAAAGTCAGTCCTTTCTCAGTCTCCAGCAGGCAGAGGTGGTAAGTCTGTGCAGTCCCAGCTTGTGCTCAGTTTGTTAAAAAGAAAGGGGGGGAAGGAGGAGGAATATGGTTCTATCTTTCTATCTGAGCATTAACTCTCTTGTTTTGCTGGCCAGAGGCGGGGGCCCGCAGAGGTCTTCTTAAGCCTCAAGGGTGTCATACTCGGACAGCTGAGTCTGTCCCCCTACTTCATCTCCCCAATTCTTTAGTGGTGTATCAGCTGCTGTTGCTTTGACCGCAGCTTAGAGAGCCTGTGGGGTCTGCCTATTATGATTTTAAAAATCTGTAAGAGAAAGGAAGGTGTGTGCTGTTTGGTAAACCTTTTTTAAAACTAACAGGCAAGCACTAAGTTCAGTGTAAGGGAGGGCTTCTTCTTTCTTATCAGCAACTTTTGAGGCTTTGGTTTTGGTCAGGGAGCGCTTGCTTGCTGGGCCAGTTCTCATGCGATTCTACTCCTCCCATGATGCACAGTGATAAGCTCCAGAAGTGTGCAGATTGCTCCTGGCTGGGGGGTTGATGTGTCAGGCACTTGCAAGTTCTGTGCAATGCTAGAGGCAGTTGACAGATAGGATTCTTAGGTGACTTTGGAGAGGATTTTCTTTTACTGCAGGGATTCCCTTATTGCTGCTGCGAGGAGGGGGCCTTAAGCGCTTGAGCCAATCAGGGCCTTAGGCCTTTCACAGTGCATCCCAGGATTCACCGGGAAGGGGAAGGCCCGTCATTTTGAAGAGGCAGGCCTGCCGGCAAGAAAACTTAAATATCCCTCCTGCTGATCTTCATTAGAAGGTATGGGGAGAGGGTAAAAAAAAAGAAAAGCTGCTGTTCCTGCCCTGAACAGCTGAGTGACATGGAAAGCCCTGAAGCCGCCAGCGGCTTTGGAGAGTCTTGTAGCTTAGTTGATAGGGCACGGAAAGCAGCTTGACAGGAGAGAGGAGCTGTGCCTAATGATTGCTCTTCTGAGCAAGTACCAGGCACAGTTCTTCACCAGTTTATCAGCGATTCACCACACAAATAGCATGTATATAATTTTCATGCTGTTGTGCTGAGCATTACTAGTAAGAGAAAAATCACTCCCACCCTGTTGTATTTTTACCATGGTATCAGAGCTATGTGCAGTTCTTTTGGGGCAGTCATCGTGGGGACTGTAAATCCGGGGGCAATGCCTCTGTCTCCTCCCGCCCAATGAAGGTTTTCGGGTCCAGCTCCCTGTGCCGGTAGGTGCGAGGCTTTGGGAGTTTTATTATGGGTGAACCCAGATTACTTCAGATCAATGGGTATTGGAGGTGGTCTGTGACAGGTGCGCGTTGGAGTTTGCTCAAACCTTTGGATGTATTTATTGAGTCCCCTTGTCTGGCTCCCTGGAAATGGAAAGCTGAATAGTAAACTCTGCAGGAATTGATCGATCTCAAGGTGGTGGTTCCTGTTCCCCCTGGTGAGCTGAGGATTAGTCGTTATTCCATCTACTTTGTGACTTCCAAAAAAAAGGGTCCTTTTATCTCATTTTGGACCTCAAGAGGATGAATCAAGCCCTTCAAGTTCCATTTTTTTCGTATGCAGACCTTAGTCGGTGATTCTGGTGGTGCAGCTGGGAGAGTTCCTCCCTTCTCTCAATCTGATGAAGGCATATCTGCACATACTGATACAGGTGTTCACCATTTCCTTTGCTTTGCAGTTTTGGGCAGACACTTCAGTTTTGTGCGCTTTTGTTTGGTCTGGTGACGGCTCCCTGATCTTTCTTCAAGGTCATGGTTGTGGTAGTGGCGGCATTATGCCAAGAGGGAATCCTTGTGCATCCATACCTAGATGACTGTTTGATTCGGGCAAAGTCTTACAAAGATAGTGTAATAGCCATGGAACAGGTTGTCCAATTGCTACATGCTGGGCTGGGTAATCAACCTGGCCAAGAGTCATCTAGTTCCATCTCTGCACTTGGAATACCTGGGGATTCAGTTTGACATGAGCTTGGGGAGCTGGAGGCCAGAGTGCAGAAGCTTCAGGGTTAGATCTGTTCTTTCCTGGGTTCCCAGCTCCCTCAGTTTCAGGACTTCCTTCAAATGTTGTGGTCAATGGCAGCATCCTTGGAGGTAGTGCAGTGGTTGTGGGCTCACATGCATCTGCTGCAATGTGCTCTGCTGGATCGATGGTCTCCTCAGTCCCACTGCCCATGTGAGGACTGGTTTGTCACAGTTTACATTGGTGATTGAGGGCGAACAATTTGATCAAAGGGATGGGCCTGGAGCAGTAGCAGTTGATGGTCTTTTTTATAGACGCCAGTCTCAGTGACTGGGGGGTACAGTGCTTAGGTCACTCGGCCCAGAGGATGTGGTCTCCTGAGGAGTCGACTTGATTGATCAACTGCTTCGAAACCAGAGCAATTCTTCTAGTCTTGCTTGTTTTTTTTGCAACTTGGTAACAGGGAAGGGGATTTGGGTCATGTCGGACAATGCGACAGCAGTGGCCTACATGAATCGGCAAGGGAGAAGGAGGCAGCTGTATTGATGGAGTGGGCAGAGGCTCATCTTCTGGACATCTTGGTGACTCATATTGCTGGGATGGAGAACATCCAGATGGATTTTCTCAGTCATCATGTTCTGAACCCAAGTAAATGGAGTCTGTGGATGAGGCCTTCAATATGATTGTTCCATCTGCTGATGGATTTGATGGCCACTTTCACAATGCCAAAGTTCAGAGGTTTTTAAGTCACCACAGAGATTGCTGAGTGGAGACATTAGATGTGCTGGTTCAAGTTTGGCCAATGGACTGGCTACTGTATGTTTTTTAACCCTGGCCCCTGATCGATCGGCTCCTCCTTCACATCAGCTGCCATGCTGGCTTAGTAGTGCTAGAGGCTCCAGATTGGCCTTGTCAGCCGTGGTACATAGATCCTCTGTCTTCTCTCTCACTCTCTTCTGTTGCAGGATCCCATTTGCCTGTTTGATCCAGCTCCCTTTTGTCTTGCAGCTTGGCTCTTGAGAGGGCATGTTTGACCAGAAGAGGTTACTCTGGCCAGGTGATTGTACCCATGTTAGGTTCTAGGATGTTGTCCACGTCTTATGCGTACATCAGAATATGGCATTTGTTTGTATTTCGCACTCCGTAGCTCCCTTGTGAGCTTCCTTACCAGAGCTTTTAGATTTCCTGCAGGCCGGAGTAGAGAAGGGCCTTGCCTAGTCGTCTTTGAGGGTTCTGGAGTGGCCTTGGTGGCTTTCTGGGAAGTGATTCAGGAAAAACAGTTAACTGCTCATCCAGATGTGGTCTGCTCTCTGCGGGCGGTTCATCGTTTTCATTCTCCAGTGTGTCCTATGGTGCCCTCTTGGGATCTCAGTCTTGTCTTGTCAATTTTGGTTGAGCCTACTTTTGAGCTTTTGAGAACCAGTTCTCTGAAAGATCTCACCCTGAAGGCAGTCTTTTTGGCTGCCATCACATCAGCAAGGTGTGTTTTTGGAGACACAGGTGTTCTCTTATCAACCTTCTTTTCCAGAGTTCAAGAGGGAACATGTCTTGCATCCTATTCCCTCCTTTCTGCCCAAGGTGGTAATGCCTTTTCACGCGAGACAGTTTCTCTTTTAGTGTTAGGGGATTGGGTTGGTGCTTCAGATCAGCGGCAGTTATACAAATTGGATGTCAGGCGAGTATTGCATGCATTTACCAAATGGACTCAGGAGTTTTGTCTTTCTGAGCATCTTTTTAGTCTCTTAGAAGGCCATCGGTTAGGGTAGGCAGCTTCCAAGGTGACCATTATTCACTGAATTAAAAAAATTATTGCTTCTGTTTATTTGTGAAAGAACAGAGTGACTCCTGCTTTCTTCAGGTCTCATTTAACGAGGGGGCAAGCAGCCTCCTGGGTAAAGTGTTCTTTGGTATCCCCTGTGAATATTTGTAAGGCAGCAGTTTGGTCCTCTCTGCATTCTTCTGTGCATCACTATTGGGTGGACTTACAAGCACAGCAAGATATGGTTTTGGTGCATGGATATTTCAGTCAGGGCTCCAATGATCACTGCTTTGGTACCTGCCATTCATCTGTGCTGGTCTGGAGGGATGCTATAAAAGGATAAATTAGGCCTTACCTGCTAATTTTCAATCTTTTAGTCCATCCAGACTGGCATAGGACTCACCTGAGGTATAATTTGCATAGTGTTTAGTATGGCATGGGGTAAGCAGAAAAGTAAAAAGTAGTCCCGGATGGGATGAGGTGTTGAATATTTTAAGTCACTGTGGGGAGTCGGACGTTCCTTTCTGGGCAGTAGAATCTAGTTCACCGGTTTAGCCGATGGGCTGTTAAAGTTGAACTGGAGAGTTTCTTTTCTCTGATTTCCATATAAAAAAATAAATAAATAAAAGGAAGATCACAAGAAAAAAAATTTAAAGGGTCGTTCTGGGGGTTCTTGTCTAGCAGGTGGCTTCTTGCTGTACAGCCCATTTTATACTTGTCACTGAAGTCATCTGCTGGTAGAAGCATGTAAACCCGTTTGTCTATGCCAGTCTTAATGTTAAGAGGGTGAGCCCCTAAAATATATGAAGGTTTGGGAATCTGATCTGGGTTGGGTGCTTTCTATGACAGAGTAGGAATGTACATGGTATCACACTAATTCTCTAGGGTTTGCTCATTCCTTGATGGAAAATGGATATAAAGCTCATATGTGGTGGTACTAAACCCCAGTATTACTGGTTAATATGAAAGGTGGTAGAGATGGGAGGTGTTGGAGGACGTGTTTGCATATGCGTTGGGGTTTGGATTTTCCCTTTTTAAGTGGGATTTGTATTACCCCTTTTTTGTGACTTGGGGGTATAAAATCATCCAGGGCTTCTAGAAGTCTGTGTTTCACATTGTCCCTAATTTTAGATATGAATTTAGAGGCATCAATTGTATTGGTGGTTTTGTATCACTGCCCCTGATTGGAATGATGCAGAAATCAGCTTTTCTAAACTGTTTTTGATGGCTGCCTTGCCAGATTGGGAGGGGTGGTGACTAAAATGGATGATTGGTATGTTCCTTATAAACTAACGACCTTGACATATTGTAAGATGGGGAGCTTTGCTAGGAAATGATGGTGATTTGAAGTGTGAAAAAGTTATTTGTTGTAAGAGGAGCACTGGGGGGGTACAACAAGTTGGGGAGAGGGTGGTGAGTTGAGAAACTTTCTGTGGAGGTTATAATTATTCTGTTGCATGCTGGGGTGAGTGTGTTGAAGAACCACGTTGCGCTCACCCGATTTTCTTTTTTTATTAAGAGTGTTCTTTATTTCAAGTTATGCTTGTAATTGTGATATTTATAGCTTTAGAAAATTATACATTGTAAAGATAAAGGATAAAATATTTTTTCCTTTTTTAACTAAAAGCTTTTATTAATCTATTTTGTTAAATGTAATGGTTATCCTTTGTGAGAGAGCCAACCTCCTCATCTACTTATTTTATGCTATTTCTTTGTGGTAATTATGTTTAAAGTGTTTATTACAAGTTGATGTTGATCGTTTTGGCTAAAATACCCTCAAAAATGTAAAACCTAAAATGATCAAATAAAAAATAGTATTATAGTCTATAGTTCTCCTTTTAAGAAATGTCAATTCTTTTTAATAAAGTTAAATTCTCTTTTGTAACTGAAAAAAATCATCTTTAATGTTGTAAAGAGGGAAACAATAGGCAATTAGGGATAAATATACTAGTATGTGGAGAGAATATTGCTACTCCTTGGGTTTTGGTCAAGTACTAGTGACCTGGATTGGCCACCATGAGAACAGGCTACTGGGCTTGATGGACCACTGGTCTGACCCAGTAAGGCTATTCTTATGTTCTTATGTTGTTAAAAGGGGAGCTCTGTCCTTGAAATTACAAATAGGGTATTCTGCCTTCTCTTCCACACTGGAAATATTAGGTGGTGATCCCAATGCACTGCTAGTTATAGGTTTGTGCCTGGGAGATTGTGAGAGAAAAAATGTCATATCTTGAAATGGTTTCAAGAGAGAGGTCTGAAAGATGGAGTCTACTCAGACTATTGGACTCCACCATGCAGAGTGCCACAAGAATCCCCTATTTCCTCTGCCAAATTATGTACAATTCTGGAGACCACACCTTCAAAAGATACAAGAGCATGGAGTAGGTCTAGAGCAGGGGTGGCCAAAAGGTCATTTGCGATCTACCAGTAGATCGCAAGGGCAACATCAAACAGCCAGGCTCACGCCGGGCCCACAAGCCTCCTTCCCCCCTCCCCCCCCTACGTCAATTCTGACATCGAAAAGGAAGTTCTGGGCCCGGAACTTCCTCTCCGATGTCAGAATTGACCGAGAAAGGGAGGCGAGGCTTGCGGGCCTGACTTTTGCAGCATCGAGGAAGTAGGGAGAAATCGGCAGCGGTGGCTTGGGGGGCAGGGAGAGAGAAAGAAAGGGCAGCAGGGAGAGAGAAAAAAAGTTGGACTCATGGAGTGACAGAGAGAGATGTTGGTTAGGGAATGGAATGAGGTCTGGAGGATAGGAAGCATGAAGGATGAAGAAATAAATATTGGATGCACAGTCATGAAATCACCAAACAACAAAGGTAAGAAAAATGATTTTATTTCCAGTTTCGTAATCAAAATGTGTCCGTTTTGAGAATTTATATCTGCTGTCTATATTTTGCTCTAGGCCCCCTTTTATTAAACTGCAATAGTGGTTTTTAGTGCAGGGAACCTAAGAACATCGGGAGTAGAGAGTTGCGCGGGGACAGAAATCCCACCCGTCCCCGCCAAAGTCCCACCTGTCCCCGTGAGGACTCCCACCTGTCTCCGCGATAAATCCCCTCCGTCCCCACCTGTCCCCGCGAGGAATCCCCTCCGTCCCCGCCCGTCCATATAAACTTCAGAAATAGTTATTTCAGTTAATTATGCTACTGAATTAAAGGCTCTGGTAGAAACCCATTTAAAAATAAGCAAAAAGACTATTAATTTGGAAATATTAATTGGGAAGAATACATACTTTGTAAACGGGTTTCTACCAGAGCCTCTAAT
Organism: Geotrypetes seraphini; assembly: GCF_902459505.1. Lineage (NCBI taxonomy): Eukaryota > Metazoa > Chordata > Amphibia > Gymnophiona > Dermophiidae > Geotrypetes > Geotrypetes seraphini. The sequence continues at coordinate 89,992,393 of NC_047088.1, read as the reverse complement.
GTTTATAAATTTTTATCAACACAACTAATATACTACTTTATCCTGAAGCAAAAAAAAAAAAAAAAAAATTTTTTTCCTACCTTTGTTGCCTGGTTTCTGCTTTCCTCATGTTCTCATTCAATTCCTTCCATCCACTGTCTCTCTTCTCTCTGCGTCTTCCATTTGCTCTGTTACTGTGCCTCTTCCTTTCTCCCCCCTTCCAAATTGGTCTGGCACCCATCTAATTCCCTCCGCTCCCCCCATAGTCTGGCATCTGTCTTCTTCCCTGCCAGCGTCTTCTCCCCACTCTCTCTCCCCATTTCCTTTCAGCGTCCTTCTCCCCCCATCTTCCCCATGTCCTGTCAGCATCCTTCTCCCCCCCTCTGTCTTCCACATGTGCTTTCAGTGTCCTTCTCCACCCTGTCTTCTCCATGTCCTTCCAGCGTCCTTCTCCCCCCTCCCGTCCTCTCCATGTCCTTTCAGCGTCCTTCTCCACGCCTTTGTCTTCCCCCCATGTCCTTTCAGCATCCTTTTCCCCCCTCTGTCTTCCCCATGTGCTTTCAGCGTCCTCCCCCCTCCCGTCCTCCCCATGTCCTTTCAGCGTCCTTCTCCCCCCCCTGTCTTCCCCCCCATGTCCTTTCAGGGTCCTTCTCCCCCCTCTGTCCTCCCCATGTGCTTTCAGAGACCTTCTCCCCCCCCTCCCGTCCTCCCCATGTCCTTTCAGCGTCCTTCTCCACCCCTTTGTCTTCCCCAGTGCTTTCAGCATCCTTCTCCCCCCTCAGTTTTACCCATTTCCCTTAAGCGTCTTTTCTTCTCCACTCCACCTTTCCTTCCTTTCTCCCTCCCTGCCCCTTACCTTTGTGGCGCTTCCCCACCCGACCGACAACAGAACAGGCCCGGTCGGACAAACCTCCCTGCCCTGTAGCCACGGATCTAAATTACCTTCTTACAGCAGCTGGAGTATTGAAGCTGCTGTAAGAGGTAATTTAGATTTGCGGCTACAGGGCAGGGAGGTTTGTCGGCAGGGCCTGTTGTCGGTCGATCGGGGGACCTGACCAGCTGTGCACACTCACTCCCCCCCACCCCCCTCACGGCTGCACCCGAGGCGGACCGCCCCCCCCGCTTTGGAAGCCACTGCCTTCTCCCTACCTGCCCTGCCGCACACAGCCGACCGGAAGTCTTCACGATGTCAGCGCTGATGTCAGAGGAAGGGAGGGCTTTGCTTAAGCCCTCCCTCCGACGTCAGCGCTGACATCGGGGAAGACTTCCGATTGGCTATGTGTGCTGCAGCAGGGCAAGAAGAAAATGGAAGACGAGGCCTCGCAGCAGGGCAGGTAGGAACGGCATTGAACCCCGCGGGATCCCCGAGAGCACGAGGGGCGTCCCCATGGGATCCCCGCGACCCTAGTGGGCGTCCCCATGAGATCCCCGTGACCCGAAGGGGGAACCCGTTGTCTCCGTTCCCGTGCAGCTCTCTAATAAACTCAACTTTCATGACCATATCAGTAGCATTGTGAAAACTACCTTTTACAGATTGCGGAAAATTCGTTCTATTTCTAAATTTCTCTGTTCTAAAGCACTAAATATACTTATTCATTCTCTGGTGATATCTAAAATCGATTATTGTAATTCCCTATTTAAAGGAATTGCTTTACAAGAAATAAAACGACTACAAATTATTCAGAATGCATCAATTAAATTAATAACTAAATCCAAAAAGTTTGATCATGTAACACCACTCCTTAAAAAGGCTCACTGGCTTCCTGTTATGCATAGAATTACTCATAAATTATGTACAATTATTTTTAAAACTTTATATAATAAGACCCCAGCATTTTTATTTAGATTACTTATCCCTTATTCTGCAAAGAGAACCTTGAGATCTAGCGAACAAAATCTTTTATCTATTCCCTCTCTAAAAATAATCAATACAAGGAGACAATTTATCTTCTCTTGTACGGCACCGCAGACATGGAACGCCCTCCCTATGTTTTTAAGGGAGGAGAAAGAGTTTGTAAAATTTAAAAACGAGTTAAAAACTTTCCTTTTTAGAGATGCATTTGCAAGTTAATCTTTTATCTTATTGTTTTGTTTATTTTATTCCCCTTAAATGTCTTATTACCCTTTTGTATTTTCCTTTGATGTCTTTTCTTTACTTTACAAATTGTATTTCATCCCTCCTCACCTTGTGTTTAACAATGTTAATTTTAGTATAATAAGTTTATTTATTAATTGTATGGACTGTTTTGTTACCTAATCTATGTAACTTTTTAAATGTACACCGCTTAGAAACTTTGTTTAAGGCGGTTAATCAAGCCAAATAATAAACTTGAAACTTGAAACATTCAGCACACACTATTGCAGTTTAGTAAAAGGGGAGGGATATATTTGTATATTTTTGTATAGTTGTTACTGAGGTGACATTGCATATTTTAAAGTCATCTGCCTTGACCTCTTTGAAAGAAAACCTGAATATAAATTATAATTTAACATTTTCTCTGCGTACAGTGTGCTTTGTGTTTTTTTATTGTTGGTAGATCATTTTGACTTGGTCATTTTAAAAGTAGCTCGCAAGCCAAAAAAGTGTGGGCACCCTTGGTCTAGAGGAAGGCTACTAAAATGGTTGATGGGGACAGACTTTAAGATCTTAATATGTATGCTTTGGAGGAAAGATGGGAAAGGGGAGCTATGATAGAGATGATTAAATACTTACATGGCATAAATGCACATGAGGCAAATATCTTTCATTTAAAAGAATGCTCCGGGATGAGAGGTCATAGGATGAAGTTAAGAGGTGATACACTAAGGAGTAATCTAAGGAGGATTAATTCAAGAAAGCGTGGAACAGGCACATGAGATCTCTTAGGGAGAGGAGGAGATAATGGCTGCTGTGGATGGGCCATTTGGCCTTTATCTGTCATGTTTCTATCTCTCCCTTACTGTATAACAAATTCATGACCACCCTAAATTTAATTAAACTAGACCCCGGAGGATGGATATTCTCGTATGCAGACTACATCCTTCTACTAATCCCCATAGTTCTAAATCCAACCAGCCTCATCATCAAGTTATCACTAGCCATAAATTAAATAAAAAATTGGGCAACAATGCAACACCTTAAATTAAATACAGGAAAAAACAAGCTACGGTTTGGGCAAAAGACACAGCAATCCCTTCCTCCATCACACTGATTGCTAACTTTAACATAGAGAAATCTACCAAAAGTTATGGGAGTCACCCTAGACAACTCATTAATGTTTGAAAACTACATCAACAACACAATTTGGATGTCATATGCCACCATTCAAAAGCTGAAAAGATTAGATCCTATTTCCTCCGCCAGCAATGCGAGATACTCGTCCAACTAATAATACTGTCAACACTAGACTACAGCAATGCACGTCTCACAGGACTATCAAAGAAGCAAATGAAAAGAGTACAACTAATGCAGAACACAGCAGCATGACTTATATTCTACAAATAGAGGTTCGATCATGTAACGCCAGTACTGATTGAACTACATTGAAATCCTATAGATAAGGCATGGGCAAACTACAGCCCGTGGGTCATATCCGGCTTGCCAAATTTGGTGGCCAGGTTGAAGATCTCGATGGAGCCGTCCAGGCGGGCCATGGTCAAGTGCTCCAAGCGGCTGCAGTCATGCAGACAGCGGACCCCCAAGGGCACAAAGCGGAAGAAGCGCATCCAGTGCATTTGGAACTCCCCCCATGGTCGGCTGTAAGCATGCGAGTGTCTGCTAGTATAGTGGAACCTTGGGTTTCCAAGTAACGCGGTTTGCGAGTGTTTTGCAAGACGAGCAAAACACTCAGCATACTTTTGTCTCGCAAACTGAGCGCTGCCCCGATAAATGAGCACTTACAGCTGCAGACAGCGCCACTTCAGGGGGATGCCTCTTCCGTCCACCGGACAGCCTTCCACACCATGTTGGAGAGCCTCTGAGCCAACGCAGCCGAGCGCCGTCCCACCTGCACATTGTGTATGATCACACAGAATATCGATGATTGATGTGCGTAATCATACGCAATGTGCAGGTGGGACGGCATTTGGCTGCGTGGGCTCAGAGGCTCTCCAACAGGGTGCGGAAGGCACCCGGCGTGGAAGGCTGGTGGGAAGAGGCATCCTCCTGAAGCGGCGCATGGGCTCAGGGGGGTTCTCCAGCGGCTGGCGGACGGAAGAGGCATCCCCCTGAAGCCACGCTGCGTGGGCTCAGGGATTCTCCAGCAGCTGGCAGACGGAGGAGGTGTTTCCTTGAGGCTGCGCTGCCTTCATCTGTACAAGGACCCCGATGGGTGCATGTGCGGCTGGCCACCTACAAACTGCAGCACCCGACAGGTACACACCCCTAGGCCACCCCTCGCCACTTATTCCCAGTTCCTTGGCACCTTTTGGGTTGTGGAACGAATTGTCAGCATTACCTTTATGGCCTATGGGGAAAGTTGCTTTGATATACGAGTACTTTGGATTACGAGCATGCTTCTGGAATGAATTATGCTCATAAATCAAGGTACCACTGTATTTTATAAAGGAAAGAAGATGCCTTCTACTGCAGCTCCCTGCTGCTTGGGGTGCAGTACAATGGAGGCATGTCTGAGGCTTTTCTTTTTAGCACTACAAGTAGAAGCCTTGTGAGTTGGAGATCCTAAATTCATCAAGTTTGGCTTGGTTAAGTGTAATCTGCTTCAAAATATGCTTGAAAATTGTAATCACTATTAGAAATAATAATGCACAATCTCTTAATATTCCCTTAAATAGCAGGATTTCCACTTTGGAAATGCTTAAAGATTCCCTGGGTAATGTTTTGTATGTCAATTAAAAAAAAAAAGTCATGTTCCTCTCTAGGTAAGCAAGTATTAAATAATCCAGATAAAGCTACATTCATTTCATACTTGGCATGTACTACTAAATACTGTTATGTATTTCCCTCAGTACATATTGTCAGTTTTCTGTTTCCTATTCTTTCTTAAGCATACACTTTCCCTGTTTCCTCTCGTGCAATCCTGTTAAATATTTACTTTTTATGTGCCAAGAAACTGCTAGACTGACTAGCAAAAAAAAGTGCTTGTTGGTTGTTAAACTATTTCCTATTTAAGTGGGAGGGAATAGGAAGAAGGTCACACAGCCTTGGAGGGGAGGGGGAGAGAGATTGAATATGGCCTGAAATACTTTCAGTTTCCAATTCCCTCTTTAGCTGCAATGCTTCTAAAATATAGTATAAAAAGAAATTCTAAAGACTATATTGCCAACAAGCACTCGGAAGTCATTTTTTTGTCCTTGTGAATACCATCCAGGAATTTTCAGTAACTTGTAAGTAATGCCTGTATTACTGCTTGTTTTAACTAAAGCTGTTTTACTTCCTTCTCTTTTTCTAGATTTCCGTGCATTGATGCTAGACTGTTAACATATATGTTGTTAGTGAAAGTACCAGATTAGGTGTGTGGCTAAGTGGAAGTACTGGGAACATTAAGAGCAGGATTAAGGCAGTGAAAGTTACAGGTAAAATTAGGCATGTGCCTAGCAGCTACAAGTTTACAAGGGGCTCTCAGATGTGTAATTCAATAGGTTCCAAAGGCATATTTTTGCCCTGCCAAATCAGCTATTGTCAGAAGAATGGGGTGAGAGACCAGTGCCACTGCTGCTGTTGAAATCTGTTTGTTCTGGCTTCCTCCAACTGACAGGAGGAGTCAAAGAGCAATAATACTTACCTGTTGCTTTCTCTGCTGGTTTTCTTCTGCAGTCTGACCTATGTTTTTTGTGGGAGTTAAGCATGTATTTTATAATCATAGGAGCTAACTTCAAAATGATTGGAAATTACCTGAATGGAGTAGAACGGGTACAAGTAAGATCAATTTTTCACTCCGTCAAAAGTTACAAAGACTAGGGGACACTCAATGAAGTTACAGGGAAATACTTTTAAAACCAATAGGAGGAAATATTTTTTCACTCAGAGAATAGTTAAGCTCTGGAATGCATTGCCAGAGGTTGTGGTAAGAGCGGATAGTCTAAACTAAACTAAACCTTAGGTTTGTATACCGCGCCATCTCCACAAGCATAGAGCTCGGCACAATTTACAGGGTTAGGTTGAAAAGGAGCTACAATGAAGGGTTATAGGAAAGGAGCTAGGAAGATAAAGAGGTACCAAAGAGCGGGAGGTGTTAGATTTTTGAAAAGAGCCAAGTTTTCAGGTGTTTGCGGAAGGATTGGAGGGAGCTTGAAATTCTGAGCGGGGATGTGAGGTTGTTCCAGAGTTCTGTGGTTTTAAAGGGGAGGGATGTTCCTAGTTTTCCTACGCGGGATATACCTTTTGCAGAGGGGAATGATAGTTTCAGTTTTTGGGAGGATCTAGTGGAATTAGGGTTAGAGGAGTTCCAGAAGAGTGGGATAACGGGAGGGAGGATGCCATGTAGGATCTTGAAAGCTAAACAGGCACATTTAAAGAGGACTCTGGAGTGAACTGGGAGCCAGTGAAGTTTGGACAGGAGTGGGGAGTCTGTTATTGAGAAAGACATGGGAGAAGTCACTACTTGCCCTGGATCGGTAGCATGGAATGTTGCTACTCCTTGGGTTTTGGCCAAGTACTAGGACCTGGATTGGCCACCATGAGAATGGGCTACTGGGCCGATTGGTCTGACCTAGTGAGGCTATTTTTATGTTCTTACTCCTCTGTGGGCACACCCAAGGAGTTTGCTTATTATTGGAGGTGCTCAAGGACCCACAGAGCTGACACCTATGTTATAAGCTCACAGAAAAAAAAAATGTATTTTTGGTATGTATAGTGGGAACAGCCATTTTACAAAAAAAGCTCATAAAAGAGCATTAGCTCTTAGGGCTTTCTATGTGTGTGAGAGGCACTTACTCAGCTTTCCAACACAGATATACTGGGACTCTTGACTTCAATGTCTTTAGTGGGAATAGTGAACATCTTGGCTTTTACATCTGTCTCTCCCACTGTAGCTTCTCTCAGCCTCTATTAGGGGCTTGGGCTAGGGGTTCTCTCTTACCCACTCTAGGCCTGACTGTAGGAGGGTCTTGAAGGGCCCCAAGATCCTCTTGTCTCCGGAGCTCTGAGTTTCTGCCACTTGGATTGGCCACTATTGGAAACAATACTGGGCTAGATGAACCATTGGTCTGACCTAATATGGCTATTCTTATGCTATGGTCTTATGTCAAGCAAGTCCTGTAAGCAGGGGGGGGGGGGGCTCTGGCCAGTAGAGGGGCCACTTTTGGGCTCTAGGTTGGGGGCCAAGCAGCACAGAGGGACCTGGTCACCACCACCACCAATGCAGAACAGGATTCTTCCCTATAGAAGGAGGAGAAGTGGTCACATGTTATATGGCTCTTTAGGCATAAGAAGCCTGCTTTGGAGGCCCTTGGGCTCCCACCCCTTCAAAGAGGACCCTCTTTTGGAGGGTTTGGTGAGGCTCCCTAAACATTTTCCTCTCATTAAAGCTCTATCTCACATGATGTTGATGGAGTGAGAGTTCCCGGATAGCACTCTCAGGGAGGCTAGGCTCTAGGTTGCCTATATCCTTTTGCTCCTGATGGAGCGGTAAATGGAAGTTACCCAAAGGTGGATGCACTGGTCACAGCTGTGACCAAAAAGACAGCTGTCCCAGTTGAGTGGTTCTGTCATCAGAGAACTCCATGAGAAACAGGTGGATTAGCAACTTAGTCTATGATTCTCCTTCAGGACAGCGAGTGTGCAGGCCATCATTTGTGAGGACTATGTAGCCAGAGCCATGTTGTGTTGGTTATAATAGCTGCCAGAGTTCCCTGAGGTCTTTTAGCTGGAATTGGGCATGGCCTTATTGGCTAATGTTCTGTATGATCTGGCGCATCTTTCCTTATGCTAGGTGGCATCCTTGGTCATGTGGTATCACTGACTATGGCTGCAACATTGAGTCACAACTGTCACTTTTAAGAAGTTCCTCAGTCAGTTGCCCTTTTGGGGGTGGTTGCTGTTTGGGAAGGATTTAGAAAGTTGACAAAGGATATGGATAAGGTTTGACCTCTCTGCCTTCCTGGACTGAAGAAGTGGGGCTCCCAGCAGACCCCATCAGCCCATGATTACTCTGGGGGAGTAAAGTAGTTCCAGCCAGACCTTCGTTCTACATCACAGTCTGCAGTTGCAGGCAGGCCCTTTAAATAGGGTTCCTTTTGTGGCTCTAGAAGGCCCAGAGGCACAAGTCCCTCTAACTGGGCAGGAGGTTCCAGTCCTTCCCAATGAAGGTATGCCAGGTCCCTCAGTGATTCTAGTGGTAGGAGGCTATCTCTCTTCTGCCAGAAGCGGGCTCACATAATCTCAAGTCAGTGGGTTCTGGAGGTGGTCAAGTAAGGTTTTACCTTGGATCTGGTTCACTCTGTCCCTGACACCTTCATGGTGTGTCCATGTGGCTTGGAGCTAAAGCATTGGGCTATTGCTTTTACTCTGTAGCACCTCCTCGAGCTGGGAATGGTGGAACTTGTCCCAGTGACCAAATGGCTATTGAAACATTATTCTTTATACACAATACAAGCTGAATATCTTCAAATATATAGCCACACCAAATTGATATTCAAACAGTTATACTGTCAGAAATCAAGTGCAATACACTTTTCACTTTATATAAACGGTAAAAGACCTCAGTGTTTCTCAGAACTGAGAAACTATCTATGCCAGTAACGATACTGTCATAGAGAAATACATCCTTGGTCTTATATTCTGCCGTTTACTTTTATAATTTTGCTATACTTTTTAACTATTTATTATCGTTTTTTAAGATTTTATAGAAAAGTGAGCACTTATCTTGTTTCTTTTCCAACAGTGCAAAACCACCGCAGTTGCCTTTCAAAAATTATTTTGCGGTATATTCCAATTCAGACTGATTCACATAGAAATCCCAACAGGCCCTGTTTCGCCCTACGGCTGCATCAGGGGATTATTTTCAATTACGAGCCACAGCTTCAATGATTTTCTCTCAGCGAAAGAAAATCTCTCAGCTGAGAGAAAATCATTGAAGCAGTGGCTCGTAATTGAAAATAATCCCCTGATGCAGCCATAGGGCGAAACAGGGCCTGTTGGGATTTCTATGTGAATCAGTCTGAATTGGAATATACCGCAAAATAATTTTTGAAAGGCAACTGTGGTGGTTTTGCACTGTTGGAAAAGAAACAAGATAAGTGCTCACTTTTCTATAAAATCTTAAAAAACGATAATAAATAGTTAAAAAGTATAGCAAAATTATAAAAGTAAACGGCAGAATATAAGACCAAGGATATATTTCTCTATGACAGTATCTTTACTGGCATAGATAGTTTCTCAGTTCTGAGAAACACTGAGGTCTTTTACCGTTTATATAAAGTGAAAAGTGTATTGCACTTGATTTCTGACAGTATAACTGTTTGAATATCAATTTGGTGTGGCTATATATTGAAACATAACATTTATTTTCTGATCCCAAAGGAAGCCTCCTTTTTGTCCCATCCTGGATCTCAAAGTGCTGAGTGTCTTATCTTCAGGTGCAGCAGTGTGAATGGAGACCCTGCAGCCGGTGATAGCCTCAGTTTGACTGGTCAAATTCTTGACCTCTTTAAATGTCACGGAGGCCAGCATACATATTCTTACCATGGACCATCACAAGAGGTATCTCTGCTTTTGTGTGCTAAGATGCCATTATCAGTTTCCAGCTCTCCAATTAGGTTGACCATGGCTCCCTGTACTTTTTCCAAGGTGCTGGTTTTGGTGGCAGTGCATTTGCATTGCCAGGGAAGATTGCTTATGAGTGGTTTCCTGTCCAGAGGACTAGGTGAACAAGCTGGAAGCTCAGAAGCACAGACTTCAATTTGCCAGTCCCCAGAGAGTGGGATTATTTGCAGTGACTCTGGAGATAGTAGCTTGGTCTCTCAGGACTTTGATCATCAGTTGTTACTCCCAACCAGAGCCAGGGCTGGTATGGCCTTGTAAGACAGTCCTGGCTATTTCCTTCAGGGATCTTCACTGGATTCACCAGAGTTAGTTGTGGTAACTACTGCGTCTCCTCAAATTGCGGGGCTTAATGCCTGGGTTGGGTGTCGTAGGGGATTTGGTCCTTCAACCACCAAGAGACTTGAATGGCATGTTTGACTTTTCTTGAGTTCCTTCCCTTGCTCTGGAGGAAGCTGTTTCAAGTGATGGTAGGCAATTGGCAGCAAAGTCAAGATGGTGGCTCTGGAGGAGGTGACCCTCTGTTGTTGGGTGAAGGTACATCTGCAAGCCCTTTTGGCAGTTCATATAGTGGGTAAGGACAATGTTCAAGCAGAATTCCTAAGCCACTCCATTTTAGATCCAGGGGAATGGGAGCTGGGGTTGGAGACCTTTCAGCTCATTTAGGTCAGGCGAGGCATTTCAGCTAATTCAGATTGGGTGAGGCCTGCTGGTGTTTGACTTGATGGCAATGAGAGCCAGTACCATGGTGGAACATTTTTTCAGCCTCAGAAGAGAGCAGGCCTGCTCTGGAGCAGCCATGGTTGCTGGAGGAGCCTCCCTATTTTTCCACTGTGGCGCTTGTACAGGATTGCACGGCATCCTCACCTAATGCTCACCATTAGCTCCACACTGGTCTCACCAAGGATGCAGACCTGGTACCATTGTTGGTGGCTGATTGCTTTACCTGCTCAGAAGTTGAGGTTTCCAAAACAAGAGTCTGTGGAAATAGAAGACCCAGATCCTTCCTCGCTGCTGTAGAGTGTGCATGCTTTCCAGGTAAGGGGAGTATAGCCACGGGTGGGCCTGGGCCAGCAGTGATGCTTCTATTCAGTGCTGGCATGAGGGGAGCAGGCTTGGCTATTGCAGTCCTGCATCTCACTCCCTAAAGCATGGTTCTAATGGTCCCGACAGCGATTCCCACACGCTGCCTGCCACTAAACCACAAGCCTGTCCTCTGCCGCATCCTATCCTGTGAGGAGAGGCTTCTGGGTTATTGGCAGGCAGTGTGTGGGAATTGCTGCCGCCGCCAGGACCTGTTGAAGCCACACATTAGGGAGGGAGAATTATGAGTGCGGTAAGAGAGGGAAGGAAGTAAGGGAAGATGCTACACATGGTGGGGGGTGAGAGATAAAGAGAGAGATGGGATGGAAGAGGGGAGAGAGGGAGAATTGTTGGACATGGGGTGGAGGAGAAGAAGGAAGAGATGCAGAAAAGAGGCGGGGAAGGGAGAAATCCTGCACATGGCATGGAGAAAAGGAGAAACGTGGAGAGGAAGGAGAGATTGTCCATGGGGAGAGAGGGATAAATATTGCACATGATGGTTGACAATTGGCAAGGGAGGAAGGGAGAGATGTTGCATGGGGGGGGGGGGATGTTTGATCCAGGGCTAGAAAGAAATCACTAAGAGCTCTTTTTTACAAAGCAGCAGGACCAATTAGCGATGCACTGAGTGTGATGAAGCCCATTCAATTCCCTTGGACTTTGTTTGCACTCTTTATTCTAATCGATAGTACTGCTTTGTAAAAGGAGCCCTAAATGAGAAAAACATAGACTCTATTTTCTCTATTATAGTTTAAATGAAAATACTGGATTGTACTGAAGTTCTGGATAATTAGCCAAAATATTGTTTAAATTTTGACACTTGTAAATTTTGCAGAATTTACAATTTTTTATGTAGAATTATGCCAGGAGTATAATCTAATGGTGTAATCAAGACAAGCATGATGACCCAATCACAGCAACCATTTTGAAAGCAGGCCTGAATGGACAGGAGTAACATGGAAGGACACTATTACTTCTACCCCAACTACACCCCTAGATCACCAGGAATTGTAAGATAGGTCAGGTGGGAGGGGGGGGGGTGGAGGCACTCAGAAGGACATCTGGGAGGAGGGGCAACTTCTGTTTAGGGTTGGGAGATGGGGAAGAAAGACAAATGAGTCAAAACACAAATTTTCAGCTTCCACCAGAAATACATGGGGGCTCATTTTCAGAACAGATGTCTAAAAACTGGCATAAAGTGGCAATCGGGCCGTTTTTCTCAGCAAAATATCTGTCACCCTTTTCAAAGCTGACTTTCTAGATCAGGGGTGTCCAACCTTTTGGCTTCCCTGGGCTGCATTGGCCGAAAAAAATTTTCTGGGGCTGCACAAAGGTGCAAACACTGCAGCAAGACAGAAGAGGGAGCCGGCAAGACGGTAAACACCCGGGGGCAGCAGAGGAAAACGACCAGGCCACAGGTTGGACACCCCTGTTCTAGATGTTTTGATAGGCTTTTTTTGCCTGCAATGCATCTAAATCTCAAGGGGTCATGCTGGAGGTTTCAAGTTTCAAGTTTATTCATATTATTTGATTGAATGCTTTTCCAAATTACAAAGCGTTGTACAAAAGATAAAAATATGATTTTAGAGAAATCACATACATAATACATTAATCAGACCTACATGGGTAATTGCTTTTTAAAACCACGGGAAACAATAGGAAAGAGGGGAGGAAATACAATTTTTGAAGAAAAAGTACATAAAAGGGAAGTACATAAGAAGTGTAGGAAGAAGAGGATTGCTGGCAGAAGTGGGGTCGAATAAGAAAGCTATTAGAAATCTTATTTTGGAGATGGCAATTGTAAAGTATTACCTCTTGAATGGACTTTATATTTTCAGTAAAAGGCTTCTTTAAAAAGAAAGCACTTTAAGCTACTTTTAAATTTCTGCAAATCTTGCTCGAGTCTTATATATAAAGGAAGAGAATTCCAAGTCATTGGAGCAGTTACAGAAAAAATAGAAGCACGGTGTGTTCCGATAATTTTCAAGGAAGGAACATTAAGGGTAAACTGTGAAGATGATCTAAGAACTCTCGATGAGCTATATGGAATCCAAAGCCTATCTATAAATGCTGGAGTGTTGGTCTGTATTGTCTTGAAGACTAGAAGAGCTATTTTATATGTAATCCTATATGTTATTGGCAACCAGTGAGCTTTTTGCAGTAAAGGTGTGACATGGGCAAATTTTTTAGAGCCTGAAATTATCTTTATTGCTGTGTTTTGTATAAGTTGAAGACGCCTTATGTCTTTTAAATATGCCCCTTTTAATAAAGAATTGCAATAATCTAATTTAGATATTACTAGGGAATGAACTAGTGTATTAAGGGAGAGTTTGTCCAGGAGGGGGACCAGTGATCGTATCATCCTCAATTTATAGAAACAATTTTTGACCAATGCACTGATGTGCGAACGAAATGTGAGTTTATTATCTATTAGTACACCCAAAATTTTTGTGTTGTTAGTTTGTTTGAGTGGCTTATTATCGATTAAGACTGGGTTAATAAGTTGTGTTATGGGCTGGATTTGGGCAAGCTTAGCACTGGTACACTTTGCAGCGATAATCAAACTTTTTATAAAACGTCCAGGGCACAATTTCTTTGTTTAGGGCTAGACCTGTTTTAAAAATGAATAAGGGTCAAAAGTTACCCAAACTGACCAGATGACCACGGGGGGATGAAGGCATAGCCCCACCCTCTCCCCCACTAGTCATTGACCCCCATCCCCCCCAAAGATCTGAATGAAATAGTACATATCTGTCTCAATGACAGCTGCAGATACACAGCTCCCAAGTGATACTTTCTCAAGAGTTCTCACCAAGTTATTCACATTGTGAGAGAGAGATGTTTAAGTGCTTCAGCGCCATCTACCGGATTGTCATCTGTACCCCTAAAGCAGGCTTCATTTTCAAAGCTGAAACAGACTGTGTCGGGTCTGGAAGAAATGATAAGATATTTTATATGTTTTGTATCATATTTGTTGACTGTATTCAATAAACTCTGCTCTTATCTCAGGTTGATGTGTACAGAACCTTCTACAGTAGTACAGCAGCAAGCAGGTATCTGGAATAGCCTGGTGGACATTGCAGTGGACTCCACCCTAATTGGTACACTTGTGGGAGAAAGTGAGCCCACTAAAACCCGCCAAAAAGTACTGCACCTACATATAGGTGACATCTGCAGCCATAAGAGCTATTGGGGTGGTAGACAGGTAGATTGAGTAGGTTTTGGGAGTGTTTTGGAGGGTACAGCATAAAATGTAAAGGGGTTCTGGTTAGATGTGTACCTGACACCCTTATATGTGAAGTTCACACTGCTCTGCTGGCATGTCTGTGGCCAGACTAGTATAGATGATGGTGATTGCCCGTCCTATGTCCAAATGCCTAGGTTTTGGACATGTTGCATTTGGACATTTTCGTGTTCGAAAATGGTCAAAAAAGATAAGACTCCCTAAGGGCCAAAATGTCTAAATAGGTCATTTTCGTAAAGAGAGATGGATATCTAGGGGTTTCAAAAATGGATATTTTTCTCCGTCTAATTTTTGGATGCTTTTCTTAAAATGTCCAAGTCAAACTTAGACGACCTATTCAAAATGTCCCTCTTGGACCCATACAGTACCGTAGATTTCTAGAGGGCATAATTTGTGGTTGTGGAGAGGAAGACTCAGAGCAATGCTTGGAGATTCTTTTTCACGGAAAGGGTGGTTGATGCCTGGAATGCCCTCCCAAGGGAAGTGGTAGAGAGGAAAACGGTGGTGGAATTAAAGCGCAAGATAAACATAAGAGTATCTCTAATTAGAAAACAAAGAATGTAAATTAAAGAGCTAAGGCCGGTACGGGACAGACTTACTCAATCTGTGTCCCATATGTGGTGATTTGGTATAGGATGGGCTGGGGAGGGCATCAATGGGAATTCCACTAACTTGGAACATGAGGATGTTACTGGCCATACTTTATGGTACATATCCTGCAAATAGGATGGTTGGATAGGCTGGAGTGAGCTTTGACAGCAATTTCAGCATTTGGAACCTAGGACAATACCCAGGTGGACTTTACAGTCTATGACCCAGAAATATCAAAGAGACAAGTTAATTTAATCATGTATTTTTGATGGGTATAACTAATGGGCAGACTGAATGGCACTGTTCAGGTCTTTATCTGCTGTCATTTACTATGTTACTATATGGTACTTTGTGCATCAAAGTGCTTTGAAATTGAGCCCCATGGTCATTTTTTTGGCCCAAACTGAAAACATTGCTGAAAATTAAAATAACCTTTTCAGAAAAGGGGGTTTGGTTCAGTTTCAGTCGGCCTCTATTTAAATGTAATTGCAGAATCGATCAGCGGCCTAGCATTGCTAGAAATGTTACCTTTTGAGCTTCATTTCATTTCTTTCTAGTTCCTGAATTCTACAAATGGAGCAAGAATATCTGTTTATTCTTGAAGCTCTGGAAAGTCTGGGGGAGGATGAATTCAAACGCTTTAAATTCTGTTTATCGATCTTTGGGCATGAATATTACAGCCACATTCCACAAGACAAAATTAAAGGGTCTGATCGAATCAGTACTGTGCAGCTCTTGAGAGAATTCAGTGGCAGAGAAGCTATGAATGTCACAATCAAGATCTTGGAACAGAGTAATCTCAGAAATACAGCTTTTAGACTCCAGCAAAAGATAGGTAAGCAAAACAATAAATGCAAAATTCATAGTATGCTTGACTTGTGACTTCATTCAAGCATTTGTTTAATATTATCTGGATTATTGCAGTACAATAAAAATTACTGTCCAGACTGCAAATAGAACAAAATGACACAGCAGGGATTCTTTTTGAAATAACATAAAAAAAAGCGCAACATCCTAATTTACAGAAAGGGTGGTAGATGCGTGCAATAGTCTCCCTGAATAGGTGGTGAAGACAAGAGACTATGTCTGAATTCCAGAGGGCCTGGGATAGGCATGTGGGATCTCTCTGAGAGAGAAAGAGAATAATGGTTACTGCAGATGAGCAGACTAAATGGGCCATTTGGCCTTTATCTGCCGTCATGTTTCTATTACAGACCTCTATTAGTTGCCTATAATCAATTGTGATAATTTTAAAATCCTTGTTCTATCCTTTAAAGCTTTGTGTAGGATTGGTTCTCACTATTTTAGGAACCATATAATTTGGTATTTCCTATATTGGTCTCTATGGTCATTTCAGGGAATTTGATTAAGAGGCTTATTTTCAAATCACCTAGAGTAGACACGCAAAGTACCATAGTAACCTATGTGTGTCTTAAGTGCTTTAAAAATGAGCCCCATAGCATTAAATCTAACCGTATGACCAGTTTTCCTCCCATGGAGGGCTACAGCTTTAGATTAGATTTGAGAACACAAAAAGTCCTGGAGAAAGAAGACCATTGGTGGCCGAGAAAAATAAAAAAGGCAATAGAGATAGCAAGACACTCAAATAACATCAATGGAATAAAGGGCTCTCCATAAACAAAGCATGGCAGCTGCACATCCAAAAGAAATTTAGTGCAAAAAGGACGGGGGCAAGGACAAACGCCTCCCTCCATCTAAGAGTTTCCATCCCCCTTTTTTCTGTCAATTTAAAAAATGTGTCCACAGACTTCCCTGCCAGAACTTAAAACTTTGTCCAATGGACATTTCTGCCAAAATTCAAATTTGTAATAACAATAAATTTCCCGCCAAATTCATGACCAAAAGACCTCCCTGTTATCAATCAGATCTTATGGATAAAAAAAAAAAAACCAAATACACACGCCCAACACTATTATGGGACTCCACTCTACTAACGGCAACAGATCAAGTACACAGCCTAGGAGTAACCTTAGACGGACACCTATCCCTATCCACCCACATATACCAAGTAGTCTTTACTTCCTTCTACTACCTCCGCCAACTGAGAAGGATCAAACTCTACATCTCCACACTTGACCTAGCTCAATTCCTCTACGCATATGTCCTCTCCAGAATGGATTACTGCAACTCCCTATTTAATGGAATAACCAAAAAAGATCTCAAGCGCCTCCAACGGGTCCAAAATGTAGCTATCCGCCTCCTACACAGCCTCAATTACCATGATCCCATCTCCCCAGCACTCTGCGCTGAACACTGGCTCCCAATTAACCAACGCTGTGCATTCAAGGCCCTGGCAATAGCACACAAAAGAATTTATGCCACCACCCCTTCCTACATAAAATCCAAGCTACCCATCTACATCCCCACCCGCACCCTCCGCTCAGAAACGGAGATACGCCTATGCATTCCCCCCGGAAGGTCCCTCCTCTCAGAAACCGCCCACAAACGCTCCTACAGCCACTTCATTCCCCAACTCTGGAACCAACTCCCCCCTCAACTCAGACTACAGAACTCACTAATGACATTATGGAAAATGGTAAAGACCCTCCTCTTCAACTAAAGGTCACCCTCAGTCTACACCCAACCCCCTTAAACCCCACCTCTACCCTTCTTTCTCCATTCTAATCTTCTGCCTAAATTTCTGCATAGTCCACTCTCAGCCTATACTCAAATAACTTGTATCTAAACTAAACTACTTATATTTAAACTGTTGTTCTTAATTTGCTGTATAGTCCCTATATATAAACTGCTGCACAATCTTGTATGTCCAAGTATTTAAATCTACTGTATAATCTTGTATGTCCAATTCACTCCATTGTGAATGTTTACTTGTAAACCGTTCTGAGCTACTGGGAGGACAGGATAAAAATCTAAATAAATCAGTGGACCCACTATATATATATATATATATATATATATATATATATATATATATATATATATATATATATATATATAGACAAACTGTAGACCTCACAGCATACCCTGAAGAAAGTCACAGCATGATAGCTGAAACGTCAGTTCTAGCTACCCAGATGCATCGAGATCCAGAAAACAGCAACAAATCAGTTAAGTGCAGTATTCAGCATTTAACTGGCTATGGATTACTGCATAAATATAGAACTGGTCCCATTTATGTGGTTAACTGGTTAAATGCTGCTGAAAATTAGTGGTTAGCACCAAAAAGGCGATTTAACCCATTGCATTGAATCTAGAATTAGCATTCAGGAAATTCTTGTGTTAACCTGTGTTAAGCCCAAATTTTACTGCTGTTTACTGCAGCTTAATAAAGTAACACCATATATTACAAAATATAATTTAAGCACATACTTGACAAATGTTGATGTGAACATTAACACCAGCTCTAAGACTGCCCCTTAGGACAATATTTTATAAAGACGTCACCTGCTTATCTGTATAAAATAAGACTTTACATAGGTACCTTAAATGATGCTTTATTTAGGTACCCCCTCATAACATTACCACCATAGTGACTAAAAATACACAGGTAGATGAGTTATATCAGGGGTCCCCAAAGTCCCTCCTTGAGGGCCGAATCCAGTCGGGTTTTCAGGATTTCCCCAATGAATATTCATTGAAAGCAGTGCATGCAAACAGATCTCATGCATATTCATTGGGGAAATCCTGAAAACCCGACTGGATTTGGCCTTCAAGGAGGGACTTTGGAGACCCCTGAGTTATATATTCACTCATCACTGGTGAACTTGTATTTCTTTTGAGTATTGGCCCCTGTTTTATAAAGGAACATAGGTGCCTACAATATGGGCACTTTCATAAAATAGACTTTGAGACCTCCTTTTTAGAACTTGGATATAGATACCATGGGGCTCTTAATCAAAACTTTAAAATGTCCAAAAACTTGCCTAAGTCGGCACTGGGATGTCCAAGTGCCAATAATCAAAACAAACTTTCTGGACGTTCAGCAGCACTTAGCTGCTGTGCGTCCAGAGCTCAAAGGGGCATGTTGTGGGAGGGGGGTGTTGTGGGTGGGAATCGGGTGGGCTTACACGTGAACGTCCTGAAGCAATAATTGAAGCTTTTCCAGGACATCCTAGACAGAAATTACATGCTGGGACTTAAACCAAAGTAAAATAGGTCTAAGTGTCCAAAGGTGACCAAACTGACAAGATGACCACTGGAGGGTTTAAGGCATGACCCCCCACCCCTTACTTTCCTAATGGTCATGACCCCCCTTTCACCACCCAGAGATGGAGGGGGGGAACCCCAGCACATTGAGAGCTTGCCATCAGCTGATTTCGGCAGAGGAATCCCCATCAGCTGAGCTGGTTTCAGGATTCCCCGTGCCAGGATCAGCTGAGCCCTGGAGCCCTCCCTCAACATTGCTGGACCCCCTCCCACATCCCCCCCATACATTCCGAGGACAGATCAGCAGGAGGGAAACCCATTTCCTCTTGCCTATAGGGTCGCATTCTGCAAATGACGAGCCTTCCCCCTCTCATGAGAGGGGGGTCTAGCAATGTTGGAGGATATGGGGGGATCAGGGGGATGTTGGTGGGAGGGGTGTAGAGCTCCGCGGCTTAGCTGATCCTGGCAGGGGGAATTCCCATCAGCTGAGCCAGCAGGAATACTCCCAAATGGCTCAGCTGATGGGAATTCATCTGCAATCAGACAAGGTAGTTGGATATATCTATAAAACTTGCTTTTGTGTGTTTTTAATGGTGACATTTTTATTTTTGAAAATGGCTAAAAAAGATAAGACGTCCTAAGGACCAAAACTTATACATAGATCATTTTCAAAAATAAAAGATAGACATCTGGCAGCTTTGAAAATTAATATTTTTTCTGCTGGGTTTTTGGATGACTTGCCTAAAACATCCAACCTCAGACTTAGGTGTCCTATCGATAATGCCACTCCATGTTGTAGTGTTGTTATTTGTAAATAACATTCTCAATTTATTTCCAGCGTCTGAGCACAATCAAATTATTATACGAAAGATAAGAAAAGGTATGAAACCTCCAAATCTATTTAGACCATTCTTAGTAATGTATTATATGTTTTTATATTTATAAGTAGGGTTCTATTTCAATGAGCTAGTATTTCAGATACTTTTCACCTTCTCAAAAGACAGGAACCTTATATTTTATACTAGATCTGAGATCTCAACCTTTTCTTTTGCAAAGTCAAAATTAGAGTGCATAGTATCCCCTCTTTTCTGTTTCCAAGTCTGTTCTTTAGCTAAGAAATATAGCTACAGTTACGCCATTGCATCTTCATTTTTGAGAGTAACTTAGGCTTGCCTTCTGTCCACCAAGTTCCAGTTTTGGTCCTCTCCTTGCTTTAAGCATTGATTGTTAAAATACTTTTTGAGGGGCGTGGCTTAACGCGAACACGAATGGAAGTGTAATCGCTAAGCTCCTCTATATCTAGGCAACTGAAGAAAAAATATTATTCCCTTCTTGAAGATTTCAAAAAAAAAAAAATTATTAATAATGATGGTGTTACCCTCTAAAGCCTGAAGTTGAAGATTGAAAGAATAACAGCTGAAAAGTTAGAGTGCCGACATCAAATCGCCGACATCAAAAAAAGCTGAGGGGAAGGTAATTTCACCGGCTTTTATCTTTATTGAAACGGCAAAGCAGAGAGTGAAGATAGATAAAAACTTAAAATGGCCAACGTATATAAAATTTATGGGCATTGAGAGAGAGAGTCTTGCAGCGAGAGAAATTTAAAAGATAGAGCTGTGGCGGTTTGAAACAAATTTCTCTTGCCCGCGCTGAACAGAGACTCTGAGGGCAAAGAATCGGCAAATTTTCTCCTTACTGAAATATTAGGAGACTGAAGAGGAGGTTTGCTGGAGCGATTAAAACTGACAAAAAGTTAAAAAGAAAAGAACTGATCTAATTGTGAGGCTGCTGTCAGTTGATTTGTGTGGCGATTTGATTTCTCCTGCCGACGCTGACTCAGAGCCCTACGGGTGGTGAATGAGAGAGATCAGTATTGTCCTTTTTGCCGGTTTCTTTATGTGAGGACAGATCATTGAATAAAGAAAATTGGATCGGCACGGGATAGAGAAGGGATATTAGAAATTTAAACTGACCAAAAAAAGAAAGAAAGTAAGAAAAAGACTGATTCTAGTGTGAAGCCTGCTGTTGATTGAATTCCTGAGCTGTGACAGTTTGAAATTGCCATTTACAGCCAGTTGAAGCCCTGAGAGATCAATTAATAACTTGAAGTATTGAAAAAACAAAACGATCTCATTATAAGGCAGTTGTCAGTTTAACAATCTAAAGCTGAGACAATTTGAAGCAGCTCTCTCCTGCCGATATTGAGTTGGAGTCCTGAAAAAGATCAAATTACCCTCTGCTTGAAGTAATTTCTAGTAGAACATTGAATACTCCATTTAATTAATAAATAGAAAATTTTACACTTCAGACTGATTGGGATAGAGGGCTGCCTGTCAAAGATAAAAATATGACAGTTTGATATAGCCCTCTCCTGCCTGAAGTCAAAGTAAAGCCTGAGGAAAAATAATTATTTCTTATGTGCTGAATAACATAGTGTTTCTAAAGAGCTGAAAGACATTAAAAGGAGACTTGTTTCTTTTCCTTTCTCATTGAGACAATAAAACAGATAACTAATAAGAAATTACTGTGGAGTAAATTTCTGCTGCTTGAAATTCTGAGAGAGAGAGTCTTGAGAACAAGAGGAAAAGGATTTTTCTTTTATTGACTATTATATTTGGACAGAGATACTGATTTGTAATCTGCTCAGTACTAGAACAACGCAACACTGGAGTAAAAAAGAAAAGATATCAAAGACAGATTACAAAAAAATTGTGACTGAAATATATTTTAAGATTCCTAACAAAACTGAATAAATAAAATCCACGAAAAAAGAAACAATAATATGGCAAGCACCAGACAAAACAAAAATGAGGCTGGTACATCTGCAAAAAGACAGAAACAAGACCAAATAACACCTAGCAAGATACCACTTCCTATCGAAGAATCAGACATATTAAGCAAAGCAGAAGTTATGGAAGAACTAAAACAAATCAAACAAATGCTTAAGGAAACTATAACTAATATGTCGGAAATGAAAGAAGAAATTTTAAATATTCATAGACAAATGGAAGTTAACAACAAAAGAACAACTGAACTAGAATCAAAAATGGAAACTATAGAATGTGAATCAAAAAGATGTAAAAACGACAGCCTGGAATTAAATAAATTAAAAGATCAACTGGAGGACTACGAGAACAGAGGAAGAAGGAAAAACATCAAACTTTTTGGAATACAAGAAAATTTAGAGGGAAAAAATACTATCCTTTTCCTTGAAAATTTAATTCCAAAAATACTACAGTTAGACTTGAAACAACCAATTGAAATTGAAAGGGCGCATAGAATCCCAATTAAAAATTTAGAAAACAAAAACAGACCAAGACCAATAATTTTCAAAATGTTGAGATACCAACAAGCACTAGAGATACTAAATGCTGCAAAAAAAGATAAAAACCTAAATTATAAAGGATCAAGATTATGGTTTTTACCAGACTTTGCCAAAAACACAGCAAATAAAAGAAAAAGACTACTAGACATGAGACCTCTACTAAAAGAAAAAGGATTTAAATATGGTCTATACTACCCGGCGAAAATGAGAGTATCATCTGGAGACAAATCCTTATATTTTGAGGATCCCGAAAAACTAAAAGATTTTCTCTCTAAACCAGAACCTATGATATTTTAACATAGAACATTAAGATGGTTTTGAAGACTCTATGAAAAATTAGAAAATATGACATATCGAAATATCTGAAGAAAAGGAGGAAAACAATACAAAGAAAAGACAACAATAATTATAAGAAAGAAAGAACAAAATATAGGAAAATTATTAAATAATACACTACATATATGTTTAAAATAATTATATGTTGAAATCATAATACTAAGGAAATACAAATTAACATATTGTTAAATGGATAATGATACATTAATGAAATGTTATGGAAAATGATTAAAGATATAAAAGATCAATATAGATAGATAGAAGGGAAATTTAATTAAATATTGAATATTGATTGCCTGGAATGGGGAGAATGTTTGGATTACAGTTCCAATGTGTATCCTTAAGCAGCCAATGTACTGGGTGGGAAAGGGAGGGACAAAGAGAATATTTACTAGAATAATTAAGGGAGATATATTAGGGTTAAATATGTGTGTCATGAAGAAAATTTTTTGGATATTAAATATGAAAGAGGAGAGGAAGAATAAGATAATGAAAAGTATTAAAATGTATAATGTCTTTTAAAATATATTCTATTAATGTCAATGGCCTGAATCATGTAATTAAAAGGAAAAAAATATTAACATTTTTAAAAAAGCAAAATGCGGATATTTACTGTCTGCAAGAGACCCATCTTAATATGAAGGAATCACAGAAATTATCAGGTGGATGGATAAAGGAATGTTTTTTTGCTCCAGCAGTGGGTAAAAAAGCAGGGGTTGCAATTCTTATAAATAAAAAATGTATGGCCAATATAAAGGTAAAAAGTTCAGATCCACATGGAAGATGGATACATATCGATATAGGTATGGGAAATGATACCCTGACGTTATTTAATATATATGCCCCTAATTCGAATCAATCAGAATTTTTCAAAAAGCTACAAAATATGTTATTACCACTGGCTGCCTCTAATTTAGTGGTGGCTGGAGATTTTAATGCTGTAATGGATCCATTATTGGATAAAAAACCAGGTAAAAATATTAAATCTTTAGGTCTAGATAATTTAGTTCGATCATGCGATTTGAAGGATATATGGCGTATTCTTCATTTTAATGATCAGGAATATTCATTTTGTTCACAGGTTCATAAATCATTTTCAAGAATAGATTATATTTTTGTTTCAACAAATAAAGTGCAACAGGTGATTAAAGCCTCCATTGATCCTATTATCATTTCGGATCATGCGGGAATATGGATAGAATTACAATTAGATCAATTAGAAAATAATAGACCTCTTTGGAGATTTGATAATGCATTGCTTGTGGGTGACAAATTTTTGGAAAATTTTAAAACACAAATTAATGAATTTTTTCAAACAAATTTAGTGGAAGATACATCTATAGAGAATGTATGGGATGCATTTAAAGCAACTATGAGGGGTAATATTATATCATATTCAGCTTTTATTAGGAAACAAATTAAAAAACAATATATAGAATTAGAAAAAGAAATAAAAATATTAGAAGCTAAATTGATAAGTAAATGGGAATATGAAGTTTTGCAAGCTCTTTTGAAAGTAAAAGGTAAATATAATGAATTAACTTCAAAAATGATAAGAAAAGATTTGTTTTCCAAGCAAACAGTGTATTATGGAAATTCTAATAAGGCGGGAAAATTATTGGCAAATTATCTTAAGGCAAAAAAAAGGAAAACTAATATTAATGGAATAAAAGATGATAATGGTATAATAACAAATCAAACAAATATAATATTAAAACAATTTTTAAATTTTTATAAGGATCTATATTCTTCCGAACCTTGTTTGGGGAAACAAAAAGATGGAAAAAAATTTTTAGATTTAATTAATGGACCTAAAATTCCTGATCATATAAAACGAAGTTTAGAAGAACCTATATCATTAAAAGAATTAGAAACAGCATTGGGATCTCTTAGAGTTGGATCCGCTCCAGGTGGTGATGGTTACACAGTAGAATTTTATAAAACATTTCAAAATATCCTTTCCCCACATTTACTAAATTTATATCAGACACAACTTATAAAAGGTAATATTAAAGGTACTATGGCTGAATCAATAATAATTGTTTTGCCTAAGCCAAATAAAGATCCTACTTTGGTTTCAAACTACAGGCCTATATCTTTGATAAATGTTGATAATAAACTTTTGGCGAAAATTTTGGCTTTGAGATTAGCTAAAGCTCTCCCACATATTATAGATATGCATCAAACGGGTTTTGTTGCTAAAAGACATTCCTCCAATAACTCTAGACTATTATTTCACATGCTAAACTTATCAAAAAAAATGGATGAACCGGCTTTTACAGTTTCATTAGATGCTGAGAAAGCATTTGATAGGGTAGAATGGAATTTTATGTATCAGGCTTTAGAATGGTTTGGTATAGGTTCTGGATTTATACAAATGGTAAAAACATTGTATAGCTTCCCGATTGCAAGATTAAATATTAATAATATGATATCTGATGGTTTTCAATTGCAGAGGGGAGTTAGACAAGGCTGTCCTTTATCTCCTTTGTTATTTGATGTTGTATTAGAACCCTTATTGTTAGCAATACAGCAAACGAGGGAGATACAAGGTATTCCATATTCAGATATGGAATATAAAATTTCGGCTTATGCGGATGATATTTTGCTTTATTTGAGAAATCCAGAGTCTACCTTATCTTCTTTATTGGAATTAATTGATAAGTTTGGCAAATTTTCAGGTTATAAAATTAATTGGAATAAATCTGAAATTATACCCTTGAATGTTTACTGTGTAAAAGGATTATTTGATACTTTTCCATTCATATGGAAAGAAGAAGGATTTAAATATCTAGGCATTCAAGTTAAAAAAACAATTGAAGATACTGTAAAAGAAAATGAAAAATATGTATTAAAAAAAGTTACGGAGTTATGTGAGCAATGGAACCCATTACATATTTCTTGGTGGGGAAGAGTTCAAACTATTAAAATGATGATGTTGCCTGTAGTTTGCTACCAAATGAGTATGATACCTATTTATTTTCAGGGGTCCTTTTATAAAAAGCTTAATAGAATTTTAACAAAATTTCTTTGGCTTGGTAAAACACCTAGAATAGCTTTAGTAACCTTACAAAAATCAATTAAGGAGGGAGGGGTAAATTTTCCAAATTTCTATAGGTACCATCAAGCCTATATTCTACGTCAGGGTATGTATTGGATCCTCCCAGAACTTATAGATAATGCACCAGATTGGTTATATTTGGAATGGCGCCTTATGTTTCCCCTAAATTTAGTTCATCTACCAAGTATTAATATACCTAAAAGATACAAAGAAAATAAAATAATAATGGATACTTGGAAAACATTGAGATTTATTGATAAATTAACACCCATCCCAATATACAAATCAACTAATCAATCCATATGGATAAACTCCAAGATCAAAATTGGCGGAGCTCAAATCCTTTGGAAGAACTGGATTAATGCAGGCATTAGAACTCTAGATGATATTATCTCAGAAGGTAAACTGCTGGATTTTCCACAATTGCAACATAGATTTGGTCTCAATAAAACACAAAGTTTTAAATGGTTGCAATTGAAGCAGGCCATTCAGGTTGGGTTCCCTGAATGGAAATCATTAAACAATCAATATAGTTTAAAGTTCTTATGCTTTAAAACAGACTTCCTAGGACATCAAGCCGCATTGTGGTATAAATTAATATCTGGATATTTAAATAAAAAACCAAAAAATGGTCTAAGAGACATTTGGAGCATTGAGATTGGACATCAAATTAATGCATCTCAATGGCCACTAATTTGGTCTTGGAGAATGGGATGTACAGTGTCAGCATCTATGAGACAAACATGGTTCTTTTTATTACATAGAGCTTTTTGGACCCCTACTCGTTTGCAAAAATTAGACAGTTCTAAGTCTAATAGATGCTGGCACTGTAATTTAGAACCAGGGACAATAGATCATTTATTATATCATTGTCCTTATATTAAAATTTTTTGGAATTCAATTTGGCCACAAATTAATAAATTAATGGAAAATCATATTGCAATATCATATGATACAATTTTATTTGGAACAATGATGAGAATAAAAAGTCAAATTTCACCAGAAAATAATAAGCTTTTATTAATTATGACAGGGGTTGCCATTCAACATATAACTAATAATTGGAAAAATTACAACAACCTAAATTACACATTTTGGTGGAATACAATATGTCATATTTTTAAAATGGAAAGAACAATAGCAATACAAAAGGGGACATATACTAAATTTATAAAAATATGGGGGCCATTGACAAAATACTGTAATGAATAAATAATATGATGTTTTCTTCTTCTTTTCTTCTTTTAAGGATTTTTTTTTTTTTTTTTTTTTTTATGACACACATAAAGGGGGGGTAAGAAAAATTAATTTATATATAGTATGTTATAATATATTATACAAAATATAACGTATGAATAAAAGGTAATAAAAGGGTGGGGGGAGGGAAATGGGACAAAATTTGTTTAGATTATATTGTATTAGATATAAAAAAGTTATTGAATATTTATCAATTGTATTCTAATATGTTGTATACTTTTTATAAAAATTTGAAAATTAAAATATTATATTAAAGTAATGAAAGGGAGGGGGAAGGGTGAGGGGGAAAATCAAATTCAGATATATAATGTATTAGATATAAAAGTGACTAATATGCATTTATCAATTGTAATTTATTATTATGTACACTTTATGAAAAATTAGAAAATAAAAAATAATGGAAAAAAAAAAAAATAAATAAAATACTTTTAACTATCTCCTGCCAATGATTGCCCAGCTCCATAAACAAGGGCATCTAATCTTTCTTAACCTGGACGACTGGCTTCTCATAGTACAATCATAGTTATGGGTCATAACTCTCCTGACGAAGCAATAATTTTAGTACATAAGAACTCACAAACTTAAAAAAAGAACAAAACCTTGCACAGCAAAACCCACCATAAAGATCTCTATCTACCATGCAGTGATGGAGGAAAAAAGCCTCAGAATTCCAGAGGTGATACAAAACTAACGAGCAATGTACAATATCACCTCAAGAACGGACTGAATCTTTTATTGCCATAAAAAACCATATTTCCCAGTGTACAGTACACTGTACTGTATACTGTACTTTAGATAACAAAGCAAGCACAGCCATACTAGCTCAGACTAATGGTTTATGTAGCACAGTATCCTTTTTCCAACAGTGACCAATTCAGTGGCAAGTACCTGACAGAAACCTATATGTTAGTGATTTTCTTGTTTCTGCATTTCTTATCAATTTTCCAGTTCCACTCTAAATCCAGTTATTAAACTGTACCAACAGTGGCTCGTACAATCAGCTTTGCTAGATACCATTAAAAACCACAGGCTCGCACTGCGGGGAAGGGCAGGCAAGTCGGGGCTGAACAGGGCAGAAGATCGGGGCTAAGCAGGGCGGTGAGACAGTTGGAAAGCTGAGGGCTGAGAACAGGAGATCGGGGCAGAGAGCAGGTCGTGGCAGAGACACAGTGGGTTTATTGCAGGGCTGGCAGGACAGTCGGAAAGGAGGTGAGCGACTGGTCCCAAGCAGTCGCTTCTTGTTTATCGTCCAGCCCAGTCGGTGTTCAAGATTTTTGTTTAGTGAATCGTGTCCCTGCCAACTTTGCATGCCGTTTCCCTCGTTTGCATGCACGGATCGGAATCTGATTGATACACAGGTTAGTGAATCGGGTCGGAGGGAAATCGGGTTGCAAAGTTTGCTTAGTGAATCTAGCCCTAAGACATATCAATTCTCATACTTAACTCCTTAAAAGCCTAACGGTTCAAGCCTGAGCAGCCTTAAGCTTGTGAATTGCCCACTTGTGTGCCTAACTCAATCATTTGTCGACCAAAATTGCAATGTTGATTACCAGTAATGGGTGTTTTTTTGTAAACAGCAGGTTTGATAAGATGTACAATCCCTCGCACCTCTCCTAAAGTTCATGGGAGACTAGTGCTATTATGATGCTGTTGGATGATTCACCTACTTTGTATTTTATCAATCCTGCTGTCTATGGAAAACATCAGTTACAACTATACAATATTGCTGTATTTTATAATTGTTGTTTTCTTATAATTAGATTACAGGCAGAAATACATGGAAACCATGATAGAGGAATACCAAGTGATAGAAGACAAGAATTCTCGCCTTGGGGAAAGTATTCTCTTGAATAAGAGATATATTCCTCCAATAATTATTAAGAAACACCGTTGGCAGGAGGATGACCTGCATCAGATAGTTGCTGGTGGAAACAAGGATTTGGATGACTTGAATCAAAGAGAGAACCTTGAATGTATTTCCATTGGAATAGATAAGCTTTTTGAACCCAATGAACATGGACTTCTTGCAAGCACTGTAGTACTACAGGGGCCTTCTGGTATTGGGAAGACAACAACTTTACGGAAGATTATGCTGGATTGGGCATCCGGAAACATTTATGAGAAATTTGACTATATTTTTTACCTCAGCTGCAAGGAAATGAAACTCATTCAGGCAGATACAAGCCTGGCTGAACTACTTCTAAGTAATTGTAAGGACCCAAAGACACCAGTAAGTGAAATACTAGCAAACCCTGAAAATCTACTTTTCTTAATTGATGGTTTTGATGAGCTGAGATTTTCCTTGGACTACCTGAACAGTAAACTGTGCAGTGATCCTCATGAGAAGGCCAGCATTTCATGTATTTTTAATGGCTTATTAAGGAGAACAGTCCTCGACAAATCACATTTGCTAATTACTACCTGGTCAATGGCAGCAGAGAAACTCAAGCGCTATTTAGTGTCACCTTGTTCCTTTGAGATCCTGGGATTTTCCCCAAAGGGCCAAGAGGTGTATTTCTCAAACTTCTTTGAAGACGAGCAGCAAGCAAAACAAGCCTATACATTTGTACAAGGGAATAAAATGGTATACTCCATGTGCTTTGCTCCTATTGTGTGCTGGAGTGTATGTACAGTGTTTCAACAACAGTTTGAAAGTGGACAATCTCTGGATGAGAACCTGACCACCAGCACCTCATTGTTTGTGTTTTTTGTCACTGGTATGTTAAATCACTGTTCTTGCAAACAAACTGCACAGAAGCACCTGCAAAGCCTTAGCTCCTTGGCAGAAGAAGGCATGAGGAAACACACAATTGTGTTTGAAGAAGAGCAAATTAAAAAGCATAATTTAGATGCAGAAAATATCTTGGCCCTGTTTTTGAATAAAAACCAGTGTCAGGAAGGTACCATGAGCCGTAGCACCTTCAGTTTTGTCCATTTCACTTTCCAGGAGTTCTTTGCTGCCTTGTTCTTTGTTCTAGAAGCGAAGCCACAAAGTAACGCTAATTTGATCAAGTTGCTGAAAGACAACCAAGAGAAAACTGATGGGTTTCTTACAGCAACTGTACGTTTTCTTTTTGGCTTACTTAATGGAGACACAGTCGGCTTTATCCAGAAGAACCTAGCATGTAAGGTTGATTTTCAGATTAAGGAAATCTTAATGAAGTGGGTGATGGTATCGGCCACAAAGAATCCACCCCTCAAAGAACAGAAGTTGCTGGAGTTGCTTCACTATTTGTTTGAGACTCAGGATGTAGAATTTGTGAAAGCTGCCATGGAACGTTTCACAGAGATCAGCCTTTCCTCTCTACCTCTGACTGTAGCAGATTGTCTTGCGCTGACGTTCTGTATCAATTATAGCTACAAAAAGCACACTCTTCATCTTCAGGACTGTCAGCTTGGATATCAGCAGCTTGATGTATTAATGCTGGGAATTGCAAACTGTCTGTATCTTAGGTAAGTAGGAAAGCACTTTAGCAGACACTCAGGCTCATAATCCAAAAACATAGATATCCAAAAAGCATTCTAAATCGGCATTTTGACGTCCTAATCGCTAGGATGTCCAAGTGTCGATAATCAAAACCGTCTTTCTGTACGTCTAGCGAGGTGTTCCAGCCTCTGTACGTTCAGAGCACGAGATGGGCGCGGTGAAGGCAAGTTCTGGGCAGGCTTTGGGCAGTCTCGAGGGTGAGTTAGACATGGATGTCTTGCAGCGATATAATAAAATATTTTGAAAGGCATCCTGGATGGAACTTATATGTTTGGAACTAGGACCTGTTTTACAAGGGTCTAAGTGCCACAAAGGTGCCCCAAACTGACCAGATGACCACTGCATGCATCAAGGTAAGACATCCCCACACTCCCCCAGTGCTCACTGACCCCCCTCACATCTACAAAGATCAGAATACAAATGTACATACATGTCTCCAGAACATCAGCACCTGGTATTGGAAAGCCTAGTAGAGCTGCACACAGGTGTCTTAAGTAGCCTGGTAGGTAGGCTAGTGAACCATAGAAAGGAGTAGCAAGTCCCATAAGCCACTCTAACCACTACATTTATGGTGGAAAATGTGAGCCCCACAAAACCCTAATCTGCTGCCATATAGGTGCCACCTGCAGCCATAATGGCTATTGGGGTTGTAGACTGGTGGGTATAGTGGGTTTTGGGGAGCACACCATAATCTATAAGGGAGTTCTGGTGAGAAGTTTATCTGGCACCCTTTTTGTGAAGTTCATAACAGTGCCCTCTAAGGTGCCCCACTGCTCTATTGCCATGCCCCTCCCACATCCAAATTATCTTGTTCTGGGCATTTATGACATGGATGAAATTTTGGTTGAAAATGTGGTATAAAGATAGATAATAATAATAACAACTTTATTCTTCTATACCGCCACAATCTTGCGACTTCTAGGCGGTTTACAATCAAGAGAGCTGGACATTCAGCAAGTTACAATGTGCAGATAGTCAGAGGAAATACAGAGTGCAGAAACTTTAAGGAAGCAAAATTATAGATATACAATTTGCTGAGCGAGAGTATAAGGTATACAGATTGGGAGAAATTTCCAAGTGGGCCTGTTAGGAGAAAGCTGCCCTGGTGATCTGAGCATCGCAATGGCCTGGATGTCCAGATAGAGGATTTAAAAAAAAAAAATTTTTCGATGTATGGTGGTTTACCTTTCAAAAATAGGTATTTTCTTACTGTCAACTTTGGACATCTAGCACCATATGTCCAAATTGGACTTAGATGTATGTTTTGAAAATACCCTTCACTGTAGTTCCTTTGGTATTTACATTTATAAATTGTAATCTGTGCTTTGGTTTAATTGAGTGGAGTCTACTTTTATAACCAGATGCTTACAGTATCTGTTTTATGTAAGTGACATAGAGGGCATTGATAAGACATATAAATCCTAGTCTAGACGTTTTGCGGAACATGCAGAAAAATCCAGTATCAATTATGCAAATTTTCAAAACTGCAAAACATCTATCTTTTTGGGGGGAGGAAATGGATATTTGTGCTTAGTGCGTTTTATTTTTTTGAACCATTTTTGCAAAGCAAAAAATCCAAAAAGTGCGCACAAAACAAGCCATTGAGATTTAGGCAGATCCAGCATTTTTAATAGACTGGTCACACAGACATCTCAGCAGAGCAGTGGGGCACCCTAGGGGTCACTGCAGTGAACTTCACATAAAAAGTCCCATGTTCACATCTCACAATAATCCCTTTGTACTGTGTGGTAAGCCCTCCAAACCCCACCCAAAACTTACTGTTACCCAACTGATCACCACTCTAATATTTATTTAAAAATTTATATCCCGCTACATCCATAATTCTGAGCAGGTTCCACTAAAGCATAAATAATCAGATCATAACAAAACGAACAAACACATGACAACTCCTAAAAAATGTACACTTTTCTACGCATTAAACATTTTGCAAGAACACAGCAAACCAGAAATCTACTTGCAATAAAAAAACTTACTTATTTTCAATAGATATGGTATTTCATGGAGAGGTTGGAGTCTAAAATCACTCCTAGATTGTACAGTGTATACATTATCCCAGGACAAGCAGGCAGCATATTCTTAACACATGGGTGACGTCACCGACGGAGCCCTCGGTACGGACCTTTTTAACTAGAAGTTTCTAGTTGGCCGCACCGCGCGTGCGCGAGTGCCTTCCCGCCCGACGGAGGAGTGCGTGGTCCCCAGTTTCTTCGTTTCCGCGGAGCGAAGAAGACGCGTGTGTTTTTTCAACGGCCGTTGAAACCACTTTTTTGCCTTCCCGCTCGCGCTTTTTTTCCTTATTTTTCTTTCTTTACCTTCGGGTTTATTTTACTTTGATTTGCCAAAAAAAAAAAAAAAAAAAAACTTTGCTTTTTTCCCCTTTTTTCCGTTTTTGCCCCGGCGGGGCCTGTTGCCAGTATACAGGCCTCGGGATTCGATTTCGCGGAGGCTATCTTCCCCTTCATGCCCCCGCAGGTCGGTTTTAAGAAGTGCCAGCGGTGTGCACGCCCGATCTCCATCACTGACCCACACAATTGGTGCTTGCAGTGTCTGGGTCCGGAGCATCGGGCGGACTCCTGCACCCGCTGTGCCACTCTTAAAAAGCGAACACTCAAGAATCGTCAAATCCAACAAAATCTTTTGTTCGGCACCGGGTCGACGATGGACTCCTCGTCTTCAACGGCGGTACCTCAAAAATCGGCACCGTCGACCTCGACACCGACCGACCCCACATCGGCGTCGCTGGCGCCAGGTAAGCCGGCTAAGAAGCCTTCCTCTTCCCTCGAGCGCCCTCCGGCTACGGTGGCGACACCAGCCCTACCGGCATCGCACCGGTCCCGCAAACGCTCCGCCCCGATCTCGGTGAGTGCCTCGTCATCGGCCTCCTCATCGCCGGGGCGTGGAGCGGCATCCAAGGAACCGAAGAAAAAGAAAGCGGTTCCGATGCCACCCCTGGATGACCGTATCTCGGCCATCTTAAAAGCTCAACTCCAGGAACAGTTAAAGCAACAACTTGAACACCTGTTGCCCACTATCCTGGCACCGCTCCTTCCGGTACCAGACCGGCCCGAGCCCCGTACCGAGCCCCCGGTGTCCACCCCTTCGGTACCGGTAAACACCTCCATGCCGATCCTTTCGGCCGAACAACTCCATGTCGATCCGGTGGTTCATTCCCATGCCACATTGGATCCTCCTCGGCACCAGGCGGTACGGCATTCTTCCCGGGACCGAGATCGACGCCGGTCGTCCTCTCCTGGTACCGTTTCGGTGCGCTCTGGAAAGTCTTTGTCCAAGACTCGCCATACCGCGCCCTCCACCCCGGTGTCTCGACATGCACCAGAGGTCAGGGACCCTGACTTATGGGAGGAAACTCCTCTCGGTACCGAGGAGGATCCCTCCTCATCTGATGAGGAACCATCGGCACCCGATGCCACCTCTAAACCAGAGCAGTCCTCATTTTCTAAATTTCTGAGAGAAATGTCTGCTGCCCTATCCCTTCCACTAGAATCTGACTCAAAGAAGTCTCAAGCCTTTCTAGAGGCTTTAGACTTTGAGCAACCTCCTAAGGAGTTCCTCAAGCTTCCCGTGCATGACATCCTGCGGGAAACTTTTTACAAAAACTTGGAAAGTCCCCTCACGGTACCGGGAGCCCCCCGTAAACTGGACAACCTTTACCGTGTCATCCCTATTCCTGGATTCGACAAATCTCAATTGCCCCATGAGTCCCTTCTGGTTGAATCCACCTTAAAAAAGACTCAGGGCTCCAGTGTCTATGCCTCTACCCCTCCTGGCAGAGAAGGTAAGACCATGGACAAGTTTGGCAAGAGGCTTTACCAGAATGCCATGCTTGCCAACAGGGCAAACAACTATTCCTTCCATTTTTCTTTCTATCTGAAACATTTGGTCCAACAACTGTCTGCCCTCCAGAAGTACCTTCCTGAGCGCAAGGTCCCGCTGTTCCAACAACACATCTCTGGCCTTCTCCAAATGCGCAAGTATATGGTCCGCTCGATATACGACTCCTTCGAGCTCACCTCTCGGGCCTCTGCCATGGCCGTAGCCATGCGTCGCTTGGCCTGGCTCAGAGTCTCCGACCTGGACATCAACCACCAGGATCGTCTGGCCAACGCCCCCTGTCTCGGGGATGAACTTTTTGGAGAGTCGCTGGATTCCACCACCCAGAAACTCTCTGCCCATGAGACCAGGTGGGACACCCTGATCAAGCCGAAAAAGAAGGCTCCGCCTGCCCGACCCTATCGGCCTCAATCATCTTACCAGCGGAGGTTCTCAGCCAGGCCACTCAATCCGCCTCCCCAGCAATCTCGGCGACCCCGTCAACAGCAACACCATGCCCAGGCTCGATCTCAGGCCACTCAACCCTCTAAGCCTCCTCAGCCTGCTAAACAATCTCAGCCCTTTTGACTCTTCTCTCCAGGGCATAGCCAGTCATCCACCCTTGCTACCTCTTCCACAGCCCATCGGGGGTCGTCTCACCATTTTCTCCAGCCGTTGGGAAGTCATCACGTCGGACCAGTGGGTCCTCAACATCATCCGCCACGGCTACTCTCTCAACTTCCAGACTCTTCCACCGGACAACCTTCCCGTAGAGTCTGCTTCACACTCCTCTCAAACCCCCCTCCTCCTGAGGGAGGTTCAATCCCTCCTCCTTCTCAATGCCATCGAAGAAGTACCTCCAGATCAAAGGGGTCAGGGATTCTACTCCCGCTACTTCCTGGTTCCCAAAAAGACGGGAGACCTCCGTCCCATTCTCGATCTCAGGGACCTCAACAAGTGTCTGGTCAAGGAGAAGTTCAGAATGCTCTCCCTTGCCACGCTTTACCCTCTTCTTTCTCAACACGACTGGCTATGTTCCCTGGACCTCAAAGAGGCCTACACTCACATCTCCATCAATCAGAGTTCTCGCCGCTACCTGCGGTTCCAGGTACTGCACCACCACTATCAGTACAAGGTGCTACCGTTCGGCCTCGCTTCCTCACCCAGGGTCTTCACCAAGTGCCTTATAGTGGTAGCGGCCTTCCTCAGGTCTCACAACCTCCAGGTGTTCCCCTACTTGGACGATTGGTTGGTGAAAGCACCTTCATCTCAACTCGTGCTACAAGCTACTCATCACACCATCTCTCTCCTCCACCTCCTGGGTTTCGAGATCAACTACCCCAAGTCGCATCTGCTTCCCACCCAGCGACTTCAATTCATTGGAGCAGTTCTGGACACCACGCTAATGAGGGCCTTTCTCCCCTCCGATCGCCAGCGGACCCTGCTCCATCTCTGCCGTCAGGTGCTCACGCATCCCTCCATTCCTGCCCGACAGATGATGGTCCTCCTGGGTCACATGGCCTCGACGGTGCATGTCCTTCCTCTGGCACGTCTCCACCTTCGTACGCCTCAGTGGACTCTCGCCAACCAATGGTCACAGACTACGGATCCTCTTTCTCATCCCATCTCTGTGACATCATCTCTTCAGCAATCTCTCCAATGGTGGTTGAACTCCTCCAATCTTTCCAGGGGTCTACTTTTTCATCTGCCCCCCCACTCTATGATCATCACCACAGATGCGTCCCCCTACGCGTGGGGAGCTCACCTAGGAGATCTACGCACCCAGGGACTTTGGACCCCACAGGAGCGTCGTCATCACATCAATTTCCTGGAACTCAGAGCCATGTTCTACGCCCTCAAGGCTTTCCAACATCTTCTCTGTCCTCAAGTCCTCCTCCTGTGCACAGACAATCAAGTCGCCATGTACTACATAAACAAGCAAGGCGGCACCGGATCTCGCCCCCTTTGTTTGGAGGCTCTGCGCATCTGGACCTGGGCCACGGACCGCAATCTCTTTCTCAGGGCGGTCTATATCCAGGGCGAACAGAACTCTCTGGCCGACAATCTCAGCCGCATCCTTCAACCTCACGAGTGGACGTTGGACCCTCCGACTCTGCGATCCATCTTTGCTCGATGGGGCACTCCGCAGGTGGACCTCTTTGCAGCACCTCACAATCATCAGCTGCCCCAATTCTGTTCCAGACTCTTCTCTCCTCACCGTCTGGCTCCGGATGCATTCCTGCTCGATTGGAGGGATCGGTTCCTGTATGCCTTCCCTCCACTTCCTCTGATGTTGCGGACCTTGTCCAAACTCCGCAAGGATCACGCCACCATGATTCTTATCGCTCCTCGGTGGCCTCGCCAACACTGGTTCTCACTCCTGCTCCAACTCAGCTCCAG
The DNA here is from genome assembly GCF_902459505.1 of Geotrypetes seraphini. Taxonomy (NCBI): domain Eukaryota; kingdom Metazoa; phylum Chordata; class Amphibia; order Gymnophiona; family Dermophiidae; genus Geotrypetes; species Geotrypetes seraphini. The sequence goes on along the minus strand of NC_047088.1, from coordinate 89,955,950 downwards.
GGAACCCATTCTACTTCCTGTGTTTCCTACTCTACTTACGCAGCAGCATCAGTCTCTACTGCATCCCAATCTGTCTTCGCTCCACCTGACAGCTTGGTTTCTCTCGGGCTGACCTCTCCAGAGAATCTATCTCAACCGGTCCGCCTCATTTTGGACGCCTCCAGGAAACCGGCCACTCTCCAATGTTACCATCAGAAGTGGACCAGGTTCTCCTCGTGGTGTCTCCAGCATCATCAGGAACCCACCTCCTTAGCGGTGGAAACTGTCTTGGAATATTTGCTCTCACTGTCCAATGCTGGCCTCAAAACTACCTCCATCAGAGTCCACCTCAGTGCCATCACTGCGTTTCATGAGCCTATTCTCGGTAAACCCCTCACGGCTCATCCTCTGGTTTCCAGATTTATGAGAGGGCTCTTCAATATCAAACCGCCTCTCAAGCCTCCTCCTGTCGTCTGGGACCTGAATGTGGTTCTCTCAGCTCTCATGAAACCTCCGTTTGAGCCTCTTGCCACAACTTCGCTCAGGCTTCTTACCTGGAAGGTGCTTTTCCTAATTGCCATCACCTCTGCCAGGAGGGTTAGCGAACTGCATGCACTGGTTGCCGACCCACCTTTCACTGTTTTTCACCATGACAAGGTGGTTCTGCGTACCCACCCTAAATTCCTTCCCAAGGTGGTCTCGGCTTTTCACCTTAACCAGTCCATTGTGCTGCCCGTCTTCTTCCCTAAGCCTCACTCGCATCCTGGGGAACAGGCGTTGCACACGCTGGATTGTAAGCGTGCCCTTGCTTACTATCTTGATCGTACCAGAGCTCACCGAACATCCCCTCAGCTATTTTTGTCTTTCGATCCCAACCGTTTGGGTCGTCCTGTCTCCAAACGGACACTTTCCAATTGGCTTGCTGCCTGTATTGCTTTCTGCTACGCTCGGGCCGGTCTCTCACTGGAAGGAACTGTCACGGCCCATAGAGTCCGAGCTATGGCTGCTTCTGTAGCTTTCCTCCGCTCCACGCCCATCGAGGAAATCTGCAAGGCGGCCACTTGGTCCTCAGTTCACACATTCACTACTCACTACTGTCTGGATGCGTTCTCCAGACGGGATGGACACTTCGGCCAATCTGTGTTACAAAATTTATTTTCCTAATGGCCAACCATCCCACCTCCCTCTTTGTTAGCTTGGAGGTCACCCATGTGTTAAGAATATGCTGCCTGCTTGTCCTGGGATAAAGCACAGTTACTTACCGTAACAGGTGTTATCCAGGGACAGCAGGCAGATATTCTTACGTCCCACCCACCTCCCCGGGTTGGCTTCTTAGCTGGCTTATACTAACTGGGGACCACGCACTCCTCCGTCGGGCGGGAAGGCACTCGCGCACGCGCGGTGCGGCCAACTAGAAACTTCTAGTTAAAAAGGTCCGTACCGAGGGCTCCGTCGGTGACGTCACCCATGTGTTAAGAATATCTGCCTGCTGTCCCTGGATAACACCTGTTACGGTAAGTAACTGTGCTTTATTTCAGTGGTCTTCAATGCAAGCCAATGGCATCTGGATGGCCCGCACACTTATCTGGAGTCCCTCTCCCTTCCCCCCAAGCAAGATCTGGTGTTTGATCACCATTCTCACTCCCAGCAGTGATGCTCTTACTCTCCGGGACACAGGCAGCGTGAGTGAAGTAAACACGCTGCCTTCGGTGACCTAGAAGCTTTCTCTATGCTACTGCTTCCTGCCCCACCTAAGTGGGAAGCAGTAGCAGAGAGAGAGAGAGCTTCTGGGCTGCCAAAAGCAGCATGTCTACTTCACTCGCAGTGCCGGTGGCCTGAAGAGTAAGAGCAGCACTTCTGGGAACGTGAGCAGTGAGCAAGCAACAGATTCTGCGGGAGGGAAGAAGGAATAGCATTGGGGAGGGTAACGGAGAGATGATGGACCGTGGGGATGTGGAAGAAAGGGAAAGAAAGATGTCAGATCTCCAAGGGAAGACAGGGAAGGGAAATAAAAGAGAAGATAGAAATGCCAGACTACAGGAGAGGGAAGAGAGAGAGAGAGAGGTGCTAGACAAGGGGATGCAAGTGTAGGAGGGGAGAGAAATACAATGAGGGTAATAGAGAGATGCTGGACTGCAGGTATGGGGAGGAAGGGGGAAGAATAGAGATTCCAGACTATGGGAGGGGGAGAAACAGAGAGAGCTATGCCAGATGGGTGTGACCTTCTCCACAACCTTCGCAATAATGCCCCGGTGTTCTGAATTAATTGAAGTTGATTTAAGCTCTTTATTGAATCCACTACTATTTTTCTGTAGTCTATCAGATAACAAACTAGAAGATTCTTCTGTGAAACTCCTGTGCGAAGGTTTAAAGCAGCCAGACTGTGAGCTTCAGTCTTTAACGTAAGTGATACCATTATTCAAACTGTACTTTTGGTATGCTTGCCTGATTTATCATATAGACTTTCTATTTAGCAAGTTTGTACTAGGGGTGTGCTTTGGTAATTTTGTTTTGTGTTATATCATTTCCAAGATTTTTCATAAGTGCTTCATTTCAGGTATTCCTTTTTAGGTTATTGGTACATACCGGGGTCGATATATTCAAAGCATATCAGTATTTATTTTGTCTGACATATATCAAGATAAAGAAAATATACATCAGTGTTGAGAGCTATCACAATAAGAGGATGTAGTATTACAATCTGCTATAATAAAACCCTTAGCACGCATGCGCATTTCAATCTCCATGCTTCCGTGCCACACATGCGCAATGCCTGTCTCAGCTGATTTCCTGCCCTGATCTCAGACGCCGGCTGACTTTCTGCCATCTGACTATGCTACTGCTGCCAGGATGCCTCTTCTCAGCCCCGGGCCAGCAACAGCAGCAGCCATGGTTTCATCAAGCAGCCGTGGGGCATTTGCTAGGCTGGCCCACTTCGATAATGCAAGGCCGGATGCTGGACAGGGAGCAGGGAAGGGAGAAGGGAGTACTACTGGACAGGGCGGAGGTAAAAGTAAGGGAGAAGGGCTACTGCTGGACAGGGGGAGAAGGGGATGGGTGCTGCTGGACAGGGGGGAAGTAAAAGGAAGGAAGAAGGGCTACTGCTGGACAGGGGAGCAGGGAAGGGGTGCTGTTGGACAATGGGGAGACAGAAAGAAAGACAGACAGGGGGCCAGGGAGAGAGACAGAAAGAAAGGGAGCAGAGAGAGAGAGGCATTTCTTTCTGTATGTCTGTCTTTCTTTCTAAGTCTACACATCTATTCTAGCACCTGTTAATGTAATGGGTTAAAAAAACTAGTATAATAACAACATAATCTATTTATTTATTCAATTTTCTATACCGTTCTCCCAGGAGAGCTCAGAATGGTTTACATGAATTTATTCAGGTACTCAAACATTTTTCCCTGTACCTTGGACAATGGGGCAATAGAACTAAACTAAACCTTAAGTTTATATACTGCATCCTCTCCACAGAAGTGGAGCTCGGCATGGTTTACAAGAACTTAAAATATAAGAAGAGAAAGGAAAAGGTTTACATGAGCTTATATATAGAATGGAAGAGTAAGGGGGAAAATAGAATTACATGTTAGAAGAGCCAAGTTTTCAGTTGCTTGCGGAATAGTTGGAGAGAGCCCAGGTTCCGCAATGGGATAGTAAGGTCGTTCCAGAGACCTGTGATTTTGAAGAGAAGAGATTTTCCCAGTTTACCTGCATAGAGAATACCGCATAGAGAGGGGAAGGATAGTTTATATCTTTGGGCGGGTCTGGTGGAGTCGGGACTCGAGGAGTTAAAGGATAGTGGGATTAGGGCAGGAAGGATGCTGTGAATGATCTTAAAAGCCAGGCAGGAGCATTTGAAATGGATTCTGGAAATCACTGGGAGCCAGTGAAGATTGGACAGGAGTGGGGAGACATGGTCAGATTTGCGTTTTGCAAAGATCAACTTGGCTGCAGTATTCTGGATAAGCTGGAGTCTTTGAAGACTTTTTTTTGTTAGGCATAAGTAAATGGCATTGCAGTAGTCAAGTTTGGAGAGGATGATGGATTGAACGAGGATGGCGAAATGTTTTTGGCGAAAGCAGGATCTTACTTTCCTCAGCATGTGGAGGCTGAAAAAGCATGATTTTGCCAAAGAGTTGAGGTGGTCGTTAAGGGAGAGAGAAGAATCAATAGTGATGCCAAGGACCTTGCTTGAGAACTCAAGGTGCAGAGCAGCGCCTGTGGGTAGTGCGAAGATGGTGGGCAGGTGTTCTATCTTTGGGCTGAGCCAGAGTAATTTTGTTTTTGATTCATTTAGTTTCATCTGTACCAAGAAGGACCAGGAGTGGAGTCTCATTATGCAAGATGTAATGTTCTCGTGGAGGTTGGTGAGGTTCTGGTCTGTTTCAAGGAGGATAAGGATGTCATCAGCGTATGTATAGATTGTTTCAAGGGGGGAAAGTTGGAGGAGCTTCAGGGAGGACATGTAGATGTTAAAGGGGATAGGGGTGATCCCTGAGGGACACCGCAAGATGGTGTCCAAGGTACGGACATAGTGCCATTTGTATTGATAGTGAGGAGCAAGAGTGAAGGAAGTTTGAGAACCACTTTAGGACGGTGGAGTCAATTCCTATCTCGGAAAGTTGATAAAGTAGTATGTCATGGTGGATGACATCGAAAGCTGCAGAGAGATCAAATTGTAAAAGAAACAGCAAATTTGTTACGAGAATGTAGTTGAACCTTTGAAATTAGGGAAACTAGGAAGGACTCGGTGCTGAAGCTGGGCCTGAAGCCGTGTTGGTAGGGGTGGAGAATGGAGAATCTTTCTAGGTAAGAAGAGAGCTGGGTAGCGACTATGGCCTCTAGCAGTTTAGTTAGGAGAGGGATATTTGCTGTGGGGCGGTAGTTCGATGGTAAGGAAGGGTCGAGATCGGCTTTTTTCAGAAGAGGGGATAAGGCAATGTGTCCCATTTCTGTGGAGAACAGGCTCGATGATAGAGCAGTATTTATAAGACTGGTAAGGGAGGAGATGGCCTGCGCAGGAATGTTTTCGTAAAGGTAGGATGGGAAAGGATCTAGGATGCATTTGCAGGATTTCAGTTTGAGACAAAGTTTAGAGATCTGGGGTTCGAAGGCAGTCCAGGATCTATCAGCAGGGATAGGGTTGGAGTCATTGGGAGGCAGAGAATTGTAAGAGACAGCTGGGGGGAAAGAACTCCTTATGGTAGTAATCTTTTCGTTGAAAAATTTGGCTAGGTCATTTGTGGATGGGGGGAATGGGGGGGAAGGGGGAAAGGTGAAGTCGTTTTTTGAGGTTAGGTTGCGCCAGATGTTGAACAATGTACTATTTTGGTTTTTTGATCTGGTGATTTTATCTCCATAGAAATTCTTCCTTGCTTTTTTTAATAGTGTTATAGAACTTGATATTGTCTCTCCAGGATTGTCTGTCAGAAGGGGATTTCGATTTTTTCCATTTACGCTCCAGGGCTCAACATTTCTGCTTCAATTCCCTGTAGTATGGAAGATACCAGGGAGCCTTGCGGGAATAGGAGATAGGTTTAGTAGATAAAGGGGCAAGAGCACGGTAAGTGGTCCCGGAAAGGGTTACCCAGTTGTGCCAGTTGGAATTTGGGTCGGCATGTTTAGGAAAAGGGGGAAGTTGGTTGAGAAATTGGGACCAGAACAATTCACTCGTGATTTTTTTGCGGTAGGTAATAGTTAGTGGCTCGGGGTGGAGTGCCAAGGTGAGACATGAAAATGGGAAGGCAGATGGAGCCTAGAAGGTGATCAGACCAGGGGACATGTTCCCAACGGGCCTCTTCAGCAGAAGTTTTGTGTTCGGTCAGGTCGAGGAAGCTGATGATGTCTAGAGTATGCCCCTTATCGTGGGTAGGTGGGTAGGGAGGTGAGGAAGTCTTTGAAATCAGTTGCATCCTTGTTGGTGTTATCGTATAGGTGGAGGTTAATATCGCCAATGATCAATAGTCTCTGGAATTTTAGGAAGGCCCTTGTTATGGTCTCGAGAATGAGTTCGGAGGATTTGTTCCGGGTGGTAGGTGGGCAGTAAAGTAACAGGATACCTAATGGGTAGGGATGAAGTTCATCGTTGACTGAAGCTAGCATGAATTCTAAAGAGGTATGGCTGCCCTTTTCAAGGAGCTGGACATCGAAGAATGATTTGTAAAGCAGAGCCAGGCCTCCTCCTTTCCGGTTGATTCTGGGAGAGAAGAGGCCGTAGTAGCCAGGGGGGCAAAGTTCGTTTTGTGTGAAAAAAATCATCTTTTTCGAACCATGATTCAGTGATGCACAAGAAACCCGGATCGAAGTCTCCGAGTAAATCTTTTAGTATTTGGGTTTTATTTCGGACAGATCTGGTGTTAGAGTAGAGTGTTGGGACTGGGGTGAGAGAATCAGAGGTAAGATTGGGTAGGTTGGCTGGAGGAACAGGCTTTAGAGAGGTGTGGTTAACTCCTCGGTGTTTTTTGAAGTCAATAGAAGACAATTATACAATGACCTGCAGTATAATCTGACCCACCCTCCCTCCCATGTCCTTTCAATTTATATAAAATAGATAAATAAAATCTTTAGTTATGGTTCTAAGTCCTATAGAATAAGTATGTCAGAACTAGTTAGAAATATACGTTTTATCAGGTTTTTCAAGTTTGAAGAAAACTTGAAAGTCTATCAGAAGCTCAAGCAATATTGGCCTCATATTTATATACAGTGGTACCTTGGATTACGAGCATAATCCGTTCCAGGAGCATGCTCGTAATCCAAAATGCTTGCTTATCAAAGCGAGTTTCCCCATAGAAAATAATGGAAACTCGCTTTGATAAACGAGCATTTTGGATTACGAGCATGCTCCTGGAACGGATTATGCTCGTAATTACCCCCCCCCCCCCGATAACTGGCATCGCTCCCCCCCTCCAACCGGCACCCCCCCTTGTGCGAACCGGCCCCCACGCCCGAACAACTTAAACTTACCCCCCTCCCCCGTCTAGCGCAGGCACAGATTGTGTGCCTAGAAGATCTTCTGGCTTCCGGCTTGAGCATGCGCAGATGTATGCTCAAGGCAGGCAGGCAGAAGCTGGAAGATCTTCTAGGCACACGATCTGTACCTGCGCTAGACGGGGGGGGGGGGGGAAGTTTAAGTTGTTCGGGCGGGGGGGCTGGTTCGCACGGGGGGGGGTGTGCTGGTTGGAGCGAGGGGGCCTTTGCGAGGGGGGGGTGGTGCTCGCAACACTCGGTTTGCGAGTCAAAAGTTTGCTGAGTGTTTTGCTCGTCTTGCAAAACATTCGCAAAACGGGTTACTCTCAAACCAAGGTTTGACTGTACTAGTCTTTAGCCCATTACATTAACGGGTGCTAGAATATATGTCTGTCTGTCTTTATTTCTGTCTCTCTCCCTATCCCTGTCTTTTTATTTTTGTTTCTCTCCCTCCTGCTTTCTTTCTGTCTGTCTCTTCCCTGCCCCTGTGTATTTCTTCCTTTCTTTCTGTCTCCCTCCCGCTGTCTGTCTTTTTTATATCTGTCTCTCTCCCTGCCCCCTATGCAGCAGCATTCCCTCCCCTCCATTTCCCTGTGCAGTTTAGGAGTTTGTTTGTTTTTTTTCAAGATGGTGCCTGGTTAGGTGTTAGGTTGTGGTGCCTCCCACCCTTTTTTTCTCCCCTCCCTCTGCCTCGCTACTGCTACTATTAATTATATCTCTCTCTCTGCCTTACCTTCCATGCACGAACCGAGCTCACGGCTAGCAGCTGCAACCTTGCCCAGTGCGACATTTCTTCTAACATCTTCACAACCAAGTACTGCCGTCATGCACCGCCAGGAGGGATGTAGACCCTGGCTGCCAAGGAAACAACACGCTCCCTCTGCCTCACACCGCTGACTGATACTCGACCCGTGCTCCATGGTGCTGCTGCATGTCGCACGGAGACGCCAGCTGCCACGTGGGCCAGAGCAGACTGTGCACTCGTAGGCCAGCAGATCGCGCGCTCTCCACAGCCGTGCACTGCCGACTGTGCCTCGACCCTGCCGCTCCCGCCGGTCTTAGCCCTTTTCGGCGTCTGCCCTCCGCCGACAGCCCTCCTCCCGGCAGCCGCCACTCTGCGCATCCTGGAAGCGCGCATGCGCACTCGTGCCGCCACATCCCGACAGGTCAGATCTCAGGGAACACACGGTTCGAGTGTGCATGCGCGCTTAGCGTTTTATTATTATAGATGCAACAAACTTTTTGCCACCACATATGATAGTTAAGTGATTGTAAATTCTTCCAAGTGCATGTAGACTCTCACTGGCTTCCGATAAAAGCAAGAACTCAATTCAAACTCTACTGCTTACTTTTCAAAGTAACCCATGGTATGGCTCCCAATTACCTGAACAACTGTCTTTGCCGCTACCGACTACCCAGATCAAGAAGAACTCAGAATCTTTTCACCTTCCCCCCTCATAATGGTACCTGACGTAAGAAACTTTACGACAGCCTTCTAGCAACTCAGGCAGCAAAAATTGACCCCACCATCACCAAACTGATGATCAAAACAACAGACATCAAAGTGTTTCGGAAAGAAATCAAAACATTTCTTTTCAAAAAGCACGTCCTTACTTAATATTCCCCTCCCCAATCGCACATGCACTCTCCCTAGCAAATAACACACTAGTCATCCCCTTGAACCTCATTTACCAAAAATATCCAAACTCCTAAATAAGCATCTCCCTTAGGTATCCATTTAACCTTCTCCTAAATAAGCATCTCCCTTAGGTATCCACTTAACTGATTCCTTCAAAGTTAGGTATCTTTCTTCAGTTGCCTATATTGTTTTCCCCACTGAACCTTGTAACTACTTTAACCCTGTCAAGTTATTCTATCGATAAATCCAGATATCTTATACTTGAATTTCTATACCATAACATGTAATTTACTTAAATCGTTGTAATGTAATTCTCTTGGTAATGTCCTGATCTCTTTTAACTTTAATCCGCTTAGAACAGCAAGGCACAGGCGGAATAGAAATCACAAATGTAATGTAATGTAATAAAATATCTTAAATGGCAATTGCAGTTAAAATTGAAATTAGTTTATTATGGTCAGTAAAAGAGTTATTTACATTACATTAGTGATTTTTATTCCACCATTACTTTGCGGTTCAAGGTGGATTACAGAATAGGATTTCTGGACCTGTCCAGAGGTGTTAAAAGTAGAGCGGGTTGCTTCAGAGGATTGTGTCATACGGTGTGTTAGTCTTCATGGATTTCTTAAATAGCAGGATTTTTCTTTCTTTTCTGTAAGTTTTGTAGTCTGGGGTCACGATTAGTAGATTGGAGAGTTGGTGGTCTAGTTTTGCTGCTTGTGTAGCTAGAAGGCCATCGTACAGTTTTTTTTTTTTTCCGTTTGTCTCTGATTGGAGGGTATGTGAATGGTGTCTGGGTTCTCCTGTGTCTCGTTGTGGTAGTTCAGATTAGACGGTTGTTCAAGTAGGCTGGGCTGTCACCATTTATGGATTTAAATAATAGACAGTAGAATTTAATTGGGAGCCAATGTGAGTCGAGGTATGCCTCGGTGATGTGGTCATGTTTTCTTAGTGAATAGATTAGTCTCAGGGCTGTGTTTTGTACTGTTTGTAGTTGTTTTATCATTGTTGCGGGGCAGGGGAGATATAGGATGTTGCAGTAGTCAAGGAGACCTAGGACTTGGACCATGAGCTGGAATTGTTTTCGATCTTAGAATTTTCGAACTTGCCTTAGTTTCTCATGACCGCGAAGATTTCTGTATTGTTTTGTTGATTTGTGGTTGCATGGTGCTGCATCTGTCTGTCGTCATTCCTAGAAGTTTTAGAGTGGGTTGAATGGGTTATGTGATTGAGTTTATTACTAGGTTTGTTATGGTTGGGGTTTTATTTTTTTCGAGAAGTATGAATTTTGTTTTGTCTGGGTTCAGTTTTAGTTTGTGGTCTTTCATCCACAAGGAAAGATGTTGAAAATTACACCATGATAGTGAAGAGGTTTTGTGGAATGTCATTGTATATGCTTCCAAACTTGAGACCAGAATATTTGAGCAGTAGAACACAAGAATAAGATTCAAATTCTGAATGTGTGCAACCATACTAAAAAGAGCCTCTGTTTTTAAAATTGTATGTGGCCATCCTGCTAAAATAAACCCTCTTTCCCTGGCAGCTCCCTTTTGGTTGTACACTTTGTAATGCAGGTTCGAAGTCTTGTAGGCGCTTTGAAGCGCCTAATGCCACATCCAGTGCTAGCCACGCCTATAGTGGCATTAGGTGCGATTCCAATGCCTTTTGTTTAGGTGCCGGTAAATTTAATGTTAATTGACGTTTCAAATGGTGTTTCACAATTAACAGGCGTCATTTATAGAATTTCTCTCTGTCTACAGTGTGTGTACCAGGTGGATTTTCAAAAAGATGTTACAAGAAAAGTTTTCCTTTTAAAATTGCAGGTCCATAGAAAATCAAAAATGTGCGCCTGAGGTATGACAGGAGTGGGGCGAGCATTGATGAATAGGAAATACACACAGAAAAAGTCATTAACCAGAGTTTTGACAATTTTAAAGATGGTATTTTGCAGATATTTTCTGAATAGTCACTCATGTTTCCATCGTTTGTAGTTTATTTTTTTACATATTAATTTATTTATCACGATTGGGTAGACATGGGATGGGAGTAGTGAGACTGACAGTTTGGCTAGAGGTTACTTGTTTATATTTGATATGTTGAGCCCTTACCTTTCCTTCTGTTTAAGACCTTTGCTGGTCTTGGTTTTGGAGGTGCGCATTGGCTGCTGAGGGTGGGAAGCATGTTCTCCCAGGGTGGTGTTGACCATGGTTTTGTTGGCATTCTGTTTGGGTTGCTTCACCAGTGGGAGTTCCCTGGGAGGTATTTTGCTAAGTTTATTGAGCTCATAGCACCACATGGTTTGTGGGTTGGTTGTTGGTCTTTCTGTGTGGGTCTCTTAACTACTGGGTTAGTATGGCTGTGGGAAAAGGATTTTTGGGCGGGTTGATCAGTAGTTGTATGTAAAATGAACACTTGTTTGTACCTCTTTCTGTTTCTTGCCAATGATGTGTAGTTCTCTTTTTTGTGCTCTCAAAAATACATTTAAATCTTAATTTATTTATCACAGAAGATCTATGGAGCTTTGTGCATTTCTGGTTCAGACATTACATAATGTTGCGGCCACTAGGTATAGTACTGACATGCATGTGCCCTCTTGAGTATAAAAGCTGCCCTCTCCTGCTATATGATGATCTTAAATGTTGCATTTGTTCTCTCCAGACTTAATGTCACTGGCCTCACAGATGAGAGTGCAATGGATCTTTGCTATGCTCTCAGTGAGAAACAGATGCTGACTGAACTGTACCTGATTGGGAACTTCTTTACAGACAAATCAGTTTCAAGCATCACCTACCTCATTGAAAACTGCAAACGCCTGCGCATCTTATCGTAAGTCCCTTTGTAACATTGACATTTGAGGATCAGCCTTGTGAAAACTAACCATTTCTAATGTAACACACACTGATAGTAAAATCTTCATTTCCTTCAAATAGCTCCCTATTCCATCTCATGAATATATTCTTAAAGCTTAATGTGCACACAAAATTGCATGCAATATGCTAACTCCTTAGTATGCACCTTAAACCTAACAACAACTCATTAGAGTACACAATAAAAATAGCTAAGACTGGTTACATGATATGTTAAGCTGAGGAGCTGCCTTTTCTCTAGGCTCTAGGGCTTTCTCCCTGAACTCAACACCACCAGTCAACATTCTTGATCAGATTGCCTGAACTGACAGATGTGGAAGTGGCTGTAGTGAGGTTTTATAAACGGGTATCTTTGAAAAAGTGTGGTGGATATGGATGCCAAAGTCATAAAAAGGAAGGACGGGAAAAAAGGCAGGAGAAGGTCTTTTGCCCTGGAGACTCCAAGATGGTAGACTAGTGGCATAGCCATGATGGGGGGGGGGGGGCTCAGGTGCTTGGGCCTCATTATCTTTGACTTGGGCCTACTCTGCTTCAATAACTGGGGAGGTGTGAGTTCCCGCCAGCCAGAGGTCTCATTTCCAGTCCCACCAGTGTTTCTAGAGCAGCACTTAAGTTACTGATGCCAGCTCTCTTGCGCATACTCAGTTAAGCAGCTTAATTGAGCATGTGTAGCAGTGCCATTGTCGGCAGTTGAAGTGCGCCACTGACTTGAGTGCTGCTCTGGCAGCACAAGTGGGACTTGTGAGGAGACCTCTTTGGCTGGGGGGATCTTAGCATTTCTGTCAGCAAAGATACATTTGAGTGTGACAGGGGCAGGGGTAGAGGCAGTGGGGGTGGAGAAAATATTTGGCCCTCTCAAGCCACCTTTTGGCAACCTCCCCTCCCTAAAATGGACTTCTGTCTATGCCCCTGTGGTAGACATTATAGAGGGCGATCCACTTGGCAGATGAAATTTAATGCGGACAACTGCAAAGTGATTCACATTGTAAAAAATAATCCAAATCATAATTACCTAATGCTAGGGTCCACCTTAGGAGTCTGCACCCAAGAAAAATATCTAGGTGCCATTGTGTACTATATACTGAATATTGTGACAAACCCAGCACCAGTACTAGTTCGGTCCCTAATAGGATTGGGTGCAGAAGAGCTGATCAGATTGATTCTGGCGCACAACTTGAGGCTGACCTCCCTTGCCCCTATGATCAGAGCAGTAGTGATCTGGAGCAGAGGCAGGCAGACTGTCAACAGCAGCCTCCAGGCTTTAGGGCAGCTAGAGAAGCCACAAGGAATATAGCTGCATTAGATAAACCCAGGCAGAGAAAAGCTGCTTTAGAGCCAAAGCCCATCCCCCGCTACAGGCTGAAGGGATTGGCTCTGAGCTGTTTAAAAGCAGGCTGAGACAAGCAGCAGGAGGAGGAGGAGGAGCGAGTGACCAGGGTGAGTCACTCCCACAGCCTAAGGCAGGTGAGGAGCTGTGGAGCAGAGCAGGAGAGACAACCGTGCCAGATTGGCCCATGCAGGATTTGGAAGAAATCCTTCCAATTTCAAACTTCCAGATTCCAGACCGTGTGGAAAGCATGGAGGTACAAGTAGCTGGCCCTATGCTAGAGAGCCAGACAGAATGTATGGAAACTGAATGAAGAAAGTGAGTAACTGGGAAACCATTAGTGGTTTGTGGTTTTTTTTTCCCTTTTGCCTATGTTTTTCTGCTGTGCAAACAAGCCTGAAGAATGTGAGATAGGTTTGGACTTTATGAGTATTTTTGGGTTAAGAATAACACTTACCTGAATCCTAAACTATGGAAGTGATTTAAAGTCAAGTTTGGAAACAAGAAGCTCAAGATAGAACATTTTAAGTTTGTGTTTTGAACTTTAGAAATCCTGCTGTGGCTCCGTTTCTGAAGAGCTAATTAGCTTATCTCCCTCAGCTGTTTGTTTTGCCTGCACAGGGAGCTGAGGGAAAAGCTGATCCGTTTGCAAGAGCTATATTGCCTAAAGAGTTTTGGTTTAATTTGGATTTACAGCAAAGGTTTATTTCAAACTTTATTTGGCTGCTGAAATCTGCTGTTACATGCCTTTGATATTAATGCTGAGAGAAAGTTTGAATTATGAGTGAACACCAGTGTAAAGCAATCCTGAGTCAGAGCACATGACCTCAGGAATAATCAACTACAGGAGATTGCTGTTTTGTGATATCTTTATTTTACAATTGACTTTATTTTTGAATGAAATGCAAAAGTGATTTTTGTTTTATGCTGCATCTTTTTGACCTCTGGGTCAGAATAAACATCATATTCCTATTTGAAGAACTTGGTTTCACTGGTGATATTTGGAAACTCTTTGCTTGCCTTGTCTCTCATAGGCCTAGGCGGTCGCCTAGAGCCACCTGAAAAGTCCTGAAGGTACCCCTGGTTAGAGGGGACATGCCAGAATCCTTGTGTTTGTCACACGACAGCCCGCCGCTGCAGAGGGTTTGTGACAATATTCAGTGTCAGTGACTGGACATGCCTGATATTGAATATCTGGGGCTAATTCTGCCCGTTGTAGTCACTGTTTAAGAAACGCTGACTGCCACAGACTGAAACTACCCCAAATATGTATGCTGTGTTAAATTTGAGACATTTTGCTAGGACATCTGAATTCCGATTTTTTTATTGGCTTTTCTAAAATGCTGCCCCACAGATCCTGCTTTCTAATTATGTCTTCTATGTACTCAAGTTCTACTGTTCCCTTAAGATGCTTATTTTGATTTTATTATGACTGGATGGTAAACTGCTTAGAGAGAAATTGATTGGCAATATAGCACATAAAGCTGATTCTATAAACTATCAAATGCTCAAGTACATATGAGGGGCTGCTGAAAAGTTCTTAGTCCAACCAAGAAGAGAATCAAGTTTATTAAAATATGATATTCTGCTTACATATTACCTAAGCAGTGTACATAATTAAAAAGACTAAAATATAAAATAGATTGGGGTGACACAAAAACAGGACATAACAAGCGAAATTGAGGAGAGGAGGGAGTGGATATACAGTTTCTGATAGGAAAGAAAAACATTTAAGGGGAGATACAAAAGAAGGGAGATTTAGAGGCATCCTTGAAAATAAATTTTTTTAGGTTTGATTTAAATTTAGAAAGGGTGGAGTCTTCGTGGAGATGGGATGGCATATCCTATATAATAAAAGGTTAGTGGTGCATGCGCTTTTAAAAAAAGCATGATTACTGCGGCTGTGGTATGTGATCCGTGGCCGTGTTCCATTTTAGAACCCGGCCAATGATCACTCTGGCCACTCCCCTCCTCCCGCTCTCACCAACCCGAAGGAAGCTCAACAGACCTCCCGCCCTCACCTCACCAACCCGAAGCAAGCTGGACCATACCTCCCGCCCTCGCTCACCGCTGCCGCTGATCCTCCTCTTTCGGGCAGCCTGCAATCGTGGCCGGCTTTGGCGGGCCTCGCGGGCCGCTTTCCGGCCTCGGTGGCACGTTCCCTCTGACGCACGGGATCGTGTCGGGGAGGAGCATGCTTCCGGGTTGGGGAGCGGCCTGCGAAGTTCGCTGGGGCTGGCCACCACAATCGCGGCCTGCTTTGAAGAGGAGCAGGCCAGAAGACGCCGGGATGAAGGGAGGGTAAGCAGGGGGATCAATTCAGGGGGCCAGAGGGAGAGGGAAAGGGGGCTGCTTTGGGGGAGGGGTGTGCTGGGGGGAGACAGAAGGGGCCATGGAGAGATAAGGAGAGGGAAAAGGGGCTGCTTTGGGTAGGAGGTGTGTGCTGGGGCAGACAGCTTTGCTCGGGGGGGGGGAGACAGAAGGACACAGACAGCGGCAAAGGAGAGAGAGATAAAGAAACACAGACAGACAGACACTCTATTCTAGCACCCGTTAATGTAACGGGCTTAAAGACTAGTTGTTTCATAATGTTGGAGCAGTGATGCTGAAAATTGATTTTCTAGTCGAATCATAAACTATGTGATGGGTTGAAGGGATTTCTAATAAGTTTTGGTTACTGGAGTGCAGGGATTGAGATGGAGAATGTGGAGCCATGAAACTTAAGTTACACACTTTTCTTGACACTTTTTGTTAATTTCATATCATTGAAATGAAAAGTGTGGAATAACTTGCAAGTTTCATGGTTCCACATCATTCTCTTCTTGGTGGGCTGAGAACTTTTCAGTGGCCCCTTGTACCTGCCTGCTAAGTGAAAAAGTACCAAAAGTGGGATATGTGACATTGATACTACAAGGTTGAGGGATATCAACTGCATAATCCTGCAAAATTTCAGCCTCAGATATGGACTAATAAGAAATGTTTATAATCAAAAATGTACTTTTTTTTTTTGGGGGGGGCGGGGAAGCATCTGAAAAATAGCAAAAACTGAAAAATCTATATCTTTGTAATCCAAAACTGAAAAAAATTGCATAGTGCCTTTTTATGGAACCTATAGTACATAAAATTTTCAAAAATAAAACATGCTAAAATTTACCCTTTTAAAATCTATAGCCTTTATCTCTGTTATTGGTAACCCCACTTTTGTTATTTTTTCGCTGAGTGGGTTACATATCTACAGTATATTACACAATAGGCAAAGCAAAAAGAAACCAACAGGAACTACAGTGAAGATGCAACGCAAAAATCAAAACAAAACTGCAGTGCATGTACAAGGTGCAGGAATTTATTCAGAAAAAGTAATTTATAAATTACATTACATTACAGATTTCTGTTCCGCCATTACCTTTCGGTTCTAAGCGGATTACAAAAAGAGTTATGGAAGAAGGGTTACAACGTTAGATCAGAGAAGGTAAAAAAACATCAATAAAATAAAAATTGTAGCCAAAGACTGACTGGTTCTTGTTGTAGAACGTACCGGACCCAACATGGTCTGTGTTTTGAAAAACACTTATTCGGGGTAACTACTCAATGCAGCTTCACATACAGGAGAGTTCTTCACCTGTGTTTTTAGAATCTCTGTACATTTGTTTTCATCCATTTGGTTCTTGAATATCTATGTACTGAACATCTTGGACCCCTGAGGAAGAAGTGTTTTTCGAAACACGGACCATGTTGGATCTGGTACATTCTATAACAAAAACCATCCTTGGATACAATTTTTATTTTATTGATTTTTTTACCATGTTTTTTATGACTTCTTTTTTATTGAATAAATTCCTGCACCTTGTACATTCTCTGCAGTTTTACTTTTTGCATTATATTACACAATAGCCCACTCTGCTTAAAATTGGCAGCCTGGATAGATCATGAGGATCTTTCACTGACTAAATTCACAGTAAGTTACAGAACCATAGAGAAGGAAGAACTCCATGGTGCGACCTTATCTAGACTATTGCATTCAATTCTGGCCTCCTTATCTCAAGAAAGATATAGCGGCACTAGAAAATGTTCAAAGAAGAGTGACCAAGATGATAAAGGGGATGGAACTCCTCTCATCTGAGGAAAGATTAAAAAGGTTAGGGCTCTTCAGCTTGGAAAAGAGACAGCTGAGGGGAGATATGATTGAAGTCTACAAAATCCTGAGTGGAGTAGAAAGTGTACAAGTGGATCGATTTTTCACTCAGTCAGAAATTACAAAGACTAGGGGACATGTGATGAAGTTACAGGGAAATACTTTTAAAACTGATAGGAGGAAATTTTTTTTCTCTCAGAAAATAGTTAAGCTCGGGAACGCATTGCCAGAGGTTGTGGTAAAAGCGGATAGCGTAGCTGGTTTTAAGAAAGGTTTAGACAATTTCCTGGAGGAAACGTCCATAGTCTGTTATTGAGAGAGAGATATGAGGGAAGCCACAGCTTGCCCTGGATCAGTAGTTTGGAATGTTGCTACTCCTTGGGTTTTGGCCAGGTACTAGGGACTTGGATTGGCCACCATGAGAACGGGCTACTGGGCTTGATAGACCATTGGTCTGACCCAGTAAGGCTATTCTTGTGTTCTTATGAGAAAAATATCCAAATGGAAATTAAAGGGATTTGCATTTAATTCTAGATCATGCCTTTTCAGTAGAAGCTCAGATATCTCTTTTCCATGAGGGCTCATGATCTTTGTTTTTGTAGCTGAAGCAATAGAGGATTAAATGATTTGCCCAAGATCACAAGGAATGTCAGTGGGATTTGAATCCTGGCTTCCCTAGTCCTCAGCCTGCTGCTCAAATCACTAGGCCATTTTGAGCAGCCAAGAGACATAACCTGGTCAATATTCAAAGCAATTAAAATGGCCAGGAAAGACTCCTGGCCTTTTAAATCACTTGTCCAGGGTTAACTACAGATATTCAGTGGCAGTTAGATGGATAGTGCTGCTAAATATGAATTGTTAGTGCCTAAGTGAAAACTAGCTAATTTGTGGGTAGTCTTCGGCACTTATATGGTTAAATGCTGATATTCTGTGCTGAACTGCATTAAACACATTCCTATCTATATGCAGTTCACATTATGTGCTTAAATGCAGAATATTTAACTTAACCGGCCACCTACGCCTAGATATTCAGTGCTGGTGGTTGGACATAACCTGGCATTGAATATCCAAGGATAGAGCTGGAAGCAGGCCCCCAAAATGCTTAGAATCACTCCTACAATGCTGGAATCTGGATTTGAAGAGGATGTCACTTAATGGAAAGAGAAATTACAGTACAACCTTGGATTGCAAGTAACTTGGTGTGCGAGTGTTTTGTAAGACAAGCAAAATGTTTTATTAAATTTTAACTTAAATGAGCGAGGTCTTGCAATACAAATAAATAAAGTATGAGCGAGGTCTTGCAATACAAGTACATAAAGTATACGCGCATGACAACTGAGCCGATGGTTCTTCTCTCTCTCTGATGCTGCTAAATGAGCGAGATCTTGCAATAAGCGCGTCATGTCATAGTGAAAGTCGCCCTACACAATAACCCTCATCCTCTCCTCTCTCGTCTCCTTCATATCAGTCACGATTCTGTTCAAAAGTAAAGTGCAGGTTAATAGATTTTACTTTATACAGTACAATATTTTGTATTAAAGTTTTTGGGTTGTGGAACAAATCGTCCGAGTTTCCATTATTTCTTATGGGGAAGATTCACTTTGATATGAGTGTTTTGGATTAAAAGCATATTTCCAGAACGAATTATGCTCGCAAATCAAGGTTTTACTGTAGTTATGTTCAAGAATGTGTCCAAAGCTCTTCTGGAAAAAAAAAGTGAGAACAATTTTCCTTTTAGAAATTAATACTAATCTTCAAAGCTACTTTCACCCAAACTTCTCATATTTATTATTTCTATAGTATAAATAAGCTGCAAAGGAACTCGATACTGCTGAAAGATGTATATTTTCCTATCATTCTCAGGAGTGCTCACTCATTTCTTCCTTTTATGTTTTCTAGGTTGTACAAGAGCCCATTGACTTCAGATGGAATTAAAAAGCTCATGCGCCTGGAGAAGAGAATTAGACAATCTGGGCGTCGTTTAATTATAATTGTGTGAGAAAAGTTCTCTTTTGTTGTATGCAGGCAGTTCATATAGTAATACTGAGACTAATTTACAAGGAAAATTTAGGGGCAAAAATTACTTTACCCATGTAAATCAGCTGTTTGAAAATTACCCACCTTCAATGCAACTAAATATGAAGCAGTGCACAGAATTTTAGTGGTATTCAGAAAAGGTGTTCATTGGTCCATATTTTGGCTTGGAGAGGAAATGCATGCATATGGAATGCATTTTCAAATATACATGCAAACTTCTACCTACACAAGTGATCAGGCATATTTTGAATCCATGATATGTATAAAGAGCTTCAGATGGAACAATGAAGCAGGGTCACAGGCTCATAAGAACATAATATTTGCCACACCAGGACAGATCAAAGCTTCATTAAGCCCAATATCTTGTTTCCAACAGTAGTCAATCCAGGTCACAAGTACCTGGCAAGATCCCAAGGAGAAAAACAGATTTTATTCTGCTTATCCTAGGAATAAGCAGTGAATTTCCCCAAGCCATCTTAATAATGGCTTTTGGATTTCTCTTTTTCAAAACTTTCCAATCGTTTCTTAAACCCCACTTTCACTACATTCTCCAACAATGAACTCCAGAGTTTAGTTGCATATTGTGTGAAGAAATATATTCTATGGTTTGTTTTAATCTACTACTTAGTAGTTTCATTGAATGCTCCCTAGTCCTAGTACTTTTGGAACAAGCGATTCATATTCACCCTTTCCACTTCACTCAGTATTTATAGACTCCTATCATGTCACCCCTGAGCTATCTCTTCTCCAAGCTGAAGAGCCCTAGCTGCTTTAGCCTTTCATCATAGGGAAGTTGTCCCATCCCTTTTTATCTTTTTTATCATTCTTCTCTGTACTTGTTCTAATTTTGCTATATCTTTTTTGTGATGCGGCAACCAGAAATGCACACAGTATTTGAGGTGTGGCCGCATCATGGAGTAATACAGAGGCATTATAACATTCTCATCTTTGTATTCCATTCCTTTCCTGATAATTCCTAACATTCTATTTGCTTTCTTAGCTGCCACCACACACTGAGCTGAGGACTTCAATCGTATCCTCAAGGATGACACCTAGATCCTTTCCCTTGGCGGTGACTCCTAACTATAGTTTGGGTTCTTCTTTCCCACATGCATCAGTTTGCACTTGTTCACATTAAACAACATTTTGACACCCAGTCTCCCAAGGTCATCTTGCAGTTTTTCACAATCTTCTTGTGATTTAACAACTTTGAACAACCTTTTGTCATCAACAAATTTAGACAAGCTTCCTCTGTATTACAGTTCAGGAAAGGGCTTAAAACTGTCCTGTTTTCGTGCATTTCAAAAACTGTATGGTAGCTTTTTTTTATTCTGCAATTTTATTATGTATGGAACTTTGTAAGCTGTCTTGGATAAAGGTGGATTCAAAATGTTTTAATTAAATAAACAAATGTAATTTTTCAGTTGAGTAGGAGCAGGAGGAAAAAAGTATTATTTTAGGTTAGTTTTATTTTAGTTTTTATTTTAATTTTTATTTTAAGTGTATTTAGTATTTGTATGTGTTTAATTATTTTGGATGTTTTATTGGAATCTGCATTATGCGGAATATAAATTTTTAAAATAAATAAATAATTTCACTAGTTATTCCTGTCTCTAGATCATTGATAAATATATTAAAAATCAGCAGTACCAGCACAGACCCCTGGGGAACCCCACTATTTATATAGTTTATATAGTTAACCTCACTAGTTACCCTTCTCCATTGAGAATATTTACCATTTAATCCTACTCTTTCAACAAGTTCTTAATCCATAATAGAATATTACCTCCTATCTCATCACTTTCTGATTTCCTCAGAAGTCTTTCATGAAGTACTCTCTCAAATGCCTTTTGAAAATCTAGATATACAATATCGACTGGCTCACCTTTATCCACATGTTATTCACTCCTTCAAAGAAATGTAGTAGATTGAGGCAAGATTTCCCTTGACTAAATCCTTGTTGACTCTGTCTCATTAATCTATGCTTATGTATATTGCTTATGTATATGCTCTGTCATTATTTTCTGTATAATAGTCTCTACCATTTTGCGTTGCACCAATGTCAAACTCATCGGTCTATAACTTCCTGGATAACCTCTAAAACCCTTTAAAAAAATTGACGTTATGTTAACTACCCTCCAGGCTTCTGATACCATGCTGAATTTTAAAGATAAATTACAAATCACTAACAATAGCTCTGCAGGTTCATTTTTCAATTCTATCAGTACTCTGGGATGTATACTACCAGGTTCAGGTAGTAGTGGACCCATTATATCTTTAATGTTAACAGTGCATTTTGTTCTTATTTGTTCTCTGAGTCTTGTCCTCCTCCTTCTCAAAGGTGGGCACAAGTGGCTTGGTAATATCTTGGTGGTATCTTATCTGGGAAGCAGCAATCTGATAAATGGAATCTGAATCAAGGTTCACAGGAAGCCTGTGTAATTCTCCAAGGACAGGCTGAGCTGATCTTGGTGTCATCCCGATACCTCCACAACCAGGGCTGGATTTAAGATTTTGTATCCACAGGCAGAAATCCTCCCTTGGAGAACAAAGAGGGGCTCCCTGCAGACTGAACCAGTTGTATCTCTTTGAAGTGACACAAGCAGATGGCCTGTACATTACTCTGCGAGGGAAAAAAAAACTACAAGGTTCATTTGCAGTAGATTTAACCAGCTAACCTTCCACCCCACTGACCTACTAAATTTACAGGATTGGTAAATGTAGTAGGGTATGAAAGAGACAGACTTCAGATTTAACTGATTAGTGCTGTTTTTCAACACTACAGAGATTTGTTTCAGCTTCTCTTGCTCATCATATCTGAATACTATTTCTGGCACTGATATCTCCCTCATACCTTCCTTGGTGTGAATATCTCTGCTATAGCCTTGTCTTCCCTGACCGCCCCTTTTACCCCTAGGTTGTCTAGCTGTCCAATTGATTCTTTTTCTGGCTTCTTGTTTTTAATATACCAAGGGAGGAGCTTGAGGTGTCTGAGCCAATCATGGCCTTAGGCCTCTCCCTGTGCATCACTTGATGCACCGGGGAGGGGCCTAAGACCCAGTGTTGTCGCGAAGAGAGGAGGAGCAGGTGTATTTAGTACCTCCTGCTCACAACTTTAAGGTACAGGGCACAGGGGCCTGGAGGGGGGCCTCTGGTGGCAGGAGTGAGTGGGCATCCCTCCTGCTGTTTTTTTCAGGGGGGGAGGGCGTGGGTGCCTTTGTGGCAGGAGGGAGTGAGCAAGCATCCCTCCTGCCTTTTTCTTCAGGGGAGGTGGAGAGGAGGGTGGGGAGAAGGTCTTTCCTGCCATTTGTTTTAGGGTGGATTGCCGCATTTCTTCGGGGGGGATGCACGATTGTTGGGGGTCATTGGGGGGGCGTTGGCAGTGGTGGATTTTTTTATGGGGCAGATATTTTGCGTGTGTAGTACACGAAAAATATTTGCCATTGAAAACAAAAACCAGGCAGATCTGTCAGTAACACAGTTACCGATAGGTTTACAGCCATTGGGTTTTATGATCGCTAAAACCAGATGCTAAATAGCCAAGCAATATAAGTGAATCAATCGCTTGGCTATTTTGCATGGGGTTTTACTAGTTTGTATGGCCGGATTGGAAAATGGGTGATCGAGGGGAAAAATATGCAGTGGGCCATTTAGTGAAGGGGGTCGGTTAGCAGCGATTGTCGCTAAACCTGTAAAAACAGGTTTAGCGACAATCACTGACTTTAGTGAATCTAGCCCTTAGTCATTATAAACTTGTTAAAGCTCATTAATGATGCCATTAACTCTTAACCCCCCCTCTCCTTTTACAAAACCGCACAAGAGGTTTCTAGTGCTGGCCAGTGTACTGAATTCTCTACGCTGCTCTGATGCTCATAGGAACTATTTGACTTTCAGAGCAGCGCAAAGCATTTAGCACGCTGGCTGCACTAAAACCTCTTGCACGGTTTTGTAAAAATGGGGTAATTTTTAAATAGATTTTTATTATTGTAGGCGCCTACATTTTAGGCGCCACTTATAGAATTTCTCCCCAAGTGCTTTCTCGTAGTCCTGCATCATAAGAATTGCCATAGTGGGTCATACTGAAGGTCTAACTAGTCTAGTATCCTGTGGTTCACGGGTTGAGCTACTGCCTCTGCACCCAGAGGTTGTGAGATCAAATCCTGGTGCTGTTCCTTGTGACCCTGGGCAAGTCACTTAATCCTCCAGTGCCCACTGCTTTGAAATACCAAAGCCATAAAAAGGCTTGTTTGCCCTTAGGTGATGTTTTTAACTGCATTTTATCTAAAACTTTTGCCTGCATCATTGTATGCCCATCTGCAGTTTTCCTTGTTTTGGTTTGCCTTCGTATTCCTGACTGCAGACTTTGTTGGTTCCCCCCTTCGTTGTGGTAAAATAACCCATTTTAAATAATGCATTTTGTTGTTTAACTGTTTATTACATTTTTAGAAAAATAATCTAACAAAGTGCAGACAAAATACATAAAAATATCACCTAAGCACTTTTATACTATGTAAGTACAAACAAAGCAAGAATAAAGAAATCCCTCCCTCCCTTTAATTGGAAGTGTATAAGAAATGAAGTGTTGTAAGAATTAATAAAACATCATACCTTCAAATTTAAAAATGTTTTACAAAAGTATTTAATGGACTCTAATTTCCTTAAATTTTCAGATTTCACCCTTTTGTTCTGCCAGTATTTTCTCTAATTTATAGTACATACATAGGGTTTCCTACCAGAATGGTACATTTAATCTATCCCATTGCTTCCAATTCCTTTCATTTGCAATGCGACTCCAGTCATAATCAGGAGGAGTTTATCCATTTGTTTTTTAAGTGGATTCTTATTAATTTTTGAAGTTCCAAACAATATTATTCCGTAAGACAATGGTATGTGAACTTCAAGAATAAGAATTATCTTGCTCCAAATAGACTTCCAAAAATCTAAAATTAAAGGGCATTGGAATATAAGATGATCTAATGTTCCAACCTCCAAATGACAGTTCCAATATTTATTGGATCTAGACTTATCTAATTTATGTAATCTCAATAGAGTCCAAAAGTCTCTATACATTAAGAAATATAAGGTTTGCTTCATCGAAGTCGAAGCAGTGCTATTTACTCTGCCCTTCCAAAGATGAGGCCATTGTGTTGCAGAGATACTGTGATGTAGCTCTAGGCCCTAAATATCTCATAATCAAGTTTCAAGTTTATTAGATTTTAATATACCGACCATCAAGCAAATATCTGGACGGTTTACATTAGATTTAAAAATGACAGATAGGAGTAGGAACAATTGAAGAAATATTGAGTTATTTAAATAATATATAGTGAACATTAAAGACATTAACAAGACGGACTTGACAGTGAGGAGAGAGGGAACGGATGGGTACAGTTACATTGTAGGTAGAAAAAGGAGAAAGAGGGGTTGGGAAAAAAAACATGTTGGAGGGGAATAGAATATATGGAATGTTTGTAAAAGAGAAATTAGATAGCAGAGAAATTAAGAAGTGAGAAATTAAATAGAAGAGAATGCATCACGAAATAAAAAAGTTTTAAAGTTTTTCTTAAATTTGTCAAGGTGTTGTTCGTCTCTTGTTTTGATAACTTTCCTGTGCACTGCTAATGTCATGTGCTTCGGTAGCTTCCAGGCTAGATTATTATAACATTATTTATGCAGGGCTTCTATTTTGTCTTACTTAACACTGGCAATCTCTATAAAATATGGCCATTAGGAAACTTTGGTGCTCATTTTCGAAGCAAATGAACAACTCAAAAAGCTGAAATGGACATTCATTTGCTTAAAACACCCAAATGCCAGTTTTCCCAAGGCAGAATAGGGACTTTCAACACTGCAGTACATCCAAGTATTAAGGGGGCATGTTTTGGACTAGGGAGAGTCTGAAATCTGGATGTCCTACAGCAATTACAGAAGGGGAACAAACATCCATGTCTAAAAAGAAGAACATTTTATGTTAGACCTGTTTCGGGCACGTTTAGGTCACAGAAAGGTGCTTTGAGTTGCTGTCTGCTGGAGAGATCAATGTGTGACACCTCCTTAATCTTCCAGTGGTTGCTATCCCCCTCTCAGAGTGAAACAGGAAAGGGAAACCAGCTTCTCTGGTATGACAACTTCAAATATGAACATTCTGAACAAAACAGGAAGTATATATGAGAAGTAGTCTAGTGGTTAAAGCAATGGACTATAACCCAAGGGAGACAAGTTCAAAGTCTACTTCAGCTCTTATTTTTTTCAGGTTCAAAGCTCACTTCAGCTCTTTTTTTTATTATTGTAAGCCCTCCAGATTAAGCAGACACAGAAAAATATCTAAAGATTTGTAAGTTACAGTAGGTATTTTTCTATTCCTGAAGAGCTCACAA
The DNA here is from genome assembly GCF_902459505.1 of Geotrypetes seraphini. Lineage (NCBI taxonomy): Eukaryota > Metazoa > Chordata > Amphibia > Gymnophiona > Dermophiidae > Geotrypetes > Geotrypetes seraphini. Next base: position 89,930,626 of record NC_047088.1, on the reverse strand, counting down.
TTATAAAAATAGGATTTGAACCTGGGTCCCTTGGTATACAGGCTCACTGCACTAACCACTAAGCTGACTTTCTGCTCTGCGTGGATGTCTGTGGCCATTTTCTAAGAATGCTGCTGTACAGATATGCCCCTTGTCCCCTCCCCCCCCCCCCCCCCCCACATTCAAAATTCAAACATTTCAGTTTGTAAAATGGGTGTTCATGCTGGATGATCCAGTGCATAGACATCCAACTCACATATTTTCAAAAGCCTGTATCCTGTTTGAAAATACACGGGCGATGGTTGTCTTTTTAGGATGTTCTGACTTGCACGTCTTTTCAAAATTTCCTCTCATTGTCTAGCTAACCTTTCCTAAAACAGCATCACTGGCTGCCTATACACCATCAGGTATATTTCAAGATTCTTATATTGCAATAAAGTATATGACTCGGGTACTGCTTATCTTGCCTCTGTCTTTTCTCGTTCTCCACAAAGACTTTGCTTGCCTTATGCTGGTCATTTGCATACTGCGGCAACAGTTGAACAGTCCATGGTAGTGCTGCGGGAACGGTAACTGCTGCCATGGTCATACCGTGGCAATGGAGACCCAGAGCACCTTCCCCCCCAAGCCTTCCTTTTAATGTCCTCAGTGGTCTAGTGGCTTCTTCAGGAGCAGGAAGAATCCCAACTCTTTCCTGTCCCTGCTGCTGCTAGCCCGGGGATGTTTCGCAGTTAACACCTTTCTGGGTGTAAACCCGTGACAGCTTTTCCCTGGAGATTCCAGAGGTTGCTGTGTGACTGAGGGCTTGTCCGTTTAATACTCTTAATTCATAGATTTCTCTTTATTTTCCCTTAGTTTGGAGTTGGACTTCATCTCTTTCCCCTAATCTTTGGAGACTTCTTGGGGTGAGGGAGGTTCTTTATTTGCTGCTAGATCTGCAGCAGGTCTGAAGATTCTCAAAATGGGATTCACTGGGGAGGGGCCTAAGATTCTGATTGGCCCCAGCACCTAAGGCGACCGTGTTAAAGGCACGTTAAGTTTTGAGAATCTTCACCAGAGTGTCTTGGTTTTAGCATGCAGAGGCTCATCAAGGGCTCATTTAAGCTTTGTTTTACAAAGTCTTTTACAATTCCTATGGGTGTTAGAGCATTTACCACGCAGGCATGCGCTGTTGGCTTTAGTAAAAGAGAGAGTAAATAACAGAGCACCTATTGTGCCTTTATAAAATAGTAAACTGAAGCAATCACAAAAGTGTGCAAAATCACCTGCACAAATTTACACCTGCTCTGAAGATAGTGCAAATTGGTGCTTGTATTCTATATATGTGCATGTGTATTTTATAAAATACATATTTCACAACTCCACTCCTCCGGAAGATGTAGGCTGTATAAAATATATGCAGTGTTTTTAGTTCACATACTTTTTAGGAAAAAATACCCCTGTGCAATTCTAGAACAGTCCTTTTCTGCCTGATTTACGTGCAGGAAATGCTTTACAAAACGTCCCCCTTAAAAGCTGATGGGCTACTAGACTCACTCTTTACACTGTGGATTAGATTTTCAGATTATTTCAGAGATATTAGGTGGGACCTTTCACCAGTGCAGACATCTGAATAAACCCACTGATAACAAGGACAAAATAGAAGGACATTCATTTCTGAAAGCGGGCCTCTTTTAGTTTCAGTTTTACTGTTTGGGCAGACTGCCATTTCTCGCTATGCTCTGTGCTGCTCAGGAAATTTTTCGCCTTGTGCTGTACCAGAAACAGGAAAGAAAGATCTCAGCAGGAACTTCCAAGCAGGCACAACAGACAGGATTCTTCTGTGCTCTTGCTGTGCTGTGCGGCCCTTCTGAAGAGGTACGTGCTGATAGATAGGTTTCCTATCCCTCTGTATTTTATGTGGTTAAAAGGAGAATGTGTTAAAGAAATGCAACAAAGCAAAATCAGGTTTAAAGGTGAAACAAAGGCTTGAAACTGTAAATTGGTTCTCCCTCTACTAATAAGTATTTAGTACTAATAAGTGTATACAGAAGCATCTAAGAGACTGTACTCAGATACAGTGGATCTTAGTCTGATCAAGATAGGCAGAAACATGCATTTGGGGAAAAGGCAGGGATAATCTCAAGCTAGGTTGATAAGGGCCACAACCCCAAAGACACAGAGGCTACTGGTGGTCTAGTAGGACTGATGAAAACAAATCCTCCACAGGCTACCAAGCAACAAATAATGCTGTGAAGGAGACGAAATCAGTGGAGTAAAGTGGGAACGCTTTATTTAAATACTGACTCAACACGAATTGTGTTTTGGCCAGAGGCCTGCATCATGAATCAAAAGCCTGCAGTTGTTCAGGAATGTTCTGTTCTGATTAGATCCCAGTTATAAAGTCTCCAGAGTTATGAATTGTAAAGAACTGGTTTTGAAATGCAGTAGTGCCATATGCTACATGTATTTTCATAACCTGGCCTAATACTACCTTTCTCTGCCTCTTTTACAACATGGGTAAAAGTCCCTGCATGAAAGTTTTTAAAACTTACTTCTTTATGTTCCTTTTTTTCTGAACTGAGATGTCAGTGATTAAAGATTAAATTTGTGTTTTGTTTCACTGTAGTTTATTTTCCTGCTACTTGATGATGGAGCAAGAAGATGGATTCATCTTAAGTGCCTTGGAAACTCTGGGGCAGGATGATTTCAAGCGCTTTAAATTCCAATTGAGTATCATTACAACAGAAGGGAAAAGCCCCATCCCCTGGGAGCAGCTCCAGGACTCAGACCAGGCTGCAACACTTATGCTCCTTAAGGACTTCTATGGTAAAGATGCGGTGGACACTGCAGTTGCAGCTTTACAACAGAGTAACTTTAGAGATACGGCCTCCATGCTGGAAGGAAATGGTATGTAGAGCATGGATATGGCAATGACTTAACATGAAGTAGCAAGTGCCATTCCCCAAAATGGCTTTGCTATCCCTTTGCCACCTAAGTTCCAGTCATCAAATTGGACCTGGGATAACCCAAATCCTTGCCTAAACCAATGGCTTACTAACCTAATTACTTCTAATGCATATTGATCTGCCTCTCTCTTTCCCAATGTACGGACCTCCTGCCTCCCAGTGGCAGCAGGAGTGTTTATTAAGATATCTGTCTCACAATAAAGAGCTGCAAATTTCACAGTTCTTAGTATAAAAGTGTTCTTATGACAGCAAGAGATTACATCTTTTAAAATGTTTCTTCTGTTGTTGATGAATGAGGAGACTGTGAGCTATAATAATAATAATAATAACTTTATTTTGTATACCACAATACCAGAAGCAGTTCAGAGTGGTTTACAGAGGAAGAGACTGTACATAGACAGCGATGTTACAGAAGGTATTGCCAATTACATTAGTAAAATAATTCAAATTACATTAGTGAGCTGAGAGAGGTTAGGAGTAATCGGGAATGTGACAGATATACAGTAATTTCTCAGAGATGCAACCAGTTGGGAAGGAGTCAAAATTTGTCAAATAGGTAGGTTTTGATTGATTTCCTGAAGGATTGGTAGGAGGAAGTATTTGAAATGAGGGAGGTTAGACATTTATTCAATTTGCCAGCTTGGAATGACAGAGTTCTATCAATGAATCTCTTGTAGATGCAGCCTTTCTGGGAGGGGAAGGTAAACAGTTGGGCATTCCGTGTGCAGATAGTGCCTGGGAATGCAAAATGGTGCGATAGGTAGATCAGGGATGAACCTGTTAAGGTTTTGAAGCAAAGGCAGGCAAACTTGAAGATGACCCTTGCCTCTATTGGCAACCAGTGAAGTTTTCTGTAGAACGGGCTTACATGGTCCGACTTTTTGAGACCATAGATGAGACGGACGGCTGTATTCCGGATGATTCTCGGGCGTTTGATGGTTTTCTTCAAGGAACCCAAGTATATGATATTGCAGTAGTCTAAAGTGCTTAAGATTAGAGACTGAACCAGCAATCGAAATGAGAGGAAGTCAAAATAATGTTTGATGGCACGGAGTTTCCAGAGGGTGCAAAAGCATTTTTTAACCTGAGCATTGGTGTGGTCTTCAAAAGTAAGGCATCGGTCCAAGATAACTCCGAGGATTTTGATGGTAAGATTGATCGAGTAGGTTAGAGATATTCGTTAGCTTATTGTTGGGACTTGATAGGAAGAGTTTAGTTTTTTCTGGGTTTAATTTGAATTTGAATTGTGCAGTCCATTGTTCTACCTTGGTGAGAACCGAAGAGGTGTGTTGTTCAGTCTCTTGTGTCAGTGAGGTAAAGGGGATGATGATTGTAATGTCATCAGCATAAATGTATGATTTCAATTTTAAGTCTGATAGTGTATGACCCAATGATGACATGTAGACGTTGAACAGGGAGGGGGAGAGAGGGGAGTGCTGTGGGACTTTGCAGGGGTTAGACCAGGATTGGGAGAAGGTTCCATCACAATGGACCTGGTAGGTGCGGTTTTTTAAGAAGCCAGTGAACCAGGTTAGTACCTGTCCCGAGATACCAATAGATTCGAGGCATTTGATCAAGATGTCATGGTCGATGAGGTCAAAGGCACTGCTTAGGTCAAATTGAAGTACCAGTGCACTTTTTCCCAGCAAAAACAGATGGAAGAGCTGATCAGTCAATGATGCTAAAATGGTTTCAGTACTATGGTTCGTGAGAAATTCTGACAGAGTCGTGTAAGATGTTGAACTTCTCTAGGTATTTCATAAGGTCAAGGTTACTAGACCTTCCATTAGTTTAAGGAAGAGAGGTATGTTGGCTACAGGTCTGTAGTTTGCAGCAGAAGAGACTGGTTCTTTGGGGTTTTTTATGATGGGAGTCACAAGAATATGACCGAGTTCCGAGGGGAAGTGGCCTGTGGACAGGCAAAGAGAGACCCAGTTGAAAAGATCAGCTTTGAATGGAAAGGGGATTGTTTGCATGATGATTGGTGGACAGTTATCTAGTAGGCAGTTTGATTTTGCATATTTGGAGTAGAGCTTGAGGGATTGGTTCCAATCTGGGTTATCGAAATGGTTCTAGATCATGTCAGTAGTCGAGCCGTCATTTGTAGGGCGGGTAGATTGATTGATGGATCTGTGCTAGTAGCTACAAGGGACGTTTTCAGATTATGAATTTTTGTGGCAAAGTAGTCAGCTAGGTTTGCTGCAGAGGGTGGAAGGTCTGTGTGGGAGCGTTTGTAAAGGTTGATATCAAATAAGGAATTGACTATTCTGAAGAGTTCTTTGCTGTTCAGCAAGGGGCAATTGATTGGGAGTAGTGTTTGCAGCGCTTTTCAGTAATCATTATTTTGTATTCTTTGACTTTCAGTCGCCAAGTGTATCTGTCATTATCTTTTCCTGATTTGCACCATATTCTTTCTTGCTTACGTACTTCTCGTTTTAGTGTCAATAGGTCGGCATCATACCAGCTTGCAGACAAACAGTGTCTTTTTTTACATAGTTTTAAAGGTGCGATGTCATCTAGAACTTGATTGCTGAAATTTTTCCATTCTAGGGTGAAGTTGGGGGTCTGCGTCAGGGGTGGATATTGAGCTATAGTGTGACCAGAATTCTACTGGGTTTAATTGTCCTCTAGACCATATTGTTTTCTCTTTGTGATTGCTCCTTGGATGCCTTTGGGTGTGTTTTTTGAGCTAGTGTAATTTGAAATTACATAGAAGGTGGTCTGACAAGGGGGTGTTGGCCCAGGTTTCGCCTTTAAAACTAACACTGGGGGTGGTTAAGGCATTGGAGAGAAATGAGATCAGGTCTAAGTGGTGACCTTTCCTGTGGGTGGGTAGTTGGAGGTGGTTTGGAAAAACCTAGAGATGTGAGGAAGGAGAGCAGATCCTGCTCGAGGTGTCAGCTCAGGTCCAGGGGAAAAACTCTTAAGGTGCAGGTAAAAAGAGGGAGAAGGAAAGAAAGTGACTGAGTGAGGAAAAATGAACCTCTAGTAAGATGGAGGAATACAAAGAGGAAGCAGATGAGAGCAGCACCTCTAGAGGAAAAGAGCAAAGAGTCTATAGGGGCCAGGAAAAAATGAGAATGGGTAATAGCTTCTAATATGGGCTAGAAGGGAGGGTGGGAAGGAGAGAGGCAGGGGACAAGAAGGGGGGCAGTTATTAGTGAAGGCAGAAGAAATGGAGGGGCTAAGAAATGGAAGAATCTGGATTTCTGGTGGTAGGAGGGAAGAAGTACACAAGGAAGAAACGGAGTAAAGATTCTCTAGGGAGTGAAAAAAGGGAGAGAAGAAAATTGATAGGAAAGGACAAGAATGCAGAGGGAAAAAAAGAGTTGCCAGTGGCAGGGAGGAGGTGATAGACAAAGAGGGGAAAATCTTTAATGGGAAGGAAAGAGTGAGAAGGGGGAAAGTATGAAAATGTGTCTGAAGGGCTGGATGGAGAAATGGTATGAAGGATTGGGGGTGGGTCATAGGAAAGGCTTAGAAATCTTTAGAGAGACAAGATTATTGAAGGACAGAATGTGGAAAGAAGACCAGGGAGAAGAAGAATGGGAAACTAGGTAGGGGGTAAAGGAAAGAAGAAAGGGCCTAGATATCAGGCAGAAGCAACATGAGGAGCCATCTGTGGAGACTCATCATGAGGCCTTTTTTGTATATATATTTGTATAGCCACAAGCCTATGCTCCAGTCAGTCTGTTATCTCAAATGTTTAACCAGTGCTTTTTTCCTAGCAAAAAAGATGACACTTCTCACCTGCTGGGCCATCCTTATAGGGTGACCCCATAAAGCACAGTTACTTACCGTAACAGGTGTTATCCAGGGACAGCAGGCAGATAATCTTAACGTATGGGTGACGTCACCGACGGAGCCCCGGTACGGACCTTTATAACTAGAAAGTTCTAGTTGGCCGCACCGCGCATGCGCGAGTGCCTTCCCGCCCGACGGAGGAGTGCGTGGTCTCCAGTTAAGATAAGCCAGCTAAGAAGCCAACCCGGGGAGGTGGGTGAGTCGTAAGAATATCTGCCTGCTGTCCCTGGATAACACCTGTTACGGTAAGTAACTGTGCTTTATCCCAGGACAAACAGGCAGCATATTCTTAACGTATGGGTGACCTCTAAGCTAACAGAGAGGGAGGAGGGATGGTTGGCCATTAGGAAAATAAATTTTTTAACACAGATTGACCAAAGTGTCCATCCCGTCTGGAGAAGGCATCCAGACAGTAGTGAGAAGTGAATGTGTGAACTGAAGACCAAGTAGCCGCCTTGCAGATTTCCTCAATAGGTGTGGAACGGAGGAAAGCTACAGAAGCAGCCATAGCTCTGACTCGATGGGCCGAGACAGCTCCTTCCAGTGATAGGCCGGCCCGAGCATAACAGAACGCAATACAGGCCGCAAGCCAATTGGACAGCGTTCGTTTAGAGACAGGATGACCTAGACGGTTGGGATCGAAGGATATAAAAAGTTGAGGAGAGGAGCGATGAGCCCTGGTACGGTCAAGGTAGTAAGCAAGGGCACGCTTACAATCCAGCGTGTGGAGCGCCTGTTCTCCAGGATGAGAATGGGGTTTTGGGAAGAAGACAGGCAGTACGATGGACTGATTGAGGTGAAAGGCTGAAACCACCTTGGGGAGGAATTTCGGATGGGTGCGCAGAACCACCTTGTCATGGTGAAAAACAGTGAACGGTGGATCGGCGACCAGTGCATGCAGCTCACTGACCCTCCTGGCAGAGGTGATGGCAATGAGGAAAAGCACCTTCCAAGTGAGAAATTTGAGCGAAGTAGTAGCAAGAGGCTCAAAGGGAGGTTTCATGAGGGCTGACAAAACCACATTGAGGTCCCAGATGACAGGAGGAGGCTGTAGAGGTGGTTTGATATTGAAGAGGCCTTTCATGAACCGGGAAACCAAAGGATGAGCCGTGAGAGGTTTTCCGAGGATAGGCTCATGAAAAGCAGTGATGGTACTGAGGTGGACTCTAATTGAGGTAGACTTGAGGCCAGCATTGGACAGAGAGAGCAAATAGTCCAGTACGGTCTCCACCGCCAATGAGGTGGGATTGTGATGATGTAGGAGGCACCAAGAGGAAAACCGGGTCCACTTCTGATGGTAACATTGGAGTGTGGAGGGTTTCCTGGAGGCATCCAAAATTCGACGGACAGGCTGGGATAGGTGTTCCGGAGAAGTCAGCCCGAGAGAAACCAAGCTGTCAGGTGGAGGGAAGACAGATTGGGATGTAGTAGAGACTGATGCTGCTGTGTAAGCAGAGTAGGAAAGACAGGAAGAGGAATGGGCTCCCTGGAGCTGAGCTGAAGCAGGAGGGAGAACCAGTGCTGTCTGGGCCACCGAGGGGCGATGAGAATCATGGTGGCCCTGTCTTTGCGGAGTTTGAACAGGGTCCGCAACATCAGAGGAAGTGGAGGGAAGGCATAGAGGAACTGATCCGTCCAGTTGAGCAGGAATGCATCCGGGGCCAGACGATGCGGAGAGAAGAGTCTGGAACAGAACTGGGGCAGCTGATGGTTGTGAGGAGCTGCAAAGAGGTCCACCTGGGGGGTGCCCCAGCGTGCAAAGATGGAGTGGAGAGTGGGAGGGTCCAGGGTCCACTCGTGAGGTTGAAGGATGCGGCTGAGATGGTCGGCCAGGGAGTTCTGTTCGCCCTGGATATAGACAGCTTTGAGGTAAAGGTTGTGGGCTGTGGCCCATGTCCAGATTCGGAGGGCCTCCTGACAAAGGAGGCGAGATCCGGTGCCGCCCTGCTTGTTGATGTAGTACATGGCGACCTGGTTGTCCGTGCACAGGAGAAGAACCTGAGGGTAGAGAAGGTGCTGGAAAGCCTTGAGAGCATAAAACATGGCTCTGAGTTCCAGGAAATTGATGTGATGTTGATGCTCCTGAGGGGTCCAAAGTCCCTGGGTGCGGAGACTTCCCATGTGAGCCCCCCATGCATAGGGGGAGGCATCCGTGGTGATGATCATGGAATGAGGGGGTGGATGAAAAAGGAGGCCCCTGGAAAGATTTGAAGAGTTCAACCACCATTGAAGAGATTGCTGAAGAGACGATGTCACAGAGATGGGATGAGAAAGAGGATCCGTGGTCTGTGACCATTGGTTGGCGAGGGTCCATTGAGGTATCCTGAGGTGGAGTCGCGCCAGAGGAACTACATGGACTGTGGAAGCCATGTGACCCAGAAGAATCATCATCTGGCGAGCAGGGATGGATGGTTGGAGAAGCACCTGTCGACAGAGGTGAAGCAGAGTCCGGTGCCGGTCGGCAGGAAGGAACGCCCTCATGAGATCGGTATCGAGAACTGCTCCGATGAACTGAAGGCACTGCGTGGGGAGCAGATGTGACTTGGGATAATTGATCTCGAATCCCAAGAGATGGAGGAAAGAGATGGTGTGGTGAGTGGCTTGCAGTACAAGCGGAGACGTAGTTGCTTTCACCAACCAATCGTCCAAGTAGGGAAACACTTGTAGGTTGTGGGACCTGAGACAGGCCGCTACCACAATCAGGCACTTGGTGAACACCCTGGGTGATGATGCGAGACCAAAGGGTAGTACCTTGTACTGATAGTGGCGATTCTGTATCTGAAATCGGAGGTAACGACGTGAAGTCTGATGGATTGGAATGTGAGTGTAGGCCTCTTTGAGGTCCAGGGAACATAGCCAGTCGTGTTGAGAAAGAAGAGGATAAAGCGTGGCAAGGGAGAGCATCCTGAATTTTTCCTTGACCAAACACTTGTTGAGGTTCCTGAGGTCGAGGATGGGACGAAGATCCCCTGTTTTCTTGGGTACCAGGAAGTAGCGGGAGTAAAATCCCTGACCTCGTTGGTCTGGTGGAACTTCTTCGATGGCATTGAGAAGGAGGAGGGATTGGACCTCCCTGAGGAGGAGAGGAGTTTGGGAGGAATGAGAAGCAGACTCTACGGGAGGATGGTCTACAGGAAGAGTCTGGAACCTGAGTGAGTATCCGTGACGGATGATGTTGAGAACCCACAGGTCTGATGTGATGGCCTCCCAGCGGCGTAGAAAGATGGTGAGGCGGCCTCCGATAGGTTGAGGAAGAGGCATCGACGGTTGTAGACTGGCTATGCCCTGGAGAAAGGAGTCAAAAGGGCTGAGGAGGCTTAGTCTGAGGGAGAGGCTTGGTCGCCTGGTGAGATTGAGAGCGAGCCTGAGAGTGTTGTTGTTGTTGTTGGCGAGGCCGACGAGATTGCTGTTGAGGGGGATTAAGTGGCCTAGCAGAAAAACGACGCTGGTAAGAGGACTGAGGTCTGTATGGTCTTGCAGGTGGAGTCTTCTTTTTAGGCTTAATGAGGGTGTCCCATCTCGTCTCATGAGCCGAAAGTTTTTGTGTCGTGGTATCCAAAGACTCCCCAAAAAGTTCATCACCAAGGCAGGGCGCGTTGGCGAGGCGGTCTTGGTGGTTCACATCAAGATCAGACACTCTCAACCAGGCGAGGCGACGCATGGCTACAGCCAGTGCAGAGGCTCTTGAAGTGAGCTCGAAGGAATCATAAATTGAGCGCACCATGAATTTTCTGAGCTGAAGGAGGGTGGAAATCTGTTGTTGAAATAATGGAACCTTGCGCTCAGGGATATATTTTTGCAAAGCAGAAAGTTGTTGTACCAGGTGTTTCATATAAAATGAAAAATGAAAGGTATAATTGTTGGCTCTGTTAGCCAGCATGGCATTCTGGTACAGGCGTTTACCAAATTTGTCCATCGTTTTTCCCTCTCTGCCAGGAGGGGTGGAGGCATAAACACTGGAACCATGAGATTTTTTGAGAGTGGATTCTACCAGGAGGCTCTCATGGGGTAATTGGGGTTTATCAAATCCCGGAATAGGGATGACCCGGTATAAACTGTCCAGTTTCCTAGGGGCACCTGGAACTGTAAGGGGATTCTCCAAATTTTTATAAAAAGTTTCCCGTAAGATATCATGTACGGGCAGTTTGAGAAACTCCTTGGGAGGTTGGTCGAAGTCCAAGGCTTCTAAAAAGGCCTGGGACTTCTTGGAGTCGGACTCAAGTGGTATGGAAAGAGCCGCAGACATCTCCCGAAGGAATTTTGAGAAGGAGGATTGCTCGGGCTTGGAGGTGGATTCAGCCATGGAGGGTTCCTCATCTGTAGAGGAGGCATCCTCCTCGGTACCGATTGGGGATTGCTCCCATAAATCTGGGTCCCTGACGGCCGGCTCAGTATGGCGGGTTTTAGAAAGGGATTTTCCAGATCGCATGGATACGGTGCCGGGGGATGAAGACCGGCGTCGATCCCTGTCCCGGGAGGAGTGGTGCCGATCCCGGTCCCGAGACGACCGGTGTCGGTCCTGGGACCGGGAGGGGTCCTCCGCAGCGCACGTCTGAAGTGCAGGTTGAGCCGATAAGACCGGCATGGAAGTGTTCATCGGTACCGAGGGGTTGGATACCGGCGGAGTGGTGCGAGGCTCGGGCCGGACCGGTACCGGAAGGAGCGGTGCCAATAGGGTCGGAAGCAGTTCCTGAAGTTGGTGCTGTAGCTGTTCATGCAACTTGTCCTGGAGGATAGCCGAGATACGGTCCTCCAATGGGGGCACCGGTACCGTTTTAGTTTTCTTGGGTACCATCGGTGCTGCTCTACGCTCCGGCGATGAGGAGGCCGATGAAGAGGCACTCACCGTGATCGGAGCGGAGCGTTTACGGGGTTTGCGGGACGCCGGGAGGACCGGTGTCGCTGCTGTGGCTGGAGGGCGCTCGAGGGAAGTGGAAGGCTTCTTAGCCGGCTTACCTGGTGCTATCGACCCCGAAGAAGGATCAGGCGGTGTCGATATTGACGGTACCGATTTAGTCGGTGCCGTCGACGCCGGGGTCGGATCCATAGCAGAACCGGTGCCGAAGAGAAGATTCTGCTGGATTTGTCGATTTTTAAGTGTGCGTTTTTTGAGAGTAGCACAGCGGGTGCAGGTGTCAGCCCGATGTTCCGGACCCAAGCACTGCAGGCACCAGTTGTGTGGGTCCGAAAGGGAGATCGGGCGTGCACACCGCTGGCACTTCTTAAAACCCGGCTGGGGGGGCATGAAGGGAAAGACGGCCTCCGCAAAATCAAAGCCGGAGGCTTGTATGATGACAACAGGCCCCGCCGGGGCCGGTTGAAAAAGAAAGGGAAAAAACAAAGTTTTTTTTTTTTTTTTTTTTTTTTTTTTTTACAAATTAGAAGGGAATAAAGAAACCCGAAGGGAAAAAGAGAAAAAATAAGAAATTACGCGAGCGGGAAGGCAAAAAAGAAGTTTTCAACGGCCGTTGAAACCACATGCGTCTTCTTCGCTCCGCGGAAATGAAGAAACTGGAGACCACGCACTCCTCCGTCGGGCGGGAAGGCACTCGCGCATGCGCGGTGCGGCCAACTAGAACTTTCTAGTTATAAAGGTCCGTACCGGGGCTCCGTCGGTGACGTCACCCATACGTTAAGAATATGCTGCCTGCTTGTCCTGGGATAATAGTTAAACCTTAGGCAATCAGCCACAGAAACTACAAAAAGTCAGCATTATTATGTGCTGTAAGGGACAACTTTGATGAAACTTTGGCTTATCTGAGAGATATAGTGGAAGAATTAAGGTTAACTTTTTGAAATTGAATAAGTTTAAAACAAGGATACTTTGGTCTGGAGCTTTATGATTTAATTCCTAATAAAGAGCTGACATTAATTTCTGATGAACTGATTAAGATAGACAATGCTACTAAGATTTTAGGGTTTACTGTGGATTCTAATTTGACTTAGCATCACATTAATACCTTGGTAAAAAGGTGGGGGGGGGTTTCCCCAGCTAAGGCAACTTAAACCAGTAAGGTCTTTATTGACACTAAGTAACTTTTGAAGTATGCCCAGGCCATTCTACTCCCTTATTTAGATTACTGTAATTCTTTCTATAGTGGTTTGAGAAATTATGTAGTATATTACAACTATTGCAAAATACAGGTGCGAGACTGATTTTGCTCACCCATAGTATCAGCAACTAGGGAGCCTGGGGGCAGGATCACAAATTGGTTTGTTTGGTTCTGTCAGTCAGAAAGATATTCTGTTGCCCCTGGGTCCATTAACAAACTCATAAGAACATGTGCATGCCCTTATCTTTCAGAGGAATGTGATGCTTGTTTAATTGGCCATAAAAGCATGTGGATAGTTCTGACTTATGAATTTGTAAATGAGCAATGCTAACTAATGTCATTCCTCTTTCAGTTTTGGGTTTCTCTTGGAAGAAGAAGAAAGAAATAGAAGGTAGGATAATATGCCAAAAGACAGATGCAGAATAAAGAAAATGATGAGCAAGATGTGCACCCCCTCAGGCTGGAGGGCGGGGGGATGATGAGAGGGCTACAAGAGCATAATTCTACTAACAATATAGTGTGCTAACAATGCACACTATATTTGAAGCAAATACCTGCACCATAAGGTGTTGAGCTAATTGGCTGCATCCCATTGGGAGGGAAATTCCTTTCTCTGAAAGGTGACAGCAGCATCAGTGTGGAACCCTTCTCTCATCAGAAGAGAATGGGAATCAAAATCTCCCAGACCACTGGCAAATCAGGCAACAGTCTTGGTAAAAATATATTACTGGGTTAATCACTCAAGAGCTAAAACTCTAATATAATCTAAATTGGAGGGGGACATTTTCAATATGATGCCTAAATCCAAATTGAGATGTTTTACAGAAAGCACAGAAAAATCCAGTACCATACTTGCCCATTTTCAAAACTGCAAAATGTCTATCTTGGTTTTTTAAAAAAAATGGATATATTTGTGCTCGGTGCATCTATCTTTTTGAACCATTTTTTGAAAAAAGCGTCCAAAACAAAAATGCAAAGAACAAGCCATTGGAATGTAGAAGGGGCCAGCATTTCTTAGTACACTGGCCACACAGACATCCCAGCAGATCAGAGGGGTACCATAGAGGCCACTGCAGTGAACCTTACATAAAAGGTCATGGGCATAAGTCCCACCATAGGCCTCTTATAGCGTATGATGAACCCTCCAATATTGCAGCAAGAAAATTGACCCTGATTCCTCCACAAAAGGAAACACAACCAGAAACAAAAAAACTTATGGAGAGGCAATGTCCAAGATGAAGGCAAATAAATAATAAAAACAACGATAACCTCTGCCCTATCAAGTGCATCTCCACAACGCAGAGGTTATCGTTGTTTTTATTATTTAATCCGCAAGCCTGCTTAAAGGGACCCTTGAGGAAGACAATAGCGTCGAAACATGGACCGTGTTGGGTCCATATGTTGCCAGTGGTTCAGACCCTAGACATTTTTATGTGGATTATTTATTTGCTCTAATAAAGCTTTCATCTTGGACATTGACTCTCCACAAGTTTTTTGTTTCTGGTTATGAACTAGAGAATGACACGGTGGCGGTTTACCCACGGCCACCGCATTTTAGCCGCCGAAAACGGGGAAGAAAACTAGCAGTCGCTGCGGCGACGGGGACAAGGCCATTCACCGCCCGCGGGGCGGTGAATGGTCTTGTCCCCCGCAGTGAGGCATGAAGGATCGCGCGGTCCCCGCAGCTCACACCCGCCCGCCCAATCGATTCCAGTGTCCAGCCAGCTCTCTCCCCTCTCCTCACCCCAGTCCGCAGATCCTCCTCCTCGGCGACCCGCACGCTACCAGACAGCCGCGCACACCCGCCGCTGCTCAGCCTCGATCTTCTGCTCTGACGCAACCGGAAACAGGAAGTTGCAGCAGAGCAGAAGATCGAACACTGAGCAGCCGCGCGTGTGCGGCTCCCTGGGAAAGCGCGCAGGTTGCCGAAAAAGAAAACCCACAAACCAAGGTGAGGAGAAGGGAGAGAGCCGGCCAAACACCAGGATCGACCGGGCAGGCAGGTAGTGTCCGCGGGGACCGTGCGATCGCTAGTGTTCCCGGCTCAAATTGGAAGGAGGGAGTGAAAGGAAAAAGGCTTATATGGATGCAGCGGGGACGGTGACGGGGCGGTGAATGGGATGGCAGTGGCGGTGACGGGGCGGTGAAAGGGATGGCGGTGACGGTGACGGGGCGGTGAAGGGATCGGCGGTGACAGGGCGGTGCAGAGGATGGTGGGCCGGTGACGGGGACAGATTTTTTCCCCGTGTCATTCTCTATTATGAACCCTCCAATACTGTACATCACACCATACCAAGGGTGTCACCTATTAGTACCGTACTGTATTAGTAGTTAACATGTGGTAGTGACCTCCAAATAGGAATTTATGGGCTCCTTTTACAAAGGTTTAATATGGAAATTAGGCAATTATGGGATCAATTCCCAATGCAGCTCCTTGTAACTCTGGGCACTCCATTGTCCCAGGTGCAAAACAAGTGCCTGTACTGTATATACAGTATTATGTAAACCACTTTGATTGTAACCACAGAAAGGCAATATCAAATCCCATTCCCTTATATAGCCTTCAGAAAGGTTGTCAATAAATAATAATAAAATAAATTAGGAGTCCTTTTACTAAGCTGTGGGAGGCTCCACAATCACAAACACACTTCTAAGTCTCTTGACATGTACGACTACAGTATTTTGTATCCACATCTAGTTTACAAAAAGCCTGCTGGATTATGTGAAATTTGGCATACCGACAGGTAGAGGCACAGAGATCATGCTTGCAATTTTTATGAACACGCTTCTCTTTTCCCTCCCCCCTCCCCACATACTGTACATGAGGGACCGCTGAAAAGTTCTCAGCCCAACCAATACACTCAGTCCAGCGATTTACTATTTTTTCATTCTGCAGCCACTAATGCAGAATGCAGTCAATTATAGTTCTGGAGGTATAAATGTTTCATGCCATCTGCTCTATGTGGTAGGACTACAGTATTAACTGTGAGGCATGGTCTCAACCTATTACATGCCTTCTAATAGGAATTTGTGCATGGGGGGTCAAGAATTCATGTAAATGCTGATATTCTAGTCATTTGCATGCATATGTAGTCGTGTGCAAATGACCATTTCAGAATAGGGCAGGTGGCCTGCAAAATCCAAAATGGTGGTCAAAATAGTAGATCAGCCAAAGTGAAGTAACCAAAAATAGTTTGTTGTAGTGGAGACACAATGCAGATACAGAAACTCAACACAGGCTGCGTTTTGCCCACGCAAAGGCTGTATCGGGTTTAGTTAAAGTATTAAACAATAGCAGAATATAATCAATTAAATCATAATAAAAAAAACATGATTAAAGATATACACTGGCTTATATCAAACTGGTAGAGTTGTTTTTTTAGTGTGAGCAAGCGAGATAAATGCTCCAATGCGCATAGGAATTGAATGTATGTTGGAATATTTACCATGCCAGCCCATGGTAAAAAGCTCTACCACATTTTGATAAAAGGAGCCCATAGTCAAATAAAAAAAAAAAAAAATAATACAAGCATATATACAGTTTATTTTATTTTTATTTATGTTTATTTTATTTTTATTTTTCCTCTAACTCTACTTTTCATTTCTCTATTACCCTCCAGGTACTTTAGTTAGATTGTGAGCCTTCGGGACAGTAAGGGAATTTTTCAAGTACCTTTCTTATTTCTAATCTTAATGTATATTTTCTGTAAACCGCTTAGAACCTAACGGATGTAGCGGTATATAAGAAATAAATTACATTACATTACATTACAGTATATATGTGTATAAAAACCTGAACATATAAAAACAGAGATATAAGCATGTATAAATTATATATGCAAAACCATGGAAGCATCAGGTAAATTATATTAAAACCAAAGAGCTACATAAAATGTTTAAAGAAACTGATATCTAATCACACTCCAATCAAAAAGGTACCTGTACAGGCTAGCTAATATCAGGGATTAGTTAAAAGTAGGGTTGCCAGATTTTACTATATTGAAATCTGGACCCCCATACCCGCCCCCAAGCCTGCCCAGTTCCACCCATCCCCGCCCCATTATGCCACAATCGCACTCCCAATTCCAACCTAAGCCCTGCCCCCCGCTGCCTGCTCTCGTCGGGCAGGAGGAAATCCACGTAGATTTCCTCCTGCCCGACGTGATTTAGAGGAGGCTTCTCAAAACCTGGGCAAAGTGCCAGGTTTTGAAAAGCCGTCTGGACCCCCGGACATGTCCTCAAAAGAAGGACATGTTCAGGGAAATCCAGATATCTGGTAACCCTAGTTAAAAGGACGAATTGAGAGTACATATCTAGGTGGTGTATAAAAACAGCATCACTAGCCAGGTTGAAGCTAAAAGATAATTGAATACTAGTCTAAAAAGAGGCAATGCTCTAATATTTACAAAAACAGGATAAAAAAAAAGTCCTACTTACCAGTATTAGCCAAAAGATGGCAGTGTTCCATAGTCTAAATAAGCAGCAACCAGCAGCATAAGTGAACATAGATGCAAGATCTTTTGAGCTGATTCGCAGGGGTCAAAGGGCAAAACAGCAAGAAATATATTAAAACAAATTAAAAGCCAATAAAAATGAACTATTACTATCAAAATCAGCTTAAAATGCCTATAAAGGATAGAAAATACAAAAAAAATGGCTGGTGCGACCCCTTTGCAACCAGATTTCCCTCAGGCCCCATTCACTAACCTCTCCTGTGATCCGTGCATTCAAATGAGGAGAAACGCATGCAAAGTAGGCAGGGCTGCGATTCACAACGCACATTTCACGATCCGACTGGGCTGGCCGATCAACTTCAGAAGCGACTGCTGGGCACCAGTCGCAGACCTTCACCGCCCTGCTCTCTGCTGCCCCGATTTTGCTGTTTCAGGGGCTGCAGAAGCCCTGGGGCTGGGGACGCAACTTTAAAATTCCTCTCGCCGCCCAGACTGATCTCTGCCGCCTACCCTGCAGTGTGAGCCCGCGGGTTTAAAGCAGGGCTGCATGCTGCAGTGCAGCCCCGCTTTAAACCCGCGGGCTCGCACTGCAGGGAAGGCAGCAGAGAGCAGGAGAGTCTGGGCGGCAAGAGCAGGGCTTGGGGAGAGCAGGAGAGTTGGCACGCTTGACGATGAATGAGAACGATTCCAATGGGATTTGAGGGGAGGGGGGTTGTAAGTGGGAGATGCCATTATGGAAGTTTAAGATCAGCATTTGGAACATATGTAAAGATGTCCTTGAGGAGATTTCTCACAGCGCACAAGTCTAAGGCTCAGTAGTGACTTCCAACTCCCAGCTCTGAAAAAAAAATCTATGTTGGGCCCGGAGGTCCAGCGCATGTGCAGATCATCTACAGATGGTATGCGCATGCGCTGGGATCGCCATCGAGTGATCCAGTCAGGCAGATGGGGGCATTCCTCCGATCGCCCCTATCTGCATATTGGGGTTTCAAGAATTCATCGGACCTGCCCGGATCGGGCCCGATCAGGCAGGTTCGTGAATCTAGCCCCTAATCTTCCATTACCCACCACTTTGCATGTGTAACCACAAAAAGGTGGTATACAAGTCTCATTCCCCTTCCCCCCCCCCTTTAATTGGCATTCATTAAAATTCACACATGCATTCAGCTGCATGCTATTCTATAATGCATAATTGTTCTTCCAAAGATAGCATACAGTCTACTACCTTGGTATACCCTCATGCATACATATTCATAATATGTTCTTAAGGATCCTCAGCGGCACCACTTAGGGCTCAATTCAATCTCATTGCCCCAAGCTTTACGTGTCAAATCTTCATCGGGTCCTATCTTAACTTAATTCAATCATTTTTATATCATTTTTTACTTTTGTTAAAGTTTTTTATATTAATTTAGATTTTTTTAAAAAGCTATACTTAGCTCTTTATCATGTGGTCTCTGGCCCAGGGATTGTCATACCGACATGTTTCGCTATACATTAGCTTTATCAAGGAAAATCCCCGTGTATTCAATCGCCAGCAACCCGACCACTCTACCTATAGGTACTATACCTATAGGTACCTATAGTAAAAAATGATATAAAAATGATTGAATTAAGTTAAGATAGGACCCGATGAAGATTTGACACGTAAAGCTTGGGGCAATGAGATTGAATTGAGCCCTAAGTGGTGCCGCTGAGGATCCTTAAGAACATATTATGAATATGTATGCATGAGGGTATACCAAGGTAGTAGACTGTATGCTATCTTTGGAAGAACAATTATTGATTTGAGTCCCTTGTGAAGAGCGTGTGTTGTGCTACTGCATAGATTCTATAATGCATGACACCTAATTCTACTAGAGCTTAACTCAAAAGGGGACCTGGCTATGGGTGTGTCAGGGGCATTCCAAAATGTTACATGTGGAATTATAGAATACGAACTCAGCGTAACTAATTTGGATGCCAGCGTTTACACCAGGACTCAGCAGGCATTCAGTCTAGCACTTATAGTTAGGCATGGGAATCGGCGCTAAGCACAGTTCTATAAAGGGCATATGCTCTTTACAGAATCATGTTTATTGCCAGTTTTTTCCAGTGCCGAGTTTTGAGTGCCATATGTAGAATCCTGTGCTCCATCATTGTGTATGCCGTCCTTACAAGTACGCACTATGGCACTTGTGCATGTTTATTTATTATTTTATTTCTTCCATTTGTGCATCACACATACCTATACAAGCTCTAGGTGACATTACAGAAGAAGGGGTTAGAATAGGGTAGGGAGGACTATGGAGGACAGGAAGGAGTGCAGAGGAGAGAAGCATGTAGAATATTTCACAGAAATTCCTAACTTTACAGATAGGAGCACCATCTATGTAAATGATATCTAAATGAATTCAAGTAAAATGTAAAAAGGAATAGAAGGGAGGAACCGTTAAACAATAGAATTCAGGGAAATTCAATTAATAAAATAAAAAGAATAGGGGTAAAAACAATGGAAAAAAAATTTAAAATAATTCATAAACTGGGGGGAAAAAAAAAATCTAATAAAGTCTGACAGAAGTCCAATTTCCTGAAGCAGTTTTGTTGCCTCAGCATATAAATGGCAAAAGTCCAGACGTGACAGATATCAGCTCAGGCTTTCCAGCTGCTGCAGCCCTGACTCATCGCTTCCAGGCAGAAGATGCACAGAGATAGAACAATCCAGTGCTGGGCTGAACTGCTCTCGGTGGGTGGCGGATGCTCATGGGCAGCTCCCACAGAACACAGCACTCTGCCTCCATCGGCGGACAATCGGAAGGAGGAGTCCATAGCACGGCCCCACTCCACGGATCCGGAGACACCACCAGCTCCTCCCCAATGAGAGAGCAGATGCCGCCCCATCCTAGGCAACAACCAGCAGCAATCGACCGTACCACCACAGGTGCCGCCTCCAGCAACGATCTCGCTGCAGCGATCTCCAGTCACCACACGCAGGTAGGAAGGGCCTCTGCTGAAAATTAACCGTTCCAGGCCTTTAGGTTAGTAGTCAGTTATGCTATGATTCTATAACTGTCAAACTCCTCCTATTCAAGATGTTTTCTGACTCGCCCGAGTGAAAATTGAAAGAATAAAGTGCAGAACCCTGTAAAAATATGAATAAGGTATGTTCTTATAGAATGGTGCATAGAACGCTTAATGTGAGTGCCAAATCTTTCAATACTTAAGGCCGTATTCTATAAATAACGTCTGCATTGAGGACGCCTATCAAAAATCCACATGCAACTTAAATTAGTTTAATTAGCTTAAATGGCGTGAAAATTGATCACACCATTGAAGTTAACTGAAAAAGTTTTAAAACAACCAATTAAGAATTCTTCGCAGAACTCAGAATGGCGCCTAGAAATGCCTAAGTCCAGGTACCCTGTGACACCTAACACCTACCTGAAAAGTAGGCATGGCTAGGTTACCAGACATTCAGATTTCCCTGTATATGTCCATTTTGTCCAGGTTTTGAAAAGAAATCGCGTTGGGAGAGGGCAACCGCACATGTGTGGATGCAACGCAGTGATGTCACGTGCACACTCGTGCATGCACGGATGCCTTCCTGCCTTTAAGCAGGCAATGGGGGCGGGGCTAAGGATGGAGCTAGGGCATAACAGGGCGGGGGTGGGTGGAACTGGGCAGGCCTGGGGGTGGGTCTAGGGGTCTGGATTTTACTAACGTATAATCTGTTAACCCTAGGCATGGCTATGGGCAGAGAATAGGCATGGTTGACTTAGGCGTTGCTAGGCATCCGAGTTAGGTGCCAGTAGATTAAACATCCCGTCACCTACCTCTAGGATGCCTAGCAATGCCTAAGCATGCCTAGACTTCACTAGGCATGTTTCTCTAAGTGTCACCTAGTAGCTGATTGACAACCATGCCTACCGGTGCCTAAAATCTAGGCATGCTAAGTCATTGTTTATAGAATCTGGCCCTTACATGTACAAGGCACACCTAACCATAGACACCCAGTTAGAGAACAGCCCTTTTAAAGCAGCTGAGTAACTAGGCTCCAAAATGAGATTTAACTCAGTATCATCAACTCTAGAAAAATTGTAGAATAAACTTAACTTCTATTTCTTGCCTTAAAATACTCTGCTATAAAGAAAATGGGGAATGCATAACGAGATCAGTGCTAAGGGGAATGGGGACAAGTATGTTGCCTATTTATGGCTTTGGCATTTCAAAGCTGACATTCAAAGCGAGGGCACTGGAGGAATAGACTTAGTAGATAAAGACAGGTTGTTCACTCTCTCCAAGGTAGGGAGAACGAGAGGGCACTCTCTAAAGTTAAAAGGGGATAGATTCCGTACAAGCATAAGAAAGTTCTTTACCCAGAGAGTAGTAGAAAACTGGAACGCTCTTCTGGAGGCTGTTATAGGGGAAAACACCCTTCAGGGATTCAAAACAAAGTTAGACAAGTTCTTGCTGAACCAGAATGTATGTAGGTACGGCTAGTCTCAGTTAGGGCGCTGGTTTTTGACCTAAGGGGCCGCCGCGGGAGCGGACTGCTGGGCACGATGGACCACTGGATTGACCCAGCAGTGGCAATTCTTATGTTATGTCCAGGGTCACAGCTTTAGTGCATTACAATGAGCAGAATTGAATGAAATTTTCCATATGGAAACAAAATCATGGAATTTCAAAGTACAGTATTAAAAACTCAGACAAGCAGGCAGTGTATATTCTGCATCAATTATTATTCATTGATAACCTCAGCTAACTTAGGGACCCTTTTAACAAAGGGGATTAAATGATTGATATGCAAAAACAGACTTATGTGACTGTGTTAAGGGGTTGTGTGGTAGTTTGGCTGATTCCATGCTTGAAACTGTGAATTACTGTATTTTACAGATTTTTTTTTTCCCTCAGAAGGCTTGACATGAGTGGAGAATGGGTGTGGAATCATAAGTCAGCACATTGTCTAATGCAGAGTTAACATGGGATCATTTACTGTCTCCTAGATAAGTGGTCCCACATTAATTCTCAGCAGGTGCTGCACATTAATGGAAACATTTAACACATAACCTGCAATAAAAATAAAGGAATTGTTCCCAAAAGTTGATGTGTAAAATTTGCAGCTACTATGCAGTAAAATCCCGCATTAAGGACCTCTTACAAAACTGCAATAGTGATTCCCGCATGGCAGATTTAATTCCTAAGGGCTGCGTTGCATATGCTGTACTGGGACTCACTACTGTGGCTTTGTAAAAGGGCCCTTAAGTCAAGGTATTTGTAAATTTTAGCAAAAGGACACTCTAGGTTTGTTTGGGGTTTTGTTTTGTTTTTACTATCTACCAAAATGCTTTATAAATTGATAGAATTTTCATTCAACTTTATTTTTTAAAGGGGGGGGATCAGAAATTCAAACAAAAAATTCATCAAATAACCATCTATAAAGATTTGATGTTTTGTGATTAGGTTGTAGGAAGAAATACATTGAAAAAATAAAAGAGGTGTATCAAGTATTGAAAGGTGGAGGTGCCCAGCAAGGAGAGAGCCTGTACCTGGACACAACTTACATCGAGCCACTGATCATTGGAAAGCATCGCACTCCAAATGAGAAGGAGGAGGAGATCTCTGCCATTGGAAAGAAACATCTAGAAGTCATGACTGAAAGATACAGCTTGAAATACTTTCCTACTAGTGTGGAGATGTTCTTTGAACCTGATTCCAAAGGACTTTTGCCTCGGACCGTGGTGGTACAAGGCTCTGCAGGGATTGGGAAGACCATCTTAATATGTAAGATCATGCTAGACTGGGCATCTGAGAAGCTATACCAGAAAAAGTTTAACTTTGTTTTCCATCTCAGCTGCAGAGACATGAACATCATGGAGGCAGAAATTAATTTCATAGATCTCCTTCTAAATAACTACCCAGATGCTAGTACTTTAGTTCAAGAGATTTTAGGGGAGCCTGAAAAGCTCCTTTTTCTAATTGATGGCTTTGATGAGCTAAAATATTCCCTAAATGTACCAGGTACTAAAATATGCAGCGATCCCTGTGAGAAGACCACAGTGCAGAACATTTTAAATGGCTTGCTTCTGAAAAAGCTCCTTCCGAAATCGTATCTCATCATTACCACTAGATCTATTGCCCTGGAAAAATTGCAACTCTATTTAAAGGCACCTCGTTTCACAGAGATCCTGGGATTTGATGAAGATGAAAGAAAAGAATATTTCAACCTATTTTTTGCAAATAAAAATAAAGCTGAACAGGCCTATCGATACGTGTTTGAAAATGAGATTGTTTACACCATATGTTTTATCCCAGCTGTGTGTTGGACTGTTTGCACCATGATAAAAGAGCAGCTTGAGAAAGGGGAAGACATTACAAGTTCCATGGAGACCATCACATCACTATTTTACTCTATTATAATTAGCATGTTAAAGAATCATTCTAGAACTACAGAGCTTGATGTTGGAAGGTGTATGAGAAACCTTTGCTTCTTGGCACATGAAGGAATCCTGGAGAAGAAACTCCTCTTCAAGGAGGAAGATCTCGAAAGGCACCATCTGAGGGTGTCTGAGGTTGTAGCTCTGTTTTTAAACAAAACAGTCTTCCAGAGAGGCCTCATCTGCCAGAATCTCTTCAGCTTCAGTCACTTAAGATTCCAGCAGTTTTTTGCTGCATTATACTACATCTTGGACAATGATCTAGAAGAAATAGGAAGCTTGATGAATCAAAGGAAGGATGTTGCAAGGCTGCTGACAGTGAGTGAAGACATCAAGCAAAAGCAATCAAAGCTCCCTGCCAGGTTCCTCTTTGGCCTGTTAAATGAAAAAACAAAGCCTTTGATTGAGAGCTATTTCCAATGCAAAGTATTTTCTCCTGAAATAAAGAGAGATTTAGAGAAGTCAGTGAAGGCTGCAGCTACAAAGGAATATGGTATTGAGGGTTATGACCTGCTAAACTGGCTCCATTGCTTATTTGAGATTCAAGATGAAGAACTTGTGAAGTCAGCAATGAAGCACTTTGAAGCCATCAATTTGTCTTTCCTGAACTTTACACTCAGAGACTGTGGTGTACTCGCATACTGCTTACAGAGCAGTGCAAGGAAACATGCTATTGACCTAACCTGTTGTCGCATTGCAGGTCCTCAGATACAAATTCTTAAATCCGGAATACCAAATTGTTCGGCTCTCGAGTAAGTATGGATTCTGACAACACTATTATATACACAGGTGCACAATAGGTGAAACGCAGTATCCCATATTATCCTAGTTCTTACTCTTATGATAATTTTTGATACAAGTATTTTTCTGATTAACATGGATAGTGAACCAGTCTGTCTGGACAACAAAAGGGCAATGCTATATTCTAGTCCCCTGAATTCAAAACTATATAACCAGCCAGGAGCTGTTCCTGGCTGGTTAAATAGCATATCGGCACCTAACCATGAATGTTCAGCAGAAGATAGCTGGCTACTTAGTACCTTACCAGCTATGTTTAGCAGCTATCTTTAGCTGTTTATCGCTTAACTGGTTAATGCTGAATATCAGCATAACTGGTTAAGTTGCCGCAGCTTAAAATAACATTGGATATTCAATGCCAGTTACCAAAATGGCCCAATGTTGAACATCTGGACTGAACACCAGCGTTGGGTAGATAGCATGCTGCCAATTACTGGCTGAATATCATTCCACGATTACACGCCTCTTGTCTAGAATACTATCGTATATGCACATAAGTGTACACTTGCCCATAAAAATGTGAGCAGAGTGCAATACTAAATGCTGTACTGAAATGATTAGCCTAATTTGCGTACCATGTAAACACAAGGGGGCATACACATGGGGTGGGATATGGGCGGGACTCCTACTTGAATACCATAAGTTATACTTATTCCTGCCACATATAGGTGCCTGCAAAAGCCAGATGTAAAGGTGTGCCTAGATTTCATTATACAAGAATAGGATCTTAGACCCTGATTCTATAAAATCCACCTAAAGTTAGGCACCAATTTGTGTACCGATGATATAAAACTTAGGCATCCATTATAGAATAACACTTAGCATCGTTTAAGCATGCTTAAGCGATGCTCTAGCATCCTAATTTTTAGTCATCCTCAGTTTATGCTATGGTTTTCTTTGATTAACACAGTGTATCACAAATTGTGTGCCATGGCACACTATTGTGCTCCGGCAGATTCCAGGTGTGCTGTGAGATGCTGGCGAGGAGGAGAGGTGCCGGTACCGGCTGAGTGTTTTTACAGGACGTGCTTCTTGCGGCGGAGGCACATCCTGTAGGCAGCTGGCGTCTCCTTGCTGGTGCCTCTGCTCCTTCTTACCCCTCCTTACCCCCCTCCCCACCGGCGGTAATAGGAGGCTCAGGGCCGAAGCTGGAGGACATCCATGCAGGTGAGGATGTTGATGTGATGACATCACGCGTGTGACATCATTGCATCGACGTCTGAGCAATTTCCGATTGCCCTCCAGCTGTGGCCTTGAGTGTGCTGTACCTTGCAAAGTTTGCGACACACTGGGCTAGTAGCACCTAATTTGCAAAGAAGCGCCTGACTCAAAAACAGGAGACAGCCCCCTAATCACGCCCACTTACAGTGTATGCGCTTTGGGCTAGATACATACTTTTTATAGAATCATGGCTTATCGAGTTAGGCGCCTAACTTTCAAATACTTCCCATTAAAGCTGATTGTAAGGTGTTGAGTGCCAATATTGGCACCTAACTTTAGGTAGCCTTTATAGAATCAGGGCCTTACTGTTCAGTGTAAATGGGAGTGGGGTGGGGGGGTGGTAAGAGAGACTAAATGGAGGTACCCAGTTATAGAATTGTCCCAGAAGAGTTTAAGGATAAAACAACAATGTTTTAGTCAAAAAGAATATAACTATATAGTCTGCTATTTTCTTGTAGATTTCTCAGCACTAGGGCCCCCTTTTATCATGCCACATTAGGGCTGTGGTAAAAGCTCTGATGCTCATGGCAATTCTGTGAGCATTGAAGATTTTACCGCTGCAGCCGGTAATAAACCCCCCCCCCAAAAAAAAACCAAAAAAAAACCCTAATGTGGCTTGATAAAAGGGGACCTAAGGACCTTAGCTTTAAAGGGTAAAGAGTCATGGATTATGTTGGTAAAATCAAAGTAGTTTACAAATACTATATGCAGGTACTAAGGGGCTGAGTCACTAAAATGCGTTATCATTTATGGCCACACAATGGGCCTGTTTTACAAAGCCATGCGGCAACATCCCCGAAGCCCTTTAAATCTCTATGGGCTTCGGGGCTGTTACTGCGCTGCAGCTGCTAGCGTGGCTTTGTAAAACAGGCCCTATATCGCTTTAGCAAACTTGCATTTAATTATGCAAATAAGAAAAAGGATCTCATGAATCTATTTCCCCCTATTCATTCTAATTTAGCCCACAAGATGGTCCCCCCCAATAGGGTAGTGTACTAATCCATGTTGGCATTTTAACTTAAACTGGTTAATGAACCAACACAATATTAACCCCGTATATACTTTCTTTCAGATTTTCATATGTTGTTGTTTGGTTTTTTTTTTTTGTGCTCTGGCTTTTTTCCTGTTTATATAGAAGCTCTGTGGAAAGTTAATTATTTTTAAGCTTATTTTCAGTTTACAATACACATTTTATTCTGTATTTTGGGGGTTGGTTTTTTTATAGAATGGCAGATTCAGTACCTATCCATGGGCATATTATATTAAATAAAACTAAATTTTTGTAGAACAATTTAAATAACAAAATATTAGAAAAAATCAAGATGTAATTTTTCCACTGAAAAGATCAAATGTGTGTTTACAAAGCAACCCAAATAATAATAAATACCCAACTATCTTTGGGTACAATACCAAATGCTGTAAGTACGGTAGATAAAGAAGATTATGCCCTAACAAAGAGGTCTAATTTTACACTGACTACTTCTCTTTTGCCTTGATTCAGAATGTTATCTTAAAAAAATAGAGTGCTATTGGTAGCGATTAAGAAATGATAAAATATATCCTCAAATATTCTGACAGGCTCAAGAAGACCTCATAATAGTAAATGATATCCTCTTATAAAGTAAGCACGGTTAAATATTTCTTCATGAAACAGCTGTGCTGTCTAGTTCAGTGTTTCCCAAGTTGACCCTGGATCACCCCCTTGCCTGTCAGGTTTTCAGGATATCCACAATGAATATACATGGCATTCATTTGCATATCCTGAAAACCTGACTGGCAAAGAGGTACTCCAGAACCAACTTGGGAAGCACTGGTGTAGATGGCTCCAGGCAGAGGTTCTCAGTTCAGTTTTCCCAGTGAGGGTTGCAAATATGTCTCGTTTTCAAATTTTAAACAACCTCCAATCCCAAGTACCAATAATGTTTAAATTCTTCCTATTACTCTGCTTTGCCTTTCATACTTGGAAGGGCAGTATCTTTAAAGTGCTTTAAAGTGCTAAATTCATTCAAGCTTATTCAAAACTTTAAACTTATCATAACTTAATTTACTTATCTTAGTTATAATGATTGGGGAAAGCTTTCACATGTTACGCTTTATCAAGGATCGTTTCCCTATAAAAGATCAGAAAAACATATTAAGCTTTATATTGAGTGCATTTAGTAAATTAAATTTTCTTTTACCAGCACTCACCTCAACCATTCCATCGCCATCCAACCATTTGCTTATAATATGTCAAGATGATGGCGTCATTTTTTCACTTCCTTTTTAAACTCCCTCTAAAACAGCTGACTCGTGTAGTTTTCTGTGTTCTGTGTGTTCGAAAGACATGTTTTTTTGTTAGGATTGACTGCAGGATTGATCTGTACTAGTCTGGCTTGTTTAGTTTTACAATGGGTGTATTGCAGTTGTACTTCTCACTGCAGTATGTAAGATGCTGCCTTTTCCTAGGTACTCATGTGTGACGTGTGGCTTGTTACTAAAAATCATGTTTTTTGTACAGATTGGGGGGGAGGCAAAAAATGATGGGCCCCGTGTGTCACATATGCTAGATACGCCACTGCTTCACTGTCTTTCCAAGGCCCTATTCTTTGGAATAATCAGATAACTCTGCATATCACCCTGTTTAAACTGAGTTTTACAGAGTCTCTGGTGTCACTGTGATTCCTCTGTAGTTTGAGAAAATGTGTATATTAGATCAATTAATAGCCTTACTGAAACAGAATAAATGAATGGAGCTTAATAAACCTTTAAAGGTACCGCTCCGGTGAGCTGGGAGGAGGGATTTTGGCAGGGAGTGAGTTGATCGCAGGGAGGTGTAAAGCCGGGTTGGGTGAAAACCCTGTCAGTCAATGAATCAAAAGAGAGAAGTATATATTAGATCAAATGATAGCCCTACTGAAACAGAATGAATGAATGGGGTTCTAGAAACCTTTAAATGTTCCGCTCCACTGAGCTGGGAAGAGGGATTTTGGCAGGAAGTGAGTTGATTGCAGGGATCTTTAAGCCGGGTTGGGTGAAAATCCTGTCAGTCAATGAATCAAGAGACAAGATGTGTATGTAGATCATTTGAAAGCCCTACTGAAAAAGAATGAATGAATGGGGCTATATAAACCTTTAAAGGTACCTCTTCGCTGAGCTGGGAGCAGGGATTTTGTCAGGAAGTGAGTTGATTGCAGTGATCTGTAAAGCCCGGATGGGTGTAAATCCCGTCAGTGAACGAATCTGTGGAGACAGGGCTGGTGAGGAAAGAAGAGAGAGAGGCCTTTAAAAATACAGCATTATGAGAAATAGTCAAAATTCCAAATACTATTTGAAAAGTACAAAAACACTTTTACATGAAAGAGAGAGAATTACAATTCAATGAGGCACAGCGTATATTACCAAAAAGAGACAAGATGTGTATATAGATAAGAACATAAGATGAATTGAAAGCCCTACTGAAACAGAATAAATGAATGGGGCTTAATAAACCTCTAAAGGTACCGCTCCAGTGAGCTGGGAGGAAGGATTTTGGCAGGGAGTGAGTTGATCACAGGGAGGTATAAAGCTGGGTTTGGTGAAAATCCTGTCAGTCAATGAATCAAAAGAGAGAAGATGTGTATATTAGATCAAATGATATTAGTATATTAGTTCAATGTAGAGAAATGTAAAGTATTGCATTTGGGAAGCAGAAACCCAAAGTACAGCTATACGATGGGAGGGATGTTATTGACGGAGAGTACCCAAGAAAGGGACTTGGGGGTAATAGTTGACAAGACAATGAAGCCATCAGTACAGTGCGCAGGGGCCGCTAAGAGAGCAAATAGAATGCTAGGTATAATCAAGAAGGGTATTGCAACCAGAATGAAAGAAGTTATCCTGCCGTTGTATCGGGCGATGGTGCGTCTGCATCTGGAGTACTGCGTCCAATATTGGTCGCCGTACCTTAAGAAGGATATGGCGATACTCGAGAGGATTCAGAGGAGAGTGACACGTTTGATAAAAGGTATGGAAAAACTTTCATACACTGAGAGACTGGAGAAACTGGGGCTCTTTTCCCTAGAGAAGAGGAGGATTAGAGGGGATATGATAGACGTACAAGATCATGAAGGGCATAGAGAAAGTGGAGAGGGACAGATTCTTCACACTTTCGAAAACTACAAGATCAAGAGGGAATTCGGAAAATCTGAAAGGGGACAGATTCAAAATCTATGCTAGGAAGTTTTTCTTCACCCAGCGGGTGGTGGACACCTGGAATGAGCTTCCAGAGGGTGTGATAGGACAGAGTACGGTATTAGGGTTCAAGAAGGGATTGGACAATTTTCTGAAGGAAAAGGGGATAGAGAGGTATAGATAGAAGACTACTACACAGGTCCTGGACCTGTTGGGCCGCCGTGTGAGCGGACTGCTGGGCACAATGGACCTCTGGTCTGACCCAGCAGAGGCACTTCTTATGTTCACTGTCTTGATCTAAGGAAGAAGGTTGTGGCCTCTGAAAACTAGTGGAAAAATGTATTGTTAGTCCAGTAAATATGATATCATCTTATTTTTCTTTTCTTTTATCAAACTAATAATTTTTTAAAATTAATTTGCGCCATTTTTCTGTAGGTTGGGAAGCAACAAATTGGGAAACTCTGGAGTTAAACTTCTCTGTGAAAGTTTGATGAATTCAGGTTGCAAATTGCAAACCCTAAGGTAAGCAAGGTGATTTGTCAATATTAGCACTACAAATGTAGGGATTAAAAATAAATCTAATCTAATGCTTAGTTTTGTATACCGAGTCCTCGATCTGAGAAAGCTCGACTCGGTTTACAGTAGTTAAATAATATAATAAAAATATGAAACGGTGATTAAATTAAGCAAGTAACAACATAGCAGAAATGGAAGAGAAATGTTCAACAGACTAGTAGTAAGAAATGAAACTATCCAGAGAAAAGATAATGAGCAAGCTTCTGCATATGGCTCAAGTTCCTGTGGCTTAGACCTCTTCAGGAAGGGCCATAGCAAGGTATAAGAAAATAATTTATTTTCCATGCCATGGTATTCTTCTGAAATTTAAATTGTATTTGTATTTTTATGCTAATCATGTCTATTGTGGCTACTGCCAGTATATTTCCAATAGTATACACTGGCAGGCTACTGTATTTGCAACAAGCTTGGGTAGAGACGGGTAACAGTTTGCAAAATTTTATCATTTACAATCATTGTCTGATTGCTCCCATTGGTCAATCAGAGCTCTGCAGTCCAGAGTTTCTCTTATTTCCACTCCGGTTTTACTCAGCTCCACTCAAAAAAAACAACAGAAAAAACTTCACACCAAAAGACAAAAAAAAAAAAAAAATACAAGCAAAGTAGTCCAGACTACAATTCCCACAATGCCTTTCCATATGCCATACCTTCCAAAAAAGAAAAAACTTCTCTCCAAAGAGCTCTGTTTTCTGTAACTTAGCGCCTTCTGTTCCAGGCAGCTTGGCTTATCAGAGAGAGGAAAGAAAAACCACAAAAACAAACAGTTCAAGATTTTTTTTTTTACCTGAAAGTTTCAGCTGATCGCGGCTTCAGGGAATCCTGCTGGCTCAGCTGATCGGGGATTCCATTGCTGCGATCAGCTGAGTTCCTGTCAATTTTGGGGTGCGTGTTGGGGGGTCCTCTGCCACTGCCAGCTTAGCTGATCATAGTTTTATACCAATTGGTACAAAACTATTGAATTTCTTGGACAGATATCAAGGGCAAGATACCAAAAGCCGTATTTGTATTGAGCTTAGCTGATCATGGCAGGGCTCAGCTCATTTCGGTTTCAGGGAGTCCTGCTGGCTCAGCTGATCTGGGATTCCATTGCTGTGATCAGCTCAGCTGGCTGCATCTACTTTTAACATTTGAAATGTGATCATTTGGTCAGTTTGGGTACCTTTTTGGCCCCTATTCATTATTAAAATAGGTCTAGCCCCAAATGTCTAAATTGTGCTCCGGACATTTGGGGAAATGTTCAATTATTGCAGCATAACATCCAAAATACATCTTCAACACGCCTCCCTGGAATTTAGATGAACAGCCTAGAAAAACATAAAAATATGGGTTTTGAAAATAGTTTGCACTTAGATGCATAGGTTTAAAAATATAAGGATGTGCTTGTAATTTATGCATCCAAAAAACAATTATGAATGTAAGCATATAATTTTCCTGGGGTAATTTTCAAAGTGGAAATGCATGTGCATGTGCATACTTTTGCCCACTGAATCTAATCTTTATTTAAAATGCCTAAGAATGGGGTACTTAAGGGCAAATTCTAGAAGAAGCGCCCAAAAGTTCGGCGCTGAATTAGGCCCCATTCAGGGTGATTCAAGTAAAATTGGGTGCTGTTTAGTGAATCACACTGAGTGGCACCTATTTTGGAGACATCTAATACATAGGCCAGTTCTAGGCACAACTAAAAGGTAGGCGGCCATGCGAGCGCTTAAGCACGCTTAAGAGCAGCGATTCTGTAACAAGGTGCCTAACATGAAGCCAGGCCCATACCTAACATACATAGCGCCTATTGTTTTTGAAGGCCGCCTGAATTTTTAGAGTCACCTTGTTACAGAATCACTCTTTTTAATAGGCGCCTGTTTCAATTAGTACTGATTAAAAAGCTTAATTGAGCTTGTTATTCAATTTAGATAGGTGCCTATCTAGTTGAGCGCCTCCAAAATAGGTGCCTAACATTAGGCACTAGTTACAGAATTTGGGCCTTAGTTGATAAACATTTTCCTTGTAATCCTGTGTGCAGTGCATAAGGAGGTTCCTCGTTACATTGAGTCTTAGTAGTTGCTTGGATAGTTCTTTTACATTTTCTAATATTGGTCTGTTGGTTGTTCCTTCTGTCTGCCCTGTCCATCAGATTGTTACAAAAGATTATACAACTACCTGTTGCTGGTCCTCTACTGAGGAATTAATTAGTTTTGTCCACTCAAATGAAGGCGGAATTCAGAAAAGCATGGCATTAACACAGAGGATCTCTAATTAGAAAATGAATGGTATAAAACAAACTAAGGCCGGTACTGGGCAATCCTGCACCGTCTGTGTCCCATATATGGTGATCTGGTTTAGGATGACCTGGGGAGGGCTTTGATAGAAGCTCCAGTGACAGGATGGTTAAGATGGCAACTCCAGCAGTATTAGGTGGACCTCTATGATCTAGTGCCCAGAAATATGAAAGAAAAGACAATTTAACCATGAATATATGAGTGTGACTATTGGGCAGACTAGATGGACCATTCAGGTCTTTATCTGCTGTCATTTACTAAGTTACTATGCTTTTCCTGTTGTTCGTGTTTATTTATTTATATTTATATAGCTGTTCTTGTGAAATGCTTGATTTAGTGGGTTATCATTGTTATAAATAAATAAATTATTCTTTCTGAGAAAGTGAGTATGACTGCATTGCACTTCTCAACTCAGATATTTGGCCTCATTCCTCTCTTTAGCCTCGAGGAGAACTATCTCACAGATGAATGTACCAACAACATATGTTCCACCATGCATGCAATGCACACTCTAGAAACCCTGTCATTAGCAAGCAACTCTTTCAAAGATATATCCATTGGACCCTTCATCCAGCTGATAGAATCCTGCCCCAAGCTTTCTCTCGTCTAGTGAGTACTTATTACATTATTTGTTGCTTTCCAATCCAAATGTCAATAAGTCGCATAAAAATAAAAAGAGGTCTTGTACAGAGAAATCATTCATTCATAGCACTGGCATAGGCAAAGATTGGATAAAGAGCTAAATGCTGTAGATAAAGAGAATCTGCCGAATACTCAGCGCTATTTGGACGGCTAGAAATGGCTTCTGGTTGGCCAAATAGCTGGCTATCTGCTGATATTCAACAGAAGATAGCCAGCTTTTTCCAGTTGAATAGACCAGTCAGCAGCTAGCCCAGTTACTGTATGGTTAAGTTTAGCTATACAAAGAAAGTGGGATGAAACAAAAATTAACTTTGTCAATTCAATTGCACTGATAGATCATAAATGGAAGAAGGCAAAACCTCAGACCGTATTGCTACGTCTCATAACAGCCAAAGGCTATTGACAAATGCAATATTATGGTTTCAATCATTGGTCCGCCTCCATCCTTATCATGTGAATGCAATAATTCATTAAGTGCTATAATTGATATTTTTAAAAAAATTTCAATAGATTTTATGATTTTGTATAAATAAAGTTATTGTGATTGTCAAAATTAATAAAGTTGTATGAAGTCATATAAAAAGTTCTGTGCAAAATTTCAATACACAGAACTTTTTATATGACTTCATACAACTTTATTATTAACTTTGACAATCACAATAACTTTATTTATATAAAATCATAAAATCTATTGAAAATTTTTAAAAAAATATTATTTATAGCACTTAATGAATTATTGCATTCACATGAAAAGGATTGAGGCGGACCAATGATTGAAATCATATTATTGCATTTGTCAATAGCCTTTGGATGTTATGAGACGTAGCAATACGGTCTGAGGTTTTGCCGCCTTCCATTTATGATCTATCAGTGCAATTGAATTGACAAAGTTAATTTTTGTTTCATTTCACTTTCTTTGTGTATTTGATATTTGGTTGTGGAATTACTGCTTTTTTGTTAAGTTAAGTTTAGCTGCCAGATAGATCTGCCTAAAAAAGCAGATCTGTCCTTGGTGATAGGTCTTGGCTGGCTTAGCCAGCTGTGTCTTAGCCAGCCAAAATACCCCTGGAAATTCAATGCTGATTGCCAGATACAGCACCGGCTTTGAATTTCTAGTTTGGCTGCTGTTCTGGTTGCCATATCTCAAAAAAAATATAGCGGAATTAGAAAAGGTACAGAGAAGGGTGACAAAAATGATAAAATTTGATGGGACGACTTCCCTAAGTGAAAAAACAAAAGCAGCTAGGTCTCTTCACCTTGGAGAAGAGACGGCTCAGAGGGGATATGATAGAGATCTATATAATAATGAATGCGTGGAAACGGTAGATGTGAATCACTTATTCACTTTTTCCAAAAGTACTAGGACTAGGCGGCATGCGATGAAGCTACTAAGTAGTAGATTTAACACAAATCAGAGAAAACATTTCTTCACAAAACATGTAATTTAAACTCTGGAATTTATTGCCAGAGAATGTAGTGAAATCAGTTAGCTTAGCGGGGTTTAAAAAAGGTTTGGATAATTTCCTAAAAGGACATTATTGAGATGGCTTGGGGAAATCCAATGCTTATTCCTAGGATAAGCAGCATAAAACCTGTTTTACTACTTAGGATCTATCTAGGTACTTGGGACCTGGGTCGGCCACTGTTGGAAACAGGATACTGGGCTTAATGGACCTTTGGTCTATCCCATTATGGCAAGTCCTATGTTCTTATGTCTCACACGGTCTGAATATTGGCTCCAATATGGTCAGTAGTAGAGCAGAGTACAGTATTGTTAGAGCCACAAATCTTCTGTGATTTTGCAGTCATTTAATAGAGCATTGAAAGATCAACAGAATTCATCTCTAATTTCACGTATAGGTTTTGGCCACAGAATTGCCACAAGAGACAAGGAGACAGGTTGGCCCATATATCTTCCCACTTCCCTCCAGCTGCTGACCCTGATTTGGTAATCTATAAAACAGCAGCGGTATCACATGCTCCGTCCTCTTCTCCTGTACCAGTGTGTTGTTGCATTTACGCACTTTGCACATCATGGATAAAAAGTGCAACAGGTACGAGGGGGTGCTGAAAAGGTCTCAGCCCAACCAACTTCCTAAATTCTGAGTGTAATTTTTCCACTGTAGCTGAAAAGAGTGTTATTTTGCCAAGTACCAATTTGCAGAATTATAATGCTGTTTTGACATTGTTTCAGATCATTGATTGAACCATGTCAATGAAAAGTGTAGAATTTTCAAGTGTGGAACTCTGAGCTGTCATGAAGTTCCTATTCCTGCAGAAGAAAACTCCAAAGAAAAACTATGAATGTATGATGCAAACACATGCCCATCATACTCCACAGTGAAGAAGTGATGTGTAAGCTTTCAGCGTGAAGATTTTGAGACTGAAGATGCAGCAGGGTCTGGGAGGCCTCAATTGGTGTCAGCTCCTAAAATTGTTTACACATGGATGTCCAACCTTTTGGCTTCCCTGGGCCGCATTGGCAGAAAAAAATGTTTCTGGGGCTGCGCAAACGCTGCAGCAAGACAGAGGAGGGGGGCAAGACGGTAAACACCCAGGGGCAGTAGGGCCGCACAAAATACTTCACTGGGCCGCTGGGGCGCAGGTTGGACACCCCTGGTTTACCATGTCCATGACCTGATTTTGGTAGATCAGTGAATATCAGCTAAAACAATTGCTGATACACTACAGATATCCAGGGAAAGTGTTGGATGTATAATCCACAAGCAATTGGGTATGCAGAAGCTGTCAGCCAAGTGGGTGCGTGAATGTTTGAATACTAATGAGACATGACATCGAGTAGACACTACCAAGTTGATTTTGCAGCATTTTCAGCGAGCTGGTGCCAACCTTTTGAATGACTAGTTACTGTTGATGAAACATGGGTTACAATACTATGATCCTGAGACAAAACAGTTCATGCAATGCAGGTTCTCCAAGGCCAAGGAAATTCAAGACCCATAAGTCATTGGGAAAGATTATGGCCACCGTGTTTTGGGATCAGGGAGGTGTTGTAATGACTATCTTTCAAGGGGCCAGTTAATGTAGAATACTACTGTAACTTGCTGTGCCGATTAAAGGAGGCATTGAAATAAAAAAGGAGAGGGAAGCTGCAGAAAGGAGTTCTCATTTTGTAAGACAATGCACCTGCTCACAAGGCTGGCAAAACGATGGATATTATGACACAGTTGGGGGTTTCATTGAGACCATCCACCCTACTCACCAGATCTTGCTGCATCTGACTATTTTCTGTTTCCAAAGCTTAAAAAGAGTTTGAAAGGGT
The DNA here is from genome assembly GCF_902459505.1 of Geotrypetes seraphini. Lineage (NCBI taxonomy): Eukaryota > Metazoa > Chordata > Amphibia > Gymnophiona > Dermophiidae > Geotrypetes > Geotrypetes seraphini. The sequence goes on along the minus strand of NC_047088.1, from coordinate 89,894,027 downwards.
GATAAATTTTTGAGTGGTTCAGAGGTGATTGCAGCAGCAGAGCAGGATTCAGTGACCAGATATCAAGAGTATTTTTTGGAAGGGTTACAGAAACTTCAGACTTGACATGCCAAGTGTGTTGAACATAGGGGGTGAATATGTGGAATAACTTGTAAGTTTTATGGCTCCACATCATTCCCTTCTTGGTTGGGCTGAGAACTTTTCAGCAACTCACGACACTTTTGCTGTTGCTTTTAGGCTATATAGAGACTGGAAACCAGTTGGGAGGGGAAGAGATTGCAGGCTGACAGATTGGTGAATTATAGAAAAAGGTGATTTCCAAAAAGCCTTTGACAAGGTGCCTCACGAACGTCTACTCCGGAAACTGAAGAATCATGGGGTGGATGGAGACATACATAGATGGATCAGAAACTGGTTGGCAGGTAGGAAACAGAGGGTAGGAGTGAAGGGCCACTACTTGGACTGGTTGAGGGTCACGAGTGGTGTTCCGCAGGGCTCGGTGCTCGGGCCGCTGCTATTTAATATATTCATAAATGATCTAGAAACAGGGACGAAGTGTGAGATAATAAAATTTGCGGACGATACAAAAATATTTAGTGGAGCTGGAACTAAAGAGGAATGCGAAGAATTGCAAAGGGACTTGAACAAACTGGGGGAATGGGCGGCGAGATGGCAGATGAAGTTCAACGTTGAGAAATGTAAAGTATTGCATGTGGGAGGCAGAAACCCAAGGTACAACTATACGATGGGAGAGATGTTATTGAATGAGAGTACCCAAGAAAGGGACTTGGGGGTAATGGTGGACATGACAATGAAGCCGACGGCACAGTGCGCAGCGGCCGCTAAGAAAGCAAATAGAATGCTAGGTATAATCAAGAAGGGTATTATAACCAGGACAAAAGAAGTTATCCTGCCGTTGTATCGGGCGATGGTGCGCCCGCATCTGGAATACTGCGTCCAATATTGGTCTCCGTACCTTAAGAAGGATATGGCGTTACTCGAGAGGGTTCAGAGGAGAGCGACACGTTTGATAAAAGGAATGGAAAACCTTTCATACGCTGAGAGATTGGAGAAACTGGGTCTCTTTTCCCTGGAGAAGAGGAGACTTAGAGGGGATATGATAGAGACTTATAAGATCATGAAGGGCATAGAGAGAGTAGAGAGGGACAGATTCTTCAAACTTTCTAAAAATAAAAGAACAAGAGGGCACTCGGAAAAGTTGAAAGGGGACAGATTCAAAACGAATGCTAGGAAGTTCTTCTTTACCCAACGAGTGGTGGACAACTGGAATGCGCTTCCAGAGGGCATAATAGGGCAGAGTACAGTACTGGGGTTTAAGAAAGGATTGGACAATTTCCTGCTGGAAAAGGGGATAGAAGGGTATAAATAGAGGATTACTGCACAGGTCCTGGACCTGTTGGGCCGTCGCGTGAGCGGACTTCTGGGCATGATGGACCTCAGGTCTGACCCAGGAGAGACATTGCTTATGTTCTTATGTTCTTAATGGTGATAACAGGGGCAGGGCTGGCCATAGGTTAAGATTTATCTTGAGTAAATTAACTGGATTGGCCTACATTTCCAATGGTTACCTATGATGTGGATCGTGCCTCCATAGGCGTTTTAGGCCACCTAGTGCCTCTTCCGGCATTAGCCATTCTTACAATGGCATTAGGCGGGCTATAGTGCCTATGGAGGCCCGATTCCGGCATCTTGAAACTCGGTTAAAAACATTGTTTCGCTGGTGTGTTTTTTTTACTGAGCTTGAGTGTCTAAAAACCAGCGCCATTTAGAGAATCCAAGCCTGTATGTCTTATACAGACTTGGATTAATCAACCATGTCTGGTGATTTTCTGGGGGGGGGGGGAGGGAATGTAAAATGTTGGTTGACTATGATTGTGGTGTGTTTACTGATGAACTTTGTATTATTGTATCTAGTTAACCTTAATAAAATATGTTTACAATATACATAAAATATTCATCAGAAAATAGGCTTACCGGTTGATTTTCAAAAGGAAACTCCTTAAGAAATTTTCTTTGAAATTTGAAATGCAGGCTCACAGGAACAAAATACCTGTGGGCTAGCAAACAGCTGGCAGTTGCTGAAAATTATCCTCCTCCAGATCAATATAAGTTTCCTTTCATTATTTCATAGTACCAGGAATCCATAACTTGCCAACTGACTTCACTGAAATCACTGACCTGCAGAATTCTGACAGAATTAATAAACTGCAGTACCACAGGGCTCTTTACCCAAAAGTAACCCCCAAATACCTTGGCATGGTAGCAAGGACCCCCCCCCTTCCCATATACCTATATAGAAACATGATAGCAGATAAATGCTAAATAGCCCATCCAGTCTGCCCATCCACAGATCCCATATCCCTATCCCATTTGTTCTTGAATTCAGACACAGACTCAGTCTCCACCACCTCTTCCGGAAGACTTTTCCACCCTTTCTGGAAAAAAGTATTTCCTTAGAGTACTCCTAAGCTTATCACCTCTTAACTTCAGCAGCGATTAACAGCCCCAAGTGTGGCAGGATTGTAAAAAAAAGTATCCTGAGAACCCTTGAAAAATCCGTGGTAGCGGCGAAAATGGGTCCCTGTTGAGCTTGTCAGTACTCAGCACACTTTAAAGATAAGTGTTGATTTGCTATGTATAAAAATAAAATTTTTTAAAATAATGAATTTATGATACTGTAAAAATTGGTAACACAAATAAGGAGGTGAAGGTAATTTAGTCAGTGATGGTAATCTTAAAATCTGAATGACTTGGTATTGGATGGGAATATCCTGGGATTGAATTATCCCTATCCAAGTGGGTTACTGAGATCATTTTACTCCACAATCTCTTTCAAATACCCTTTAGTGGGATTTAGTTTGTATTGAGGTTTTTGAGTGATTCACCATTCCAGAGCTTCTTTTTAAATGAAAGAGACTTGACTCATGCGAATTTACACCACTTAGGTATTTAAATGTTTCTGTCATATCTACCCTGTCCCGCCTTTCCTCCAGAGTAAACATATTGAGATCTTTAAGTCTGTCCCCATACTCAATTTGATGAAGACCACACACCATTTTAGTAACCTTCCGCTGGACTGACTCCATCCTTTTTATATCTTCTTGAAGGTGTGGTCTCCAGAATTGTATACAATATTCTAATTGAGGTCTCGTCTTATACAGGGGCATCAATACCTCCTTTTTCCTACTGGCCATACCTCTCCCTATGCACCATAGCATTCTTCTAGCAAAAGTTCCATGTGGTAGAGAATATGGGTGGAAAGGGTTAGGGTCTGATATTCAGAGCGATTCAAGTGATCAAAGTGGCTCTGGTCTGCTTAAATCACCGATCAGTGGCTAAATGCCGATTCAGTAGCATTAAGCTGGGCCGTTCCACTGAATATTGGCTCTAATCAACCCCCCACCCCGCAAAAGTGGAGGCTGGTCAGGGTTGAGCCAGGGGGTGGTGCTCGGGAGGAGCTGGGGCTTATTTGGGCTTCAGCATTATTTATCCTGTGCCCGCATAAGATGAGCAGGTGAATTTAGGCCAGATCAAAATCTGTCCTGAATTTACCTGCTCATCTTATGCAGGCCCAGGATGAGTATCAAGCTGGGGCCCGCATAATTTATCAGTGTTTTTTTTTTAACAAAACAACCCCCTTTGCTCCCTCTCTCTCCTCCTCCCATTATCAAAGCCCCCCCTGCATTGTGACCCCCTCCCATGTGTAGGGAGGGCCCCTACCTCCAGGTCTACCTCCAGGTGGTCCAGGAGGGGTCTTTGTGGCCAGGAGCACAGTCCTATCTGCCAATAGTACCACAGGGCTGAAATTTTGCAGGATTATACAGTTGACATCCCTCTGTCTAGTAGTATAAATAAGTCACATACTCCAATTTTGGAACCTTTTCACGCAATGGGTCACATTTGTATTATTACCTCAGCATATTTAAACCTCACCAGCCTGTGGATCTGCATGGACTGGGATTGGATATTTCTGCTATATAGAACATAAATGATACACTGCAGAAAAAAAACAATGTATAGTAGACAGAATGTATACAAATAAACTAACCTCTTCCTCATAGTACAATAGTAGTCTCTTAACCTCTCTTAACTGTCTTTGCAGTTTATCAGAAAATCAATTTAGTGAACATGGGAAAGAACAACTGAACCAATTCTCAGAGAAGCTGGGAAAACATGGCCGTGTCATACTGTTAATGTGAAAGAGACTCCCCAGCATGATGATAATCAACTGAAAACAAATGCAACGTGAAAAGAAAAGCATACAGCTGCTAAATTAATAAGAGCATTTCCTTGTAATACAATACAATGGAATGAACAACCCATTGGTAAAGAGCTCTCATGTCTTTGTGGGCTGGTATGTGTTCATTATGTACAGTATAGCAACAGGGACGGTATGTGTAAACCTCCCTTGAACACCTCCTATTTCAATAAAGTATATCAAGTGAATTATCCAGGCCCTCAGAGGTGCAACTAGACAGTTCAATAAACTTTCACAACTGTTGGATTTATGCCCCCAATCGTCATAGGGTCCCTGGTATGATGAAAAGTGCAATGCTTTTTTTTGTCTATTTTTTGTATATATATTTTCAATAAATATGTTAAATAAGTTAAATAAATAAGTAACGAAGTTTACTTAAAACATGTTTCACCCTGTTAAGGTTTCCTCAGGGCACAATCCCTACAATAGGAACTAACATTAATAATCAATGAAATCGCATGACACAAAGACTATCAGAAACTTGGCTGATAACATTCTCTTACCTCAAAACTGTTAGCTCATCACGACGTGGCCAACCAAAATGTAATCTAAGATGGCCGCGGCGTCTACTGTAACTACTTAAATATCATAGCTGAGACATGACGTCAAAGGGTCAACCCGGAAGCGCGAAACTAACCGCGTTCCCCCAGGAAGCACCCTGCTGGAAAAGATTACCGTTGCTAAATTCACTCCTATATTATTATGACAGTGTATATGAAGACAGGGAAATACAGTGAGACCTCACCAAAGGGACTGCCATTCGAGTTCTAAATTGAGCCCGTGAGGTATGACCGAATTAAGTTGATAGATCCACCTCTGTTCTAGAAAATTAAGCTTTGCCTCCAAATTTCCTTCTGCTCCCTGATAATCAATGGTGTCAATAACACGCCATTTAATCTGATCAAGTGTGTGTTTCTTAGACATCCAGTGGGCTACAAGAGGGGCCGTCAGAGTTTCTGTGGATATTCTTGACTTGTGCTCATTGAGTCTTATCTGGACTGCCCGTTTGGTACGACCCACATATATTAAAGGGCAAGGGCAAATGATGATATATACTACCCAGCTGGATTTACATGTAGTGTGGGTCCTGGCCCAAATAATACGCTTGGTATGGGGGTCCTGCCAAATACTGCCCTCCACCGTTTTATCACACCACTGACAGTGGGTGCATTTGGAGTGGGCCGCCTGGTCCACAACACCACGGGTCTGGCGGGTTAACATCTGGCCTATCGTGGTACCCTTCATGTATGCTATCAAGGGGAAATCTTGGAGGCCTCTCAGAGCCCTCAAGATGGGCCAGTGTTGTCTAATATATCCCACCACCCTCTTGACCGCATCCGAATAAGGAAGGACACAGACTAGTCTAGTGGTTTCAGAATCTTGGGGATTATTGGCTCGGGTGTCTTGGAGCAACAAGTCACGATGGGCATAACGGGCCCGCAGATAGGCCTTATGAATGGCTTTTTCTGGATAACCCCGGGCCCGAAACCTGAGAGTGATGTCATTGGCTGCCCTTTGAAACTGAATCAAATTAGAACATACCCTCCTGGCCCTCAAAAATTGACTAACTGGAAGACTGTATTTGAGTTTATATGGGTGGAAGCTGGAGAAGTGGAGCAGAGCGTTCCTAGCCACTGGTTTCCTATAGAGGGTGGTGGATAATGTATTGCCCGCCCTGTAGATGAGAATGTCCAAAAATTCAATTTTAATCGGGCTATATGTGGCAGTAAATTGAAGATGCATATTAATGGTATTGATTCATTGGATGAATTGTTGTAATGCACTCTCTGTTCCCGTCCATAGGAAAAATATGTCATCCAAAAACCGTTTCCACAACAGAATACTATCACGGAAATAGGTAGATGGATAAACTGCCTGCTCTTCAAATTTGCCAACGTACAAGGTGGCTACAGAGGGGGCAAAGGTCACCCCCATAGCAACCCCCTGAATTTGTTTATAGAAAGTATCCCCATATTTAAAATAGCTTTCCTGAATAACCCATTTAGCAAGAACCACAAGGAAATCCGTAGAAATTCTTTGGGGTCCCTGTCTAGCTTCTAAAGTATCCCTGATGATTTCCAGGGCCCCTTGCTGTGGAATCTTAGTATACAGAGATATACATTTGAAGTATACATTTGAAGCCTTAACATACCAATTCATTATGTACAGTATGCACATGGTTTGTGTGTGTGTATATATGTTTATATATGGGTCAATGCCTGCCTGCAGGTGTATTTGTGTGCATGAATGGGCATCCAGTGTTGGGTAACAATACTGTATATTACTAAATACAGTCCATTCTCGTTATTCGCACATTCCCAATTTGCAATTTCACGTATCCATGGTTGCATGCATTGTGACCACTATTTGTAGGGTTACTAGATTTTCCAAACGGAAAATATGGACCCCTTTAGACCCGCCTCATTATGCCCCTGTACCACCCTAGCCCCGCCCCCGCTGCCTTCTCTCATCGCATGCGTGCATGTCCTCCTGCCCAATGGCGATTTCTTGGAAGCTTTTCAAAACCTGGACAAAGTACTGGGTTTTGAAAAGCCGCCTGGACCCCCAGATATGTCCTCAAAAGGAGCACATGCCTGGGGAAATCTAGACATCTGGTAGCCTTCACTATTTGTCATTCACGCCATGTGTTTGTGTATTTGCAGACCTCCTGCCTTAGAAAAAGCTGTGATTCCTTTCACTTTGCAGTTTTGGTTTTTCTTCCAAATATGGCCACCAAGCATCAAGAGAGTGAGTTACAAGCATCTGCAGGTATAGCTCCAAAGAGAAAGAAGCATGTCGTGCGTTTGAGTGACAAAATATGTGTTTTAAACGGGCTTAGTTCTGGCAAGTCTATTTCTGCTGTCAGCAATGTGAATGAATCCACAATCCAATCCATTTGACAAAAAGAGGAATAATATCCATCAGTTTTTTCGTGAAGCTACACCAGAACATTCCCAAACAACATCTGTGGTTCATGATCAGTCAATGGGAAAAAAAGCAGAGTGGACAGCATTGTTGTCAGGATGAAAGCCAGAGACATTAAAAAAAAAAAAAAACAACATGTCTCCCAGGGGCAGGAAAACATTACCACGGTGATGCCACGGTTACTGCGGTAATGAGGGCCGTGTTGGGCTATTTCCTGGTATTACCACAGTTCCGCTAGACAGTTTCATGGTATTGATGCAGGAATGGGAACCAATGTCATGGTAACGCTGCAGTAATGGGGAATAGGCTGCCCTCCCCAGGCCTACCTTAAAAAACTTACTGGTCTAGTGGCCTCTTTGGGGGCAGGAAAGATTCCCAGTCTTTCCTGCCTTCTGCCGCCGTTGCACCCACTACTAATAGAGTTTCAAAATAGCTTTCTCTGTGCTCCCTCTTGTGTTTGTCAGGAAAGATAGCAAAGAGATGATAACTATTTTCTTTTTCTTTGATCCAAACCAGTTTTACTATTTTGTGTCCCATCCTTCCAAATGGCTAGAGTCACTGGGTTGCTCTTCTCTTTTTGTATTTGTATTGCAAAAAAGAAGCAAAAGATACATTTCCCCACCAAACTTGGGCTTTTATATCCATTTATGGCATTAACTAGACTCTTCCAAAGATTGTTCCCAGTTGGGAAAGCCATCTACATGCGCTTCTCTAAGTTAAATGTCATACCAGAGCAAGTGGTATGAAATTGAATTAGCACAGAGGCAAATATATTAAATTTGTAGTACTTTTCTGAATATGTATCATGGGTCAATATGTTCAGTGTGACACTAATTCCTGGCACATTTCTGAATTATTTGAAATGGTGAGTATATCGAGTTGCACTTTGCTACTGTTTGGTATTTTGTGATGGCTCTACTTTTGACTGGATGCTTTTATTACAGCTGCTTAAGACCAACCTCGTTGGAAGAGACTCACTAAAGACCCTTTGACATGGCTGCCATAAGTTAAAGTGATCATCCTACTTGTGCTAGAGTGTTGACTTGACTTATCTCTTCTACTGATGCTTGGCACAAATTGCTTAAGGGTGTAAGAGATGAGTAAATATTTCTCTCTTACTGAATTTGGTTCATCGCAGTATTGAGTACTAATTTGATCAATTAGTGAGTTGTTTGTAAGATAAAGTTAATTTAGTTGTAAGCTTGGAAGCACTTTGGTGAGACTAAGAGTAATTGCAGCTGATTTTAATTGCATATACATGATATAGTCCCTGGAGCATCTGAAAGTTATATAATGCTTTATGACTTACAATAAGCATGCTAAAGTTCATTAGAAGAGATGGAGGTACCTATAGCTCATTGAAATGTTCTTCATTCAACCACATTATGTTGAAAGGAACAAATTAATGGAAAGAATATACATTAGGTATCTATTCTGTTCTATTCTATTTTTTTTAAGGCATTTGTTCTGCTCCTTTCCAGATGTACAATTAAGAAGTCAGCATATTAGTTGAGAACTAGATATATTGCTTGCAGCTTGATTCCTTAAAATACATAGAAAATAATACAATAGAATGTGGGAAGAGATGTTTCTAATAAGTAATGGAAAATAATTTCAGACTTTAATCGCTAAAATACTCTTCCAACAAACATCTTTTTTAGTTAGGGAGTTCAAGGAGAAAATCAATTGTCTTAAAGCTGAGCAATTATACAAATAAGAAGAGATAGTATCATGGATCAGAGAGCCTAGTTTAATGTTTCTCAACTCAGTCCTGGAGTACCCCCTTGCCAGTCAGATTTTCAGGATATCCACAATGAATAAGCATGAAAGAAATTTGCAAATAATGGAGGCACTGTATGCAATTCAAGTTTATGCCTATTCACTGTGGATATCCTGAAAACCTGACTGGCAAGGGGGTACTCCAGGACTGAGTTGACAAACACCGGCCCTAGTTTAAAATTAATATGTACCATTATAGGCAGCCAATGCAGATCTATCATCAAAGGGACAACGCTATCAATTTTGCAAGAGCCATAATTCAATTTAGCTGTCACATTTAAAATGTTATCTAAAATATATATATTTTCATTCATAAGTTTGGATCACATGATGTATCTGGAGTAGGGGGAAGGGCGTAGAGAACTAATAGTGGGGCTTTTTTATCGCCAGCCACGGAGCTAATACCACCGCAGCTGGCGATAAAAAGCCTAATGCAGTTTCGTAAGGGGGTGGTGGTGGTGGTATATGAGATGCTTGTGTGAATATAGTTGGTCTTTCCTTTTTTTTTATTCTGATGTACCTTTCTATTTTGTTTAATATTATATTCTGTAAATTGCTGTGGTCATTTATAGCCAGATGGTATAGAAAACTTTAAATGATAAATGATGATAATTTCAATTTGTATTGCAAGTTAATGGGTAATTCAAGAAACTGTGATAGTCAAGCTGAGGAAATACAAGGTAGGCCAAAAGTAGATATACAATATTTATTCATTATTTTTTATTTTATTTTACAGATATTGAATAGATATAATACAGTACTGAATGATAATCAGGTAAAAGTGAAATGATGTAACTGATACAAAAACTTCACCCGAATGTTATTCATGACACCTGTAAAATAAAAAGAAATAATGAATAAATACTGTATACCTACTTTTGGCCCACCCTGTATAATAGTTCAAAAAGGTTCAAAAAGATAGTGGACTAAACTGATCTGATGGAGCGAAGTTGGTGTAATCTAAGAAAATAATCTTTTTAAACAGGTGTACATTGTGGTTCTAATACAGGGATTCTCAACCTAGTCCTTGGGATACCCACATAGGCTTGGATTCTCTATAGGGCACTGATATTGTCAGCCATCTAAACAGCAGCTGCCAATCACGTATAAATTACATGATGGTACCCTATAGCGAATCGCTCCTCTGTTATCCCACTGAAAAAAACTGAGTAAATGGAAGAGTAAATTTAAGGAAGTTCTTAAGATCTCTGTCTTACCACATAAAGAAATTAGTAATTAGGAACATGCTGAGTTTGAATAACTTTTGCTTAAATGTTATTTTTTACCTTTACGATTTGAAATGAGTGCTTGCATTCTGTTTTAGAGACAGGAAATGAAACAGAAAATCACATTACCGACTGTTAATAATTCTTCTGGAAGAAATGTTAAATTTCTAGATGTTTAACTTTGGAACGGAATTAATCCCCAAGTTATATTGCGGTCCAACATATTGTATTGTTTTATTTCTGCCTAATCAAAAAGTTAATGCCTTTCTGAATGTTTTAAATTGTTTGCAAAACTGTCTTTTCTTTTCCATACACTAAAGTAAAGGAGGTTTGTTTCACTCACATATGTATTGCTGCAAAGCAAGTTATAAAAGTGGGATTAGAGAATTCTATGTAATGTATAAACTTCTTGAAATTATGTAAGAATCAGTTAAAAATTAAGCATCCTAGTCTTCAGTATTTTTATCTTTCTAAAGGTCTAATTTGTTTTCCATTAATGAAATTATGTCCATATAGTGATTTTTTTTTTGTAGCATTTCCTATGCACAGCTGTTTAATTTAAGAAGCTAAAACAACAGAGATTTAAAAGCCATATTTTAAATTATTAGGGTGTAAAAGTTATGAAAGATTGAAGAATTTTAGGTTAAAGAAAGTTGTTTGAGAGACTGTTAGAAAAATGTGAATGCAATTTGTTCGCTACTAATGTGAGTTGTGTTAATGATATGATAATAATTAATTTATATTGCAGAGATTATATGGATGTCAGTAAGTTTCTAACAGTGGAAGTATGTGATACTGTCAGGATATATAGGAAATGTGAAAGAATTTATCCTAGTTGACACAGTGAGATATCGTGAAGATATTGGGAGTAATCAGATCTGCTCTGGCGACAGCTTTCTTATGAGAGCACAGGAACTGTTTTGTTTTGTTTTTAAGTGAAGAGTTTATTAACTTGCCTCCTTAGATGAGGTAAGCTCTTGACAGGATGAAATCCTAAAGTATCTTTAAATATACTAATGTAGAAGAACAGTATTTTAAGATGTTTGAATAAGGAACTACTTCACTTGTAGTAGGGTAATTTAATGTCCTCATTGTGAAGTTTTTTTTGCCAACTACAGTTCCTTAACCCTGATGATCTATAACAAGGGTGTCCACCCTTTTGGCTTCCCTGGGCCACATTGGCTGAAAAAAATGTTTCTGGGGCCGCACAAATGCGCAAACGCTGCAGCAAGACAGAGGAGGGAGCCCGCAAGACGGTAAACGCTCAGGGGTAGCAAAGGAAAACACTGCATCGCCCTCGACCAGGGGCAGCAAAGGAAAACACTGCATCACCCTCGACCAGGGCCGCACAAAATACTTCACTGGGCCGCAGATTGGACACCCCTGACCTATAGCATAGATGTTTATAGGTGTGTTTATATACTGATGTGATGGAAACCCTTTGCTGCACTGTTCCAAATATGGGGGCCTGTTCTTTATATTTGGCTAGCCAAGATTTATAGTTGGCATTATTATACCTTGTTTCATCTTAACCATACTACTACTTGTTATTCCCGGTGAGTTATCTTGACTCTCCATGATCTGCTGTAGCTACCAGAAGAAACCCCAGCTATTCTGCTGACCTTTGTTGTTCTCCTCTACTATATACCATAAATCTGTGAGTCAGGGCACAAAACTAGCTAGTATGACATATGCAAATCTGTAAGCTGATTTGAGAGGGAAATGTAGAGGTTTTGTAAACTTTATAGGTGTGCCTGGCTGTTACTAATAGAATAAATTGGAAAATAAAAGCATGCAAGGTGATACAAGATGCTTAACTTTGAATTATTTGGGATGAGTGAGACATGTAAATTGTGGAACAATCTGTGACATGTTAATTTAATTGGATTGTGGCAGATGAGCCTTAAATTGAATTACAAAAGTTTAGCAGATATTATGACCACTTGTTATGTAGAAAAAGCTTTAGGATGAGGAAAAAAAATCCAGTTTAATTTCAGGATGACTAAAATTCACATTGGTATTGCAATTGACAGGAAAGGCCTTGTAAAACATGTCAATGGGCTTTAGCTAGAGGGGAAGCAAGGCCCAGATATTTATACTAGATAGTTCCCCAAATGCTATCTGATGAAGAAAAATCATCGTTATAGGTGGGAAAAACAGACTAAACAGATTGACAAGAAAAATTCTACAATATGTGGAAAATGTGGTAAGTTAAGAGAGAGGAAATAAAGTCCAGATGAGAAAATTGTGAAGTTTACTGCCATCTACTGGGCTTAATGTGTAAAAATCATTTTGGCAAATGCATGTCTTTTGTGACTATGCCAGGCATAGAGGTTATGCAATGCTCTAGCAATGTACAGTATTCCCAGAAAGAACAGGCTGTGTGATCAGCTAAGACATTGTATTCTAACATACTCTAATTATCACAATGATGTCAGATGTTTTAACTTAGAGTTCTCCTTCAGAGAGAAAGAAAGTGGGATGTAAGGCATATTTCTCTCCCCAGACATAAATGCTATTAATAAATTTGAATCTGTTTGCTGTACAGTCTATGTGTCTGACTTATTAAAAATTGCAGAACGGGAACATTCTCCCATATATTGGGGGATGGGACTCATTCTGAAAATTCTTTCTGCCCCTCTCTTCAAGTGTCCAGCCTTGGCTTGAACAATGTGGGCACCTAAATATTATGTGTGCAAATACCAGGTTATATTAGTATTCCTGGTATTTGTAATTCCTGGGAGACCAATTCCATTTTAAAATAGGATCCTACTGCATGGCCTTGAGGCACCTAAATTGAGGTGCCTAGTTGTAAAATTGCCTCTTTGGTACATTAATTTATGGAAATCCTGTGTTTGTGTTTCACAATCTTCCTTTTTAGGGGCATGAAATGCAGCTGAGAAATCAAACCTTGGTGACAGAATTCCTTTTGCTGGGACTCACCAGTGATGCAAAGACTCAAGTTTTACTCTTCCTACTCTTTCTGGTTATTTATCTAATTACCTTAAGTGGAAACTGTCTGATAATCGCCGTGGTCTACGTAGATTCTCAACTCCAGACCCCCATGTACTTCTTTCTCAGTAACCTTTCCTTCCTAGACATGTGTTACACAACCATCATTGTCCCCAAAATGCTGGTGAACTTTCTGTCCCAGAAGAAGACCATCTCATTTGTTGGCTGTGCTGGACAGATTTTGGCTTCTTTGTTCTTAGGCGAGACAGAATGCATTCTCTTGGCAGTCATGGCTTGGGATCGATACACGGCCATCTGTAACCCATTGCACTACAGTGTCATTATGAACAAGAAGGCATGTCATCATATGGCAGCTGGCGCCTGGGTTTGTGGGTTAATGATCTCTATGGTAGATGTTGTGTTTACTTTCCACTTACCCTTCTGTGGCCCAAACATAATTAACCATTTCTTCTGTGAGGTGCCAGCCCTCCTTCGCCTGGCCTGTACAGATACATATGTTAATGAGGTGGTGATATTTGTGGTCTGTGTGATAACCTTAGTTGTTCCTTTTAGTTTAATTATTTTCACTTATGTTTACATTATTGCTACTGTTGTGCGCATCCCTTCTACTACAAGGCAAAGTCGTACTTTCTCCACTTGTGCCTCTCACCTCATGGTTGTAATGTTATTTTATGGAACTGCCATCTTCATGTACATGAGACCTAGAGAAAGTTACTCCCCTGAGAAGGACAAGATGGTATCTGTTTTTTACACAGTGATCACTCCCATGCTGAACCCCATAATTTACAGTCTCAGAAACAATGAGGTAAAACGGGCATTGAAAAAAGTGAGATGCTTGAAAACATTCACCTGATATACTAGAATAGCATTTCGTGGGCAATACAGTAAAGGAATGAGAAACCCTAGAATCATTCTACTTGATTTATCCAAATCAGAAATATTCCATTGGGTTGTATTTGTTCACCAGTAGGGATAAACTATCTGATATATATGACTTAAGTTTCATTCAAATCAAAATCACCACTAAGGATTAGTCTTAGGCATGTGTAATGTAGCAGTCTTGGAACATGACAAATTCCATGCTGAATCGTACTAAGAACTTTTGAGTCCAGCATCCTATCTCTGACCGTAACTAGTCTAGGTTTCAAGTATGGTGCAGATCCCAGAAAGAATAAAGCCTAGAATTGTAGTCGTCAGAAAACTGTTCCTAAATAGAAAGGAACGGTGTTCAGACTTTAGTATTTTGTCATGTCAAAATGGATAAAGTATTTGAAGAGAAAGGTTATAACTCCAGTCTATCTCTACCACAGGCTTAAGGACACTTCTGGGGGTTACAGTGCCATGTCTAACATTTAGGGCAGTGTTTTGAATGGCAGCCCTTAGAGACCTCTGGAGTGATCCTCATTAATCTGTTTATCTCCCTCATTTTCTGCATCTGTACCCAAGTTCATGATAGAAAGTAGAAGTGGGGAAGAATCACATGCTTGAAGGACAAGGCATTTCCCAACAGAAAAAGAGAATGCATTTGGAAATGCCTACCTCCTTGAAGATGCCCCCAATGAAACATTTGAGCGCAGGTTAGTTGGGATGGATAAAGTACTGTGAAGCTGTTGCTAGAGGTTGTGACCAGTGTTCCCGCTAAGCTGCGTTGGCCTGCGCTCGCGCACAAAATATTACATCGCAGCGCAAAGTTTCTCTTCACAGCGCACACACGCGTCGGTAAGGTAAGGGGACGCATTGGGGGGATTGCACTTCCCCACAATTGCCATGCTTCGGTTCCCCTTCTTCCTTCCTTCCCCCCCCCCCCCCCCCCCGCGGGACCCTGCGGCACCATCAACTCTTACTCCCTCTAATGTCGGCCCTGCAGCTCCAGACTTCCTCGCACCTTCTCCCTCCCCCTTTGGATCGCTATTATTTTAAATGTTATAGCCGCGGAGCTGTATCCATCAGTGGAGATGTCTAACCTCGGCCTGCCCCGGAACTCTTACTGCAACAGTGACTTCCTGTTCCTGCCTAGACGGGCGGCTGCTGCAGTAAGAGTTCCGGGGCAGGCCGAGGTTAGACATCTCCACTGATGGATACAGCTCCGCGGCTATAACATTTAAAATAATAGCGATCCAAAGGGGGAGGGGAGAAGGTGCGAGGAAGTCTGGAGCTGCAGGGCCGACATTAGAGGGAGTAAGAGTTGATGGTGCCGCAGGGTCCCGCGGGGGGGGGGGGGGGAGGAAGGAAGGAAGAAGAGGAACCGAAGCATGGCAATTGTGGGGAAGTGCAGAGCTGCAGGGAAGAGTGTTGCGGTACCCAGCTGGAGGGAGAAGGAAGATGAGGGAGGGAATTAAAGGAGATGCCAGGGCTTGGAGCGTAGGAGGAAGGTATGCCAGTCTAAGGGAAAAGGAAGGGGGAGATGTGAGAGCATGGAGGGGGAGCGAAAGATGGAAGAAAAGGAAAGGAGAGAGATGCCAGAGAATCAGGGAAGGGGAGATACCAGACTATGAGGAGAGGTGTGGGAGAGGGAAGGCGAGGAGAGAGATGCCAGACCAATGGGGTGAAAGGAGAGATGGAAGGGGGAGGCATACAGTTTCTGGAAGGGGCATAGAAGGAGAGAAGATGCCATATAGGGGAAGAGAGACGGCAGACAGTGGATGGAAGGAAGAGAGTTACAAGAAGATGAGGAAAGGAGAAACCACAGAAGACAAAGGTAGAAAAAAATTTCTATTTATTTATTGCTTTAGGAGACATGTGTCACTGTTTCTGTGAAGCATTGTATGCAGAGTCCAGCTTCTTGCTGGTTCAATTTAACCTTTGTCTATGTATTTTTATTTTATCCCCCCTTTTACAAAACTGTGAAGCGTTTTTAGCACCAGCCTTGGTGGTAGCAGCTCTGATGCTCAGAATTTTATGAGCATCAGAGCTGTTACCTCCGTAGCTAAAATCCACACTACAGTTTTGTAAAAGAGGGAGGGGTTAGTTTGTGATTACATATTCCTTACTAGGCGAAGGTGTTTTCTGTGTTCTGTGTGTTCGAAAGACATGGTTTTCTGTTAGGATTGATGGTGTAGGATTGATCTGTGCTGGTCTGGCTTGTTTAGTTTTACAATGGGTGTATTGATGTACTGCTCACTGCAATATGTAAGATGCTGCCTTTTCCTAGGTACTCATGTGTGACGTGTGGTTTGTTACTAAAAATCATGTTTTTCTTACAGATGGGGGGGGGTGCCAAAAAATGATGGGCCCCGGATGTTACATATGCTAGGTACGCCACTGTATGTAAAGATACCAGAAAGCTGGCGTAGCAAAAACTTCTAAGTTTTGAGTATTTAACCCTCCCACAATCTCACGGGCACTCGTTTCAAGTTTATTGAGATTTTGATTTAAACGCAATATCAAATATTTTCAATGCGTATAACAAAAATAAATTTGGGGAAATAAATAAAACCATTTGAACCAGTGTTCCCGCTAAGCTGCGCTGGCGTGCGCTGGCGCACAAAATATTACATCGCAGCGCACACGTTTCTCGTCACAGCGCACGATCGGAAGAGGCGTACGGCAGATGGCAGGGCGGCGAGAGGAGAATCGGGCGAGTTGGCTCATAACTTGCTGGCGCCCGATATTTTTGGCTCACGGTGAAAAAAGTTTGCTCACAACACCCGCCCGCTTAGAGGGAACACTGGTTGTGACAGCAATTTTCTAGTGGTCTTGGATCTGGGAAAGAGCAAGTGGGCATCACTTCTGCCCATTTACCTCAGGACCACCAAAGATTCATCAAGATAGGCCCAGGTTAGTGGAGGTTCAGGCTTACCCAGGTTCTATGGGACTGGAGAATTGGGCCAAGGAAGAATTATTTCTGTTTGGTGGGGAAGGGGTGGAAGGGAAATCAATATGGAGGGCAACCAGAGTTTTTACCCAGAAGATACTGGCTGATATTCAGACTGGTTCCTGGTTATCTTCATCATATAAAGTTAGGACAGCCTTTTTCTGTCCTAACTTCATGCGGCTTTCTAGAGGGCTGAACATTGTCACTAACCAACTAGGTGACTGCTCTGTCCAAACTCCGCCCTAGACTGCCCCTAACTTCGCTGGTTCAGTGGCACTGTCTAGTTAAGTGCCACTGCATATTACTACTTAGGTCCAGACAAACAATTCAAATGCTTAAGAGCATCTCCTAGCTGTTTAAGTTGCTTTGAATATTGAGCCCACTGTTAATACTGTAAACAGAACTCAAATGATTCAAGGATCTTTGGTCTGACACAGTATAGAAGTTCATGAGTTAAATGTAACATGCTCTACATCCACAAAAATCCAACTTCCCCCAGCAACAGGTGGGACAATTCTCCTTGGAAGTCACGATACAAAAAATATTCTGATTCTGATGTCATTTGAGCAATAGCAACATAAACCTCTGCACTACCAGGTATACTGTAAAATGCAAAACCTGAAAAAAAAATCCTAACTCAACATACAGTACACATAGCATCCATGAACTCTTGGCCCTACAACACAAATATACCTACTACTAGTCAAACAGAACAATAAGACTTTTGAGAGATTTCTACAAACTAAATACAAACAGAATACTGCACCTTAGTCACAGGCAAAATACAGTAACAAAGAAGCCAAATTTGTGGATCCAGTTAGTGCTGAGCACCCCCCCAGTATTAAACAGGTTCCTTCATTTTGTCACTGTGTCTGGTACTCCCAGTCATTTTGAAATGTTGGTACCTGTGCACAGACAGACCCTCACCAAATACGGATCACATTTTAGAAACAGAAATATGAAAATAAAAATTAAACCGGTACATTGGCTGCTGGTGGAGGCATGTGTGATGGTTAAGGTTGGCTGTATATGCTTTAAAGTGTTAGCTAGTCTCATATCTGGATACCTCGTGGATTCCTTTACTTTTGTTAATGTAAAACGTTTAAGATGGTTAGATATTCTTTTTTCTTTTCTGTCTGTCAAGGGATGTAAATCTAAGAAATATCACCAACATCTTTTAGCTTACCAAGCAGGCTCCTGGGACAAAGACTTGAATTTCCTGATTTTGAATGCTAGTACGTACCAACAGTTTAAGAAACATTAAAAAAACTTATCTGTTTATTAGATTTCTAGGCAATTAATATGTTCCTCTTGATTGTCTTATTCTTTTGTAAACCGCATGGATCATCACAGTTATGCGGTATAGAAGCAAGTTTTTATGTAACTCTAAGATATCAAAACTCACCATGTACCATAATATCAGAGAAATAAAACCAAATTAATTTCCTCTTGCACTGAACATTTCCCCAAATTAATATATTGCAGTTCATAATTTTTTTCTACATTTGTTGTCTGAGCATTTTATTTTTCCAATCATATTAGTCCCAGTGAGTTTTTCTCTTCTACTTTCCTGTCTGTGTTCTGTTAACTCTTTCCAGTAGCTGCAGTCTATTCATCCTTCTCTCACTCATCTCCTTGGAACCATGGAGGGTTGTCATCAGGTCCAGCATCTCTTCCTTCCTCCTTGATAGCACAGTGATCTCTCTCTCTCTCTTCATCATATTGTCTACAATGACACCCAGGGCTTTTTGGAGCTAACCCTCAAGATGAACCCTAGCATCTAGTAACTATGATTTGGGTTATTCTTCCCAATGTGCATCACTTTGCATTTAACCGCATTAAATTTCATCTGCCATTTGGACGCCCAGTCTTCCAATTTCCTAAGGTCTGCCTGCAATTTTTTACAATCTACATGCGTTTTAGCAATTTTGAACAGTTTTTAATGTCATCTGAAAGAAAGCTGTTGGAAGAAACACCTGCGAGGGAGTGCTGGAAGTGTATGAAAAAGCTGAACCTATGGAAATACAAGAGCCAGAGGAAGAAATAGGAAATGGGATATTCAGCCTGAAGATGGTAAGCTGGAAATCCTTCCTATATAGGGTTACCAGATTTTACTTTAGTAAAATCCAACCCCCTAGGCCTGTCCAGTTATGCCCCAGTCCTACCCTATCCCCACCCCCTGCTGCTTGCTCCTGTCGGGCAGCAGGCAGCAGAGGGTGGGGATAGGGTGGGATGCGCGGATGCCCTCCTGCCCAATGCGATTGGGAGGAAGCTTTTCAAAACCCAGACAAAGTTCCAGGTTTGAAAAGCTGTCCGGACCCCTGGACATGTTCTCGAATAGGAGGGCATGTCCGGGGAAATCCGGACATACTGGTAACCCTATGCTTATGGATTCTGAATAACTTTGATTAATCAGCACAGCATATGTGTTTGAGAAAAATAGCTGCAGCTTGTGGTTTTTGAGTGCCTGGAAAGCAGATGCACGTGAGCAGGGCTCCATAGATTATATAAAGTGTGGGGTCTCTCTTGGAACTATTAAAACTTTAAGAAAGTTTAGCTGCCAGGGAAGAATGTGGGAGGGCCTGACTTGCACAGGAGTTTCAGTAGTGTTCTTCCCTTCCCCCATTTCAGTTTTGCTTTGAAGGAATGGGTGGTTAAAGTTAAAGACAGCACAACCACTTTTCGTGCAGTATGGGATTTTTGGTGGGTTTTTTTTTTCTTTGGGGAAATAAAATCTTTCTGTTTATAGAACAGAAGCTAAGGCTCAAGGAACTGCCAGTGTAAGAGCCTAGATGAAGAGAGAACTGTACAGAGTTTGCTGGAAGAACTGAGAAACAAAGGAGGCTAATTTAACGGGAATTGAGTTAAACTTAAAAGCGATATGAACTCTGGCCCATTTGAGGAGTTGACCTTTTGAAACAGCTGACTTGAGTTAAACTTCAGCTGCTTAAAGGAATTTTGCTCTTATTTTGGAAAGTTTTAAAAAATAAATAAAGACTGCATTATTTTT